>NC_135788.1:2360000-2660000 GCF_051106095.1 Pogona vitticeps
GGCGAACAGAGGGACCCAACGCAAAACATACAAAACGTGAGACAATTCTAAGGTTCTTCATCACTTTGCTGTGTAGCAGAGTTTACCTGTTTCTCATCTGTCAACTACTGTTTTTCGACTCCCATGGGTAAGTTTGAAGCTACAAACACTGTCAATGTGGAAATGTCTTTACTGGGACTGAGACCACCACCCAATGCGCAAGCTTTTGATTTCCACAGAATTCTTCATCAGGGGTCACCAACCTCTTTTAAAAGCTCTCTTAGTCACTCAGGAAAAGTTGGCCTAAAGAGAAAGGTCTTGGCCTGCTTGCAGAAGGACAGCCAAGATGGGGCCAGGCTAGCCTCCAGTGGGAGGGAGTTCCAACGTCTAGGAGCAGCCACAGAGAAGGCCCTCCACTCCCGTGTCCCCACTACATGCACCCGTGAAAGTAGCGGGGCCAAGAGAGAGATTACTTTGGAAGCCTTAGAAAGGGGTAAGAAAGAGAGGCCGTGGACATCAAATTTCAGTCGTCAAACTCGGCAAAAATATTTGCATCTCCAGTTCTGTGACCGGATGCTTTTTGTGGGAGACGGGTGGGGCAAAAATCAAATACATAAAAACAGGAACTCTAATAAGGACAGGTCTCGGACCGATAAAGCAGCAACTTCTTTACAGCGCAGCAAACGATGGAAGCAGCTACTACAACATGCACAGAGACCTGTTAGATCTTGTTGATTTCCCGAAAGCCAAGCTTACACCCCGACACCAGTCCCTAAAACCCAGACCCGTCGCTTCTCGGTATAAAGTGGACATTTGGCTCCCATTGACAACTGAGTGTCATTACCCCTACTTGACCAAAACGGAACTAAAAGAGGCCCAAGAAACACACAGGTGTCCTGAGCAGGTATAAAAAATAAATGAACAAAGTGCTGCTTAAGCCTTTTTCTGTTTTTTTTTCCTTGCTCCACTTATTTCCTCCTTTGTTTGTTATTACCCTAATTGACCTATTCAAAGGGAGGCCCTTCCTAAGATTTTAACTAGCCCAGTGGATCTCCCCCCCCCCCGTGGCTTTTGATCCCCTCCTCCCCAGCAATCCTCTGAAAAGGTTTAGACTACACTTCCCATTATCCCCCACAGCCCAATGGGGCTCCCTGCTGATTCTCCCTACAATTTCTGGGCAGACTCTACTTCTCCATGGCCACCATCAGCCACCTGGGCTCAACACCCATCCTGTTCATCATACCAGCGGGAGACGGAGCGTGTTTTAGTTAAAACCGTCCGAAGGGGATCAGGGCCAGGAAAGGGGGCAACAGCAGAATCACTGATCCTAAACCCCAGTGCATGTTTATTTTCCACTGCTTCCCCCCCCCCCTTTTGGCTAAAAGGACTCTCCCTCCACCCTGTCCATCCTCCGGAAGCGGGTTTCCGCCGTGGATCACACTGTAAACCGGATTTCCAAGAGACACCGCACCTTGCTTGTGTTTTGTCCCCAGTCTCCAGGCGAGTGTATGCACGCTTTTCCCCTACACATATCCTCACAACCAACGATCAGGTGTGTAACTCCAAGGCAAGCTTTAGTAATCTCTCCTTGAGGTGCAGGAGGAGAAGAGAAAGTAAAAAGCAAGGAACAAAGCATGCCGAATACCCGCACATATGCACGGAAAAGAACCCAGGAAGTAAAGCGGCTGCCGCTTCAGATCTCTCTCTCTCACACACACACACCCTTCCCTGACCCTCAACCCACCCCACAGCTCCCCCTCCCCAGTTGCCTGTTTCAGGTCGAAGAGGGTGGATTGGGGGGGGGAGTCAGCCTGCTCCCCATGCCCCCAGCTTTGCAAATAAAAATTAAAGCACAATACAGTAAAACCCAGACCAAGTTATGCCAAGGAAATGCAGGCAAACTCCACTGCTTTCCAGAGACCTCAATAACCTTGAATCAATGGGTAAGGGGGACACAGAAGAGGGATCTGAAGGTCATCCAGCCTGACCTCTTCTCTCCAAGAGACACCCAAGATCAGACTCGAATCCAGAGGTTCCTGTTTCCATAGCCAAATGCCTGGACCTCCCCGAACGTCCAACCGATCGGAAATTCATCATTCTTTTCGCAGGAAACAAAGGAAAGACAAGCCCCCTCCGCCCCCCCAGCTCCATTCGGTCACAATAATCATCACAACCAGGAGAAAAAAAATAATAATCACCCCAGGTTTACTAAGAAGCACATTAGAGCCACAGGGAGAATTCAGAAACCACGCAGGGTGAGATGGGAGAGCAAAGGAATGTCAGCCAACCTTGGAAAACTTGAGGTGCGTCGGGGGCTCAGAAGAACTGGGTTCAAATCCTGACCTAGGACATCAAGCTCCTTGGGGGGGGATCTTGGACCGGTCACTGCCTTTCAGCCCTCCCTACCCCACTGGGGGGGGGGGTTTTGCCCAAAAAGAATCTGGTAGGTGGGTGGGATCAAAAATAATAATAAAAAGCAAGGTGCAGGCTTGTAAACTAAGGGAACTGACAACTTACACTTAAGGGACATGCCGGGTTTCCCCCCCCCCCCCACTTCACCCCCAGGAGGTCTCATAGGAAAAGACCCGTTTTAATATTCTGTCTGTTTAGGACTTGTTCACATGTCCATCCCTTCTCGTTTTAGCTTTTAATGTTCTCTCCTTTGATACTGTAAAGCTGTATTCTAAAAAATCCTTTTTTAGAAGAAAGGCGGCAGATAAATATTATATATAAATGTATATAGAAGAGCAGCAGGGCCATAAAGCAGGGTGGAGGGAGTGGGGCTCCGACCCCAAAATCTACCGATGTTCTTGAACCTACCCTTGCTTTTTTGGGAAGGGGGAAATCTTGCTTTTTTGGGAAGGGGGAAATAGATACACTTTCTCGTCTCCTTCTTTTCTTTCTTGTCTCTCAGGTGGGGTGGGGTGGGGTGGGGATCATGGCCATGCGTCAGGGCAGACCGGAAGGGAGGCGGCTAGTCGGTGGCTCTGAAGAGCCAGAAGGCTAATGAGGATGATGGGGGGGGAAGAGAGAGAGTGACTCCTACCTGGAAATGGAAAGCTGCTTCTCCTAAACTCAAGCAGGGAGGAATAAGGGGTGTCCAGATTCCTTGCAGAGACGGCAGGATCCGCAAGCACACCGCTGAGATGCCAACAGTCCTGGGTTCGAATCCCAGCTACAGCATCTGGGTTTTTTTCCCCCCCTAGCCCAGGTGTTGTGTGGTGGTGGTGTGGGGGGATAAGAGGAGATGAAAAACAGACCTGGAGATTCCAGGAAAGGAGCGGCTTGGAAGGGAAAGGAAACCCTCCCAGGCGTGTATAGGAAAGAATTTGGGGTACCTCGCAAAACTGGCTGATTTGTTGCCGCTGGAGAGTGGGGTCGGTTACAGATCTGGGGGGGCAGGTAGATGGGGAGAGGGGGTGCAGACCCCCCCAAAAAAAGAAGAAAAGGGGGAAGAATCCTCCTCCATCACCACCACCCCATTGTCCAGAGGGGCCAAGGATCCAGGGCTGGGCGAGGCCAGGAAAAGGGGAAAAGGGGGGAGAGAGAGCAAGGCTGCCCAGGTGCGGCGCTGGGTCCGAGGGCGCCGGGCTCTGGCCAGGTAAGAGGCGGCGCGCGCAGCCCAGGGAGGCAAGGGTCGCCTTCGCCTCCCCAGGCCAGGTAACAGGTGTGTGTGTGTTCGTGTCGCGCCCCCCCCCCATTACTTCGCAAGAGAGACCTGGTGGGGCGCAGGTGACACCCCTCCCTCCCTCCCGGGGCCAAAACCAGAGGGGACTCCCTCCATCCCTCCATCCAAAAGGAAGAAAAAAAGGGGGGGAAGCGGGAGAGGGTCTTCCCAGTTTGGGGGGGGGAGGGTGTCCCCTACCTTGGCGAAGTAGAGCATCCACAGCTCGTAGAGGCGCTCCTTGGAAGCCATGGCCCCCCCACGGCCGCCACCGCCTCCTCCTCCTCGGCGCCCTTCACGCGCCCCGCGCAACAGCCCCCGATCCTCCGGCTGCTCCCGGCGCAACAGCAGCAGCAGCGGCGGCGGTTCCTGCGCCGCCGGGCTCCATGGCGCGCCCGCGGATCCAGCCGCGAGAGGAGGAGGAGGAGGAGGAGGAGGAGGAAGAGCAGCAGCAGCAGGAGGAGGGGAAGGGAAGCGCGCTCCGGGGCGCGCCGGCTTAAGGGGAGCGCGGCGGCGGCGGCGGCTGCGCTGGGGGGCTCCGCGCCCGCCTGCCCTCCGCCTCCGCCATGCTGGGGCTCCTCGGCCCTTTCTGGCGGCTCCTCCTCCTCCTCCTCCGGCAGCACCTGATTCGCAGCCGCGGATGGGAAAGAGAGGGAGGAGGGAGGGGGGGCGGATCATCCGCGCGAAAGCCCCCCCTCCTTCCCTCCTTCCCTCCCTCCCGGCCCCGATCCCTCCCCCTCCAGCCCTTGCTCCCGAGGAGCCCCATCTCCCCCCGCCGCTCCGGGAGGGAGCGCAACCTTGCGCGCCTTCCCGAGCAGAACTTGTAGGATTTGGGGGGGGGGGACGAAAGAAAATTCCCCCTTTTGGGGAGGGGGGACTACAAAGCCCATGGGACCCCCCACAGCCGGGGGATGCTGGGAGGTGCCGTCCCGCCTCGGGGAAGGGCCACCAGCTGTGGCTGGAACGGATTGCGCGCCTTTCAAAGCGAGTTCTATGGGAGTTTTTTTTTTGTGGGGGGGGGGGGTCGGATAGAAAGAAAGGGAAGCAGGCAAGGCTGGAAGGCAGCAGGAAAAGAGGGAGACTCGTCCCTGGGAGGGGGATCCACTTTGCAAAGGAAGCCACGGCTCCCCCCCCCCGTGCGCGCAAACGCTCAGCAAGGAGGTCGAGTCGCCAGAAGTTGGGAACGCCTGGATGGCCCGTCATAAAAATCATGCTGGTTAATTTTTTATAAAGGCATCATTCTTGAGCCTTCTTCAGTGTTTGTATTCGGGGGGGGGGAATGCAAAACACTTATTATTATTATTTTTATTATTGTTGTTGTTGTTGTTTGCTACAGTTTGCACGAGTTCCATGCGGTAACATTTCTCCAATGGCTGATTCATAAAAGCAAGCATGTTGTCTTTCAGGTTTTTTTTTTTGGAGGGGGGGGAAACACACACACACACCCCATCTGCCTGCCCTCAAGATACCCGATGATGACCCTCCTGTGGCCTTAAATGACCTTTGAGGATCTGGAAGGGGGTTTGAAGGTGAAGGGGGAAAGGTCTTGGGACGGGAGTCAAAAGATATTTTCTTCAGAGTAAAAGGGTGCAGCGGGAAATGAGAGGCCGTCCCAATTCCCCAGAGGTGTTTACTCAGTGAGTAAGTGCTATTTACCCAGTTATGGAGGGAAAAGAACATGCTTTCCGTCCTGAGTCTTGAGTTTGAACTGCAAATCTCCATGGCCTTTTTTTTGGAATTCTATGAGCTTCTTCGTCCTTATTTATTTATTTATATATATATATATTTATGCCTTACCTTTCACCTTACAAGGAACGCAGGGCAGCCAACATCCTTCAAAGATAGCATTTAAAACGAAGACGGTCTCGCTTGATGAGGAGTTCCAGTCTACTCAAAAGCTGGCATGGGTTTTCTTTGCAGGAGAGTCTAGTGAAGAGATTATTGCCCACCTGTCGATTTAGGATGATAAATTTGGACAAATGAGGAGCAGGTCTTTTGTAAAGCTAAGGGCTTTTAATTGCCCATTTGGAACAAAACTGCCTCCCATGTTTTGCATTAGTGGTAGCTTTCCACAACCTCCAGTAGACACGGTCTGGGGTGCCTGTCTATTTGGCATTAAATCTTCCTAGAGCTGGAGAAAAAAAATTATCTTCCAATAACTGCTGCTATTGTAGCTGGAACCCTTTGCCCGTTTATTGGAAATTGAGTGCTCCTGAACATATATGGCAAACTTTGTACACTTTTATTGGACAGTTAAGGTGGATCTGAATCAGAATCCACTGTGACCTGCATGGATTAAGCTGTTTTTTAAGACCCACCGTGCGGTCCTGCACAAATTGACTAAAGATAATCCCAGAATTCCGTCTGCTTTATGTCAAAGTAAGGCCACATGCCTGCCTCCCTTGAGCTGTATCATTGCCAGGATTGTACCAGACCCTGTAATAAAACAGAAGCAACCAACAGCAGCTTTTTCTGCTTGGAGATGTAAGAGAAACAGAACTAAGGCCTTCAGGGACTACAGTATCATAGTTTGTTTCTCTTTCAATTAAACGGTCATTTTCTCTATAGCTGGTTGGAGAAATTGTTATCCTTTTCCCCCCCTCCCCAACAAAAACATTTGAGAACTGGCCCAGTTGTAATGGAAGGCATGGGAGGGAGTCTTGGTTTTGAATGGGCAATTAAGGTCCGTTAGCATTGCAAAAGACCGGCTCCAGGCAGAACCAAGCCCTGGATTAACACTCTGTACTACATTCTGGAGTTTTCCTTGAGGGAACTATCTGGATGCACTCCAGAATTGACCGCTGTTGAGTTGCTTGAAAGAATAAGGTGCATTATATTTTTCCTGAAGTGGAATTTATCTGCTATTTCCTCCCTTTGCCTCACTTCTCAAAATAAACAGATGACGACCTCATTCGCTCACTGCTGCTTTCCACCCTGTCGTTGGAGGTCTGTCCCTGAGTAACTAATGAGAATCAATGCCTTCATACAGATGGTGGATTTTTATTTTATAAAATTAAAGAGGAGGAGACATGAAATAATACATGAATCAAGAGTCAGGACATCTGTGCTCTTTTGATAGGTAGAAATCTGGGTTAATTCACTTAAACGGCAGAGGCCAGGGGGCTGCGGGCCAGCTGGTTTAATTAGGTGGCCCTTCTGACAAAAGTTTAGTTCAAAACTGTACAACTTTAAATGCCTATAAGTCTTTGCTGTGGAGGGAGCAGGTCTTTTGCAATGCTAATGGATCTTAATTGCCTATTCCAGACTAAGACGCCCAGCAGATCCATTCTGTTACAACTGGGACACCACACTTCTCAACAGCATGTCTTTGCTGGGGAGGGGAAACAAAACCAGTCATCCCCTCAACTTTATTTTTTTTTAATTTAACAATAAATAAAAAATAAAATAAATAAATTAACTTTATTAAAAATTAGGGATAGATGTTTCATGGGAGTGGGAGGATTGTTCTGCAGGAAAAAAATGGTTAATTCCCCCACCCCCATTTATTTGGTTGGAAGTTTAAATGCAAATGGAAAGGGATTAAATCAGTATCTCCCCCCCACCCCCATTTTTCCTGAAGAGTTGTTTTGTCTTCTAAATTGTGAGGCACCTGGTTGTCTATGATATATTCATTGTGCATTGAACACTATCTATACTAGCCGCCTTGGGTTCGTTTTAAGGAGAAAGGTGCGATAAAAATATTTTAAACAAATAAATCAAATCAAATCAAATCTGTAGTTCAGGAAGCAATCCTCTCTGAGCTATTCTTTCTGTGTCTGGGAGTACAAACCTATCTGTCACTTTACATCCAGCTGCAAATTCTTCACCTTTCATGAGCTTTAAAACTCCCCAGCCTGCCATCTTTGCATCTACACAAGGGTAAGAGAGCTTAGGAAAAGTTACTTTTTCAGGACTACAAAACTCTGAGAAACATATTTGCTGGGTCAGAATTCGCCAATCTTCATGGCCATGCTACTTGGGGAATTCTGGCAAGGATCATCCAAAAATGTAACTTTTCCAGGCTTTGGGATAGAGCAAGAAAATTTGGGCAGGTATTTGAAGCTCACCTGTTGCTCTCGAAATTCTGTCGTTGACCTGGAGGTGATACTGTACGCAGGTGGTCAGTTTTAAGCATCATGTATGCATTATGTATACTCTTTTCTTGCTTTGCTCCACACATGCACCTGCTGTGGTTGTCGTTCTGACACACAGCGATGTAAAAATGAGTGACATCCAAAACCAAGAACAGTTCCGTTCAGATCTTGCCAGCTCAAAGCAGTGGCTCCTTGATTAAGTCAACCGATCACACATACGGCCTTCCTCATTTCCTACTGCCTTCCACTATAGCATTCTCGGTAAGAACACTAGGGTGAAATACTGCATGCAGAAGGGACGTGGTGCTACAGGGGTTCACCACGTTCTTTCTGATCATCGGTCCTGCTCCCAAGCATACGATCAAATGTATGACGTGGACAGGTGGGAGCGCGCAACAGCTAGCCAGAGGGATTTCATGCACTTGTTATGAAATTGGGGTTTTTTTCACGGTGCAAAACCGTTGAAATTCTGGCAACTGCCTTTCCCCGGGAGTTGTGTCTTCTTGTGATAGAGTGGAAGTAGTAACTGCGCTAACAGCGGCTGGTTTTTATTTACTGTACTATGAAAGCTGGACACTTAAAAAAGTTGGCAGGAAACAAACAAAAAAACACTGATTTTTTTTTGAAATGTGGCACTGGAGGAGAACTTCACAGATATCCTAGACTTCCAGATAGATGAACAAGTGGGTCCTGGATTGAATCCAGCTTGAATGGTCTCTAGCGGCAAAAATGTCGAAGCTGAGACTATCCTACTTCATGAGAAGGCAAGATCATCCTGGAAAAGACAATCAGGCTGGGAAAGGTGGAAGGCAGTAGGAAAAGAGGAAGACCCAAATACGGGATGGACCGACTCCCTCATAGAAACCACGAGGTTGAGTTTGCAAGACCTGAGCAGGGCAGTTGAGGACACGGCATTTTAGAGTTGCCCACCAAGTTGGTGACCTCTCAAGGGCAGATAAGAACAACAACGAATATAAGAAGTCAGCCTGACAGTCTTTCCAGAGGGCCCTGGAAGCATTCCCCCCAGTGAATCATTTTTAGGCAATCTGGGTGCTGGGTTGCTACATTTCCCCTTTTCTGTTTGCACGGAAGAACTCCGAGATGTCCCAATTCAAGGCAATTTCAGAGCTCTACCAATTGGTATGAAATTATGTGCCATCAAATAGCCTGTTCATTATGGCAACCTTATGAATAAGGCATCTCCAGAATGCCCTTTCCTCAACTGCCCTGCTCAGGTCTTGCAAACTCAATCTCGTGGCTTTCATTAACGAGTCGGTCCATCTCACATTTGGTCTCCCTCTTTTCCTGTTGCCTTCCATCTTTCCCAGCCTGGTGGTCTTTTCCAGCGACTCCCGCCATCTCATGATATGCCAAAAGTAGGACAGTCGCAGTTTTCAACATTTTTTATTTGCTCCCAGACAATGTTCCGGCTTGATTTGATCTAGGACCCACTTGTTTGCCTTTCTTCAAACTACTGTTTTAACTGGCCGAAGGTTTCGTGGAGTATAGAACTGGGCTCTAGTGATTAAAAGCTTGCACCGGATAAAAGAGGTAAATTTCTATGGTTCCACAACAATCCTTATTATTTATCTTCAAGCGAGCACAGGAAGCAAAGGTACAGTCCGAAGCCGGCTCTTGCAGCTGGAATTTAGAAGCAGAAGGAGGGGGGTGCCGCATCTGGATTTTGCAGACTGGATGGTGCAGACTGGTACCGTGTATGCGTGCAATTTCTCTAGTAATATGAAGCTGTGTAATGAAGGCTTATGAATTTGCTTGCTTCCTATGAGATCCCATTTGTTTATGAGTAAATAAAGCAACCTTGGCAGCCTCGTTAGCTGTCTTAATTTCTCTTTAAGAGGAAGGAAACCACCGAGATCCCACCCTTTGTCCCTGATTCTGTAAAACACTTTTTTTACTGTTTATAGGAACCTTCAACAGTGAGTGCTGATATGTGATTTCCTCAAAACAGACAGGAAAACCTGGATTCTAATATTGAATTGTTGTGAAAAGATACAAGCACAAAGAACGCACAGAGAACAACAACAACAACAAAAACCTCTTTTGCCATCTTGAAGAACAAGGAAAGGACTGGTGTGGTCCGAAAGATTACACAAAGGCAAGAGTTGCTGATCCCTCTTATTGGACTATGTAACATATTTATTGTTTAATTTTTGTTATGGTGCATTCAGAGTTACCACCTACTCTTGCAATGCCATGAAGAAAACTCAGCTTTAAAAAATTTTTTTTACACAGATTCATTGGAGCAAAACCACTTTACAGGAAACACAGGCTATTGCTAGAGGGATGCAACATCATCCAGGGTAGGGTTGGAGAACTTACCTTTTTTTAAAAAAGCCACTGGTTACCGTTATTGTTTCAAGATTTTCAACGCAATTGCAGTCTGTGTCTTCTCAAAGGCTTTCATGGCCGGGATCTGATGGTTGTGGGTTTTTCGGGCTGTCTTGCCATGTTCTGGAGGTTTTTCTTCCTAACGTCTCGCCAGTCTCCGCGGCCAGCATCTTCAAAGGACCGGAGTCAGAACTCTGTCTGTGCTCTGGTGCAGTTTGTTTGGATAGTTGAGTGTATTTATAGCTGTGGGATCAGTTTTTGTCCTTTTCAGGAGATTGGGTGATTAGGGTGATCAGCGTGTTTTTTAAAAAAACTTATCTAAATATTCAAACATGCATTAAGAACAAAACAAGTATAATATTTTTTAAGTAAAAGTTAAGTTTCGTGGGGATAGTTGAAAATGGCACCAGAGCACAGACAGCAAACCTGAGGATGTTGCTTGGGTGCAAAGGTTCGAGAATCTCCCAAGAGAGTTTTTTTTAAATTCCTGAAAAAAAAAGAGTTACATGTATATGGGCAAGCAAACAAACAAATAAACAAGCAAGCAAACAAACAAACAGCACTTGAGGCCAAATCCTTTTCATATTCCTCATCGAACTTGCCCTTCTCTGTCTTTCTCACCCAGATGATTGTTTGATGAACTGCTTCTGTGAATCGGGGCAACTTCTCCATCACACAAAAGAAGTCTTTTTTTTCACAAGGGCAACATTTCGTATTCCTGTGTCTCGTCGTACCAAAAGCTCTCTGAAATAGCCTTTGAAAGATCGCATAATTTATTCCGGGCAGAAGTATTAATCGGTGTCCTTCATCCTCTCTGACACTTCAACGGGGAGCCAGAGACACCTTTGTCCGACCCCCCCTCATTATGCCAATTCTCGGAGTTGACTTTGCTGCTCCTGCCTGTTTGCTTTGAAGTTTGCTTGATAGAAGAGCTTCTGAATTATTTAAAATGCAAACATCTGGATGAAATAAACTGGGGAGCATCCGAGCTGGCTTCGTGCCTGAATGCATGCTGAGCTGAGTTCGGAATCACATAGGAACAGCAAGAACGGGTGAACGGGTATATTTGGAATGGTTAGTGATTAAAATTTGGCTAAACTTGGAAGTAAAACAAAAGTCTAGATGTATTGCCTGCATCTCATTTTGGGATTATTTAGATTATTTTTATAGATGTACCCTTCTAAAACATGGATCTCAAAATGAGGATGTAAACGAAGTCATCGGCAACACTGAGGATTTTAGCAGGCAGGTGATGGATGGCGAGTTTATAAAATTGACAAAAATAAAAGGTCTTGCAGCCCCTTTACGGCCAGCAAGTTTGATAAGGCATAAGCTCTCAGGCATAGCGTGCCGTTTCAGGAAGCAGATATTTGTAGAGGGATGGAGATGTTAGAAATGTAATGGAAATGCTCACGGCCTAGAATGATGATGGTCACTGTGGGTCACTGACAATCCTTGGGAATGGCAGACATAGATTTCAACTGGATATCCCTTCTGAGAGCTGGTACGGTGTCGTGGGCAGAGTGACAGACTGGGAGTCCTGGGTTCGAATTCCCTGCTTGGTCACGGGAACTCATTCGAGGGCGTGAGTGGCAAACTACTCCTTGAGCACTCCACATACCTCCAAAACCCTATAAAGGGCACCTTAAGTTTAAAAAAAAACCCACATCCAGTCTAGTCTACTGGACAGAGTGTCAGTCTAAAGAGTCCTGGGTTTGAATTCCTGTTTAGCCATGGAAAGTCACAAGGTGTGTGCATGGCCCTACCTTAAAAGCTCCATTAGGGCCGCTATAAATAGGTTTTGACTTGACGGCACATATCAGACAAGGGGGCAAAAACCGGCTTGACTGCTGTAACAACCCAGGAACAAAGACTCATTCCAAGGTCATTGGTAGACGAGAAGCCCGTTCAAGCATCAGTAAGCAGATGAACACACTTAAGGGGGAAAAGAGTCCTTGTGGAAATCCCTTTGTTATCCTGTCAATGTTTTGTTTTGAATTTTAACTCTAACAAAAATTAGATCAAACAATGACATCGAACTCATATATTTTATTTAAGAACATTAAGGAGAACATGAGCGGTCTGTAAATTGAAACGGAAAGGTTTATTTTAATGCACTAAGAGGTAAGGAGAAGAAGGGTAGCAAAACTGAACGAATTATCTCAAATTTAGAAACTGGCAATTTATAATATGGGATAATTCTGGGAACAGAATCACGGACTAAGTTGTGTACGTGTGGTTTACTTTTGAATACCCCGATGAAGCTGGCTATATAGCATGGATACAATGGGTGGGGGCACTGTATGAGATGATGCCCTGTTTATTAGCAGCAGCAGCAGCAGTAATGATGATGATAGTAATAGTATTAAGCTCTCAGGAAATGACCAAGTTAAGATCTTGTGGGATTTCTAGATCCAAACTGATAAGACACCTGGAGCACAAGCACCAGACATGCCAGTAAGAGAAAGAAGAAAAGACTCTGGATCATTGACATTGCAATTCCAGGGGATGCCGGAGTTGAAGGTAAAGAATGGGGAAAATTAACAAAATACAGAGACCTGGGAACAGAAACAACTCATTGGTGGACAAAACATATTTCAGGGGGACCCCCATGGCCATCGGGGCATAAGAAAAAAAATGCTGGAGATTTTTGATAAAATATTCTCTGAAATAACAGAAGAACTGAAAAACAAAAACGGTATTAGGAACAGTATGCATATTACACAGGTATTTAACTGATGCTTAGGTTTTTGCTTAAAACATCTGAGGACGTGGATTTGAGCCAAGAAAGCTCACATTAAAATATGACAGAAAAGACCCACAAAACCATGCCAACGCAGGTGACACTTTTATTTATTAGATTTATTTCCCATCCATCTAGACCGATAGTCTATTCTGGGCAGCAAGGCTATTTATTTATTTATTTATTTATTTATTTATTTATTTATTTATTTATTTATTTGGCTACTAAAAAGAAATAAATAACTCAAGCAAACAACAGGCAGCCAGCTTTCCATGATTGTTCATCTTTTTCAGGGTGAGCACCAACTTTTTTGGGGTCGTTCTGAAAATTATATACAGTACTTTAATAAAAGTCCCAAAGTCTCATGGGGCGAGGTGTGTTTCTGTCACTGTGAGTCTTTAAGTACAGTATATATTATTAAAGTATATACCTGTATATAGTATATGTGTACAGTAGTTTATTTATATAGTACTTTATTAAAGTCCCAAAGTCTTATGGCCGGTGCTTGGGTGAGGTATGTTTCTTTCACTATGAGTCTTTAAAGTTTCAGGAGACTTTTGCATTTTTTAATGTTATAATACTGTACTGTATTCTTTTATTTCTTTGGTCTTTGCCTGATCTGCTGGCCCCGCCCCTCTGTGCCCCTCCCCTCATTAACATTCATGCCCCGCCCCTTTCCTTTCCTCCACGCCCTTTAGTTCCACTTTCCCTCCTTTGTTTCGGGCTGCTCCGAACGATGAGCTCGGCCATCTACTCGCTGCCCCTTCGCCGGGCGATCGGTGGCTCGGAGGCCGCCCAGCGGCTCTCCCGTTGCCAGGCTGCGGCCTGCGCGCGTGCGCATTGGGCGCGAAGATGGCGGCGGCGCCTGGCCGGCTGCAGGAGGAGGCGCTGAGGCGGAAGGAGCGGCTCAAGGCCCTGCGGGCGCGCACGGGGGCCAAGCAGGTACGTGGAGGGGGGGACCCCGGAGTCTAGGGAGAAGAACGGGGTGGGGGAGCCGGAGGCGGCCTTAGGGCCAGGAGGGGCATTGCAGGGGGGTGGAGCGGATGTGGGAGACGGCCTGACGTCATCGTGCCGTCGGGGTGACGTAACAGCGTGGCTTGGGTGACGTCATCCCCCGGGCAGGGTCTGCGGGGGGGCTTCGACGCAGGGGTCACGGTTTTCGTGTAGCCCCAGGTGGGGAACGTGCGATGCACTACAACTCCCATCGTGCCTCACGACGACTGCCCTCCACCCCCTGCTGGGGCTGATGGGAGCTGTAGTTCCTGAAGCCTCCCCGGCCTTCCCATGCCAGCCCAGTCCCCTGGGGATGATTGGCCGCCTGCCTCTGAGACAGGGCTGTGGCTTTCCAGCAGGCGTGTGGGCGTGGGTGGACTACAACTCCCAGAATTCCCCACCAGGCAGCTAAACCTCCATGGGGAATTCTGGATGTTGTAGTCAGTGAAAAAGAAAACCTCACCCTCCTCTCGTCTCAGCCAGGGTGGTTCTCCGGGTCACGTTCCCAAGCCCTAGCTATGGGCGAGGGGTGATGGGAAATGTAGTCCAGCAGCACTTGGAGGCCTGGGCTTTTCACCAAGGGGGTGCTGATTGGGGGGGAGGGGGAGGGGAATGTTGACACCCCGGTTTCACTCACAACCAGGGCTGTTCTGCTGGCGAAGACCTGCCTTGTATCTCTGCCCATCTCTGTTTCAAAGAGGGGGTAAAGAAATATGATTTCCCTGGCTTATAATTTATTATTATTATTATTTATTTTATTTATATCCCGCCTATCTAATCAATTAAGATTGCTCTTAATTTGTCTTGATAGCCCATTCACACGAGGGCAGCTTCATTTGCCAGATGACTCCCCCTCCCCCCCAAAAAAATCCCCACAAGGAAACCATATTTTTTCTTAACTTTCCCAGTTGACAACCAGGAGGCAGCCTCAGGTTCCTGCCTCTCCCCATATGAGCCTTCTGGGCGCTCAGGATCAATGGGACCGAGAGGCCCTCTTCTGGTCCCATTGCCAGGTCAGGCAAGGCTGAAGGGGCCATGAAGACCAGGGCTTTCCTTCTCTGTGGCAACTCCCAGGTTATGGGATGCTCCCCCCCCCATCCCTTTAATCCTTCCGCTGACATTTGCAGATTCACCTTTTCAGGCAGGCTTTTAACGATCGTAACTGAGTCCCCGAATTTCTTCTAAGATAGTTTTTAATGTTTATTTGCTTTTAATTACTCAGTTGTATTTTAATTAGCATATAGTTTAATTGTTTGTCAGTGTTTCATTTGTGATGTTTTTAAATCAATTCCTTTTAATATTGTGAGCCACCCTGGGTTCCCCCCTTATTCATTTAATGAATAAAGAAATAATGCTAAGAAATTGGCAAGTGAAATTTTCTGCCACCAGAATGGAAAACCAACCGCAAATTCTGGAGAAAGTTGCCAGTAGGGCAGTCCCCAGACAGGGCAAGGGATTGCCTGGAAGGTGCGTGCGTGCGTGCGCCTTGGGCAGAGATTGCAGAAGTCCCGGGGGGGGAGGCGTGAAGTAAATGGCTTAGGGCCTTTCTGGTGACACTGTGTGTGCAGAACGCCAAGATGAAACGTATACTACTCTTGATTGTTATGAAATACACAACACAACACATGCCTGCCAATGCTGTAACAGTGAAGTGGTCGTGAGTGAAGCTATAGGGGCCATAGATTTGGAAATGGGGATTAACTACTGTGGTGTTATCAGTTAGGATCAGTATATGTTGGATGCTTCCATCAGCCTTCCCTATTGGCTAGTTGCAGTCCAGCAGCTCCTTTGCAGGATGATGGGTTGTAAGAATTTGCTGCTATAAGGCATGTGAAGCACTTTGAATGCTATAATGCTCTTTAGATTAGATTCGGCATTCTTCAGTCTCAAAAGACTGTGGTATTGTGCTCTGTATGGAGGACTTGGAACAGCATATCGTGTGGCTGAGGAGGCCAATTTGAGAGTTATCATCCCTTCCACACTGAACGCAAATACAGTCTGTCCCCCGTCCAGCTCCCTGATTTTGCTGCTTCCGGGACGGCCTCTTGGCCTCGGCCTGCTGGACAAGGCTCTCTTCCAATTGAGAGAGGCCATGATGTACCGCCTGCCTCCAGGCTGAACGCTCAGAGGTCAAGGTTTCCCATCTGTTGAGGTCTATTCCTAAGGCCTTCAGATCCTACTTAGGATGCTCCCCGAAAAGACATGAAATACCTACATAACCTGTGTATAAATATTGCCACTGACATGCATGGTTGAAATTTGCTTCCAAAAAGCTTGCTCCAATTCAGGGAGGCATAGAGATGTTAGTGGCTGCTAACTAGCTCTGTTTTAGGCCTCTGGCTGTGGAGCCAGAGGTTGGGAGTTCGAATCTCCACAGGCCTCCCTGACAGGAGCTGGACTCGAGGATCGATAGGATCCCTTCCAGCTCTCCCATTCCAAAGTGATGAAGATAATGATGGTGATTACCAGACACTGGAGATGAACAGGAGTTGGCATTTTCCACGGGGCCTTGCTTGTGAACTTCCCAGCAGCATTTCTTTCAGTGGTGGCCTGGAATATAATCAGGCAGTCCCTTTGTTTTTTCTCATGCCAGGAGTTTTTTAAAGGTCTCCTGCGGCGGTCCGGCCGCCACACAGGTGCGAAAGAATCACACAGGACACAAAAATCAGGACCAAATGGGTTCCAGAGCCTAACAGTCAGCCGTGGTGTATTGTGGCTTGAGGGGAGAAAAAGCTCCTGCCTGCACGCCTGTAGCCCTTCTTTATTCAACACAAAATGTCCTCCAATACAGGGGTTATACAGCCAATCACCATACAGTATACACAGCCAATCGCCATACAGTATACAAACTTACATAACATATCTTCTCACTGAGCATGCTCAGGGCAGTACAACATTACCATATATGGCATATAACATAAGTTCCCTAGCTTGCTGGTGTATGTAACTGCTTCACTTAAACATAATGGCGTACTCCCACATCTCCTCCGTTTTTATTTTAATTTAGTTAGAAGTCATTGCCAATTACATACTCCTATATATTCTGAGTCCAATGATTTATGACAAAGGTATGAAGAACTAGGAAACTGTTTTTATCTGGAGGAAGGGATTCAGTATTAAGCACATAGTGACAGATTTGATATAATTGCTACAAGGTTAAAGAGGAGGTAGGAGTAGCACGAGCAAAGCAATTACGAAATATATGAGTCAAGCTTGGAATACACTGTATGCAGCAACAAATCAACATAAGAACACAAACAACAATAAGAAAGTACATAAGTAATTGTCGGAGCCATCCAAAACCGAATGATGGTATGAGTCCCAAAAGGGAAAATCTGATACCGAATTGAATTAAGTAATGCGATGTTCCATGTCAGAAAGTGTTTGAGAAATATCAGAGAAATGATCAGGAACATAGATGTAACAAGCATCACCAATCAAGACACAAACACTACCTTTACTAGCTAAGATAAAATTGAGAGCTCGTCGGTTTTGTAAGGCTACAGTGCAAAATTCTTTTCAAGTTTAACATTAACAAGTTTCAAGGCACATATTGTGTCATTAAACATAACTTCTGTAAAGTTCAAAAGCTGTAAAAGATTATTATAGTTCCACTCCCCACCCCTAGCAGGAGAGAGTAAAAAGTATTAAGTGAGAACAGGTGTTTGATGACAGTAAATGTCCATGCAGATAGGGGTACACTAATACAAGATCCATCAGAAAAGGAATTACTAGGCAAATGAGCACATTGCAGTCTCTGTCATGAAATAATTGTCCCTCCATCAGGGTGAGTAACAGGAAACACTAATAACAACTACGAAACAGAGTACTATTATTTCGTCTCGGATCGCCATGGCCTAACGCAGCGAGCAGGAATCCAACGAGGTGTTCCGTCCACTTCTACTGCTGCGTATCCGCGTCCCCATGTAATGAGCTGGGCGGGACCATGCCACTGAGAGTCCGGTGGGATACGGTAGGAGACCAAAGGACGTGGAAGCTGCTCCTGTGTTCTAAAATGAACCTCAACAGGAGTCAGATTCCTATTATGAGGATAAAAAAGATGATTAAGAGCATACAATACTTTAGCAACACAAAAAGGTATATCGGCAACAGGAACATGTTTGCTATCCAACTGTTTAGAAAGCAAAGATTTGAAGGTTAAATGAGCACGTTCTACTATAGCTTGACCAGTAGAATTAAAGGGAATCCCATGAGTAAGCTTAATTCCCCAGTCTTTACAGAATGTTGAAAAGGCAGATGAGACATATGCAGGTCCATTATCAGTCTTGAGGGAAAGTGGTCGTCCCATAACGGCGAAACAACGGATGGTATGTTGTATCACGTGACGAATAGTTTCTCCCTTAAGCGGTGTAGCCCAAATAAAACCAGAGAAGGTGTCCACAGTCAAATGGACCTTAGAAAAGGGAGAAAGCAATGGAGCATGGGTAACATCCATCTGCCAAATTTCATTTGGTCCAGTTCCGCGTGGATTGACAGAATCAAAAGGAAGATTTAGAGGAGAGGTAACACAGGAAGAACAGGTAGAGACAATATCACGTGCTTGAGACATAGGAATGGCGAACTGTTTGTGAAGAGTCTTAGCTGATTGATGAAAAAATGAGTGGGAAAGAAGAGGGTCATCAAATAGCGAAAAGGCGACAGATACAGAGGAACGGAGAAGCGAGTCAGCCATTGCATTACCTTCAGCCAGAACACCAGGGAGTCCAGAGTGAGAACGTATATGAGTGACAAAGACAGAGGCAGTACGAGCATGGAGAAGAGCCTGCAGAGAGTCAAAGAGATTGTAAAGTTCTTGGTCCATAGTAGGAGATAAGTAAGAATGAGGAAGATGAAGCAAAAGACGATAAACATATTGAGTATCAACAACAAGATTAAACGGCTTTATACAGAAGATGTTAAAAGCAAGAATAACAGCAGTTAGCTCAGAACGTTGAGCAGAGGAGCAAGAAGTAGTGTAGCGAGACTGCCATTTGCCTTCTTCATCTTTCCATGTAACTACTCCACGGGACGGTGAGCCATCGGTGAAAACAGTAGTAGCATCTGGAATAGGACGATCTGCAAAAAAGGAACTAAGAGTATAAGAGACACAAGAGAGAAAGGTAAGCCGTCTATCCTTAGGAGGATTGGCTAGTACAGCACCATAGAAGCCTGCGAAAGCCACCTGAAAAGGAACAGAGGTTTGTAGGAGTCTTTCTACTTCACCCGGGGAGAAAGGTAAGTAAAGTGACACAGGGTCTGTCCCAGTAAGTTGAAGAACGCGGGAGCGAGCCTTGGCAAGTAAGTCTGAAGTCGCTTCAATCAAACTGTAGATCTTCTTCGGTGGAGTGTGTGGAAGATGAAGCCATTCTACTATATAGACTTGATTCTGACCGGGAGAGTAGATAATTCCTGTTGGTAAAGCCGTAGGAGATGAAGGCGGGAAAATAGCACAGGCAACCGGAGAGGTATCATAAGGAATCCTATCCACAGAACGGTCTCGTAGTGCCTGGGAGATCAAGCGAAAAACACACTGCATATCTGGAGTTACCGGGATGATGTCAGCCGGAGAAGAGTGTCCTGCTAAGGCAGCAAACAAAGGTGACAGATCTTGTGTTCGAAGTTTCAAATATGGTCGTACCCAGTTAATATTTCCTAATAAACTTTGCAGTTCTACAAGAGTGTAAGTAGTTTTAAACTTTAAATCAGGTAAAACGGGAAGTGAAGCTGACTCTGAAAGTTTGTGTCCCAGATAGGTGTAGGGAGGTGATGATTGTACCTTCTCAGGAGCTATGACAAGTCCATATTCAGTTAAGGTTTTCACTAGGAAGGTAGTATGATGATCAGTTATTTCTTTACCAGCAATAAGGATGTCATCCATATAATGGTAAACTCTTAGCTGCGGAAAAGCATTCCTAAATGGTTGCAATGCTGTGTGAACAAAATATTGACACAGACTTGGTGAATTTGCCATCCCTTGTGGAAGCGTCCGCCATTGATATCTGGCAGCAGGACGATCGTTGTTACAGGTGGGAAGGGAAAAGGCAAATTTCGCTTGGTCTTGAGGTGCAAGTGGTATGGAAAAAAAACAGTCTTTTAGGTCAATAATCCTCACTTGGTAATTAGCAGGTATTAGATTAGGGTTAGGCATCCCCCTTTGGAGAGAGCCCATGACAACCATGCGTTCATTGACCTTACGAAGATCTTGCAGCAGTCGCCATTTCCCCGATTTCTTTTTGATTACAAATACAGGAGTATTCCATGGGGAAGTGGATGGACATATGTGGCCAAGTTTTAATTGTTCAGAGATGAGGGCCTCGGCCGCCTGCAATTTTTCCTGAGGGAGTGGCCACTGATCAACCCATACAGGAGATTCATCAATCCACGTAATAGGAAGAGCATGACGTGGAGTGCAGGGGGAGGCCCTTAGGATAAATTTGAAGACGTGTGGATGGTAACGTTGAGACGGGAAAGAAGGTCTCTGCCAAACAAAGTAAAAGGAATGTCCATGACAAGTGGGGTGAGGGTTACATGTTGCTGGTCATGTTGAAATAAAAGTGGTTGAGCACTAATCTGTGCAGGCTGGAATCCCCCAACACCAAACACTGAAGCAGTGGAGCGAAGGGGAAATGACGAGGGCCAGTCCTTTAATGCCACAACAGTAACATCAGCACCCGAGTCAATCAGTCCAGTGATCTTATTGCCCCCTACAATAAGGTCCATGGTAGGCCTGTTATCCATGGTGAGGACAGCAAAAGCTGAAAAATCCTGTGGAGCAAATGGTGTATTTGTGGGGAGGGGGAGGAAAAAAAGACGGCCAATTTCTGCCTGCGCCGGAAGAGTGAAAGGGACCTTAAAAGGTCTAACACTAAGGAAAAATTTTTCTGAGCTATGGTCATCGGTGTGAAATACCAGCCCACCCAAGATTTCTAAAGTGGGGAACTTGTCTGTTGGAATAAACAGGCCCACCAGACCAGGCGGGACAGAGTCAAAAATACCAGCAAGAACTGGAAGAGCTACTCCTGGCACAGTGAAGTCAGTAGAATTGACAGTTTGTACTAGCACACCAATCTGTCTCTCATCTGGAGAGTGAAACCCCTGGGATTTTACGGGGCCTGGGGCTGGCCCCCTCTGAAGTTTCCCTGATTTTGTGAGGGGTTTGAAGAGGAGGCTGCTTGGTCATGATTTTGAGGTAACGGTCGAGATCGACATTGATTAGCCCAGTGGAACCCTTTGTTACAGATTGGGCATTTCTTGGATGGGCGCGCCGCAGTCTTGGGCGTGGAACGACATTGGCTAATGAAATGGCCAGGCTTGTTACACCCGAAACATTTTTTATCTGCTTGGGCAGATGGTGGATTTGCTGAAAAGGCAACCTGAAAGGCTTCTGTCTGTGCGGCGGCCATCATAGCTGCTGTATGAGAAATTGTCCCAATATTTTGGCACACCCTAAGCATGTCCTGAATGGTTGAGCCAGCATTGCTATACGTAGAAACGAGGGCCTTTCGGCAATCATCATTCGCATTTTCAAATGCAAGTTGCTTAAGTAGGATTGCCCGAGCCTCTTCGTTTTCCACTTGGCGTTCGGTGGCAGTCATGAGCCGACTAACAAAATCTGAATATGACTCAGTGGCTCCCTGTCGAATACGGGCAAAACCAAGGGATCCACCACCCTCGCGGGGGCTGGGAATCTTCGACCATGCCTTCTGAATAAGTTGTGGAATTTGCTGAATTGCCACATCTGTTAGAGTGAGTTGCTGAGTAACCGTTGCAAAATCACCAGTACCATTAAGCTGATCTTCAGTGATAAGCCGAACAGCGGCAATATTTGATTGTGTATTTCGGGCAGCCTGCCCTTCCGCTAAAAACTTGAATTCATCAAGGACAATGAGAGCCTGAGCAGGGGGTAGGGCAGACCTAACAAGCAATTTCCAGTCACCAGGTGTCAAGCTTAAGGCAGCTATGTTAGCAAGCAGTGCCTTAACAAAATAAGAGTGAGGACCATAGTCTCGAACAGCCTGCATAAAGTCTTTCACCAACTTTAATTGAAGCGGAGCGTAACGATCTGGCGTAGCAGGAATGCCCGCAACACCCGGGTTTTGATCATTCCCAGGCTGCCCTGGGATAGCTGGATTCCCCCGAATAATAGGAAATGCAGTGGCAGCGGCAACAGTAGAATGGTGAGAGTTTCCCGTCTCTACTAGAGCTGCAGCAATTGAACAAGCAATAGGAGAAGGTTGAAACAGCTTAGGAAGTGGCTTCTCATGAAATGGCTTGTCATGTTCATCCTCGGAGAACAAATTAAGGTCGTCCGAGTTGTTATTTGCCCATTTTTCCAATCTCTGATCCGGTGGTTTAGGATGGATCTTCTCCAATGGTGGTTCATAAATCGGAGGAGGAGCTGAGGGAGTTGGTGCTGGTGGTAAAAGCACCGGCAGAACTAAATCGCCACCAACTGCGCCAGTTTGCCATTGATTATTGAAGAGAATATTTTTAGGAGTGACATCCGCCAAGCAAGCTCGAATCTTGCACCAGGTAAAAAGAACCCGGAAAGGGAGCTGCGGATGATTCTGAAAAGTGGTTCCAACTTTTATCCATTTTTCCAAGTCCAAAGTGCCTTTTTCTGGTAACCAAGGGCAAAAACGCTTGAGAGCCTGAACTAATTCAATTATTTCTTCTTTAGTGGCTTTCTGACCCTTTGAGGAAAGAAGTTGTTGTAAGTCCTCAACATAGGTCTGCTGGGCTGATGACAAAGAGCAACCCATGGTCTGTGTGTTCTAATTTTCACAGTACTACTCACCGGGATCCGAAGATGAATGCGCGCGCTGAAACCCTCGCAGGGCGTGATGAGTAGTGGGAAAAGACGGCCTTCTACCTGAACAGCCGGTCCAAAATTTGCCTCACACAGTGGAGTAGGCCTCAAACTGTGAAGTAGGCCTCATGCAGTAGAGTAGGCCTCACACAGTGGAGTAGGCCTTGCCTCGCACGGGGCACCAGATGCGGCGGTCCGGCCGCCACACAGGTGCGAAAGAATCACACAGGACACAAAAATCAGGACCAAATGGGTTCCAGAGCCTAACAGTCAGCCGTGGTGTATTGTGGCTTGAGGGGAGAAAAAGCTCCTGCCTGCACGCCTGTAGCCCTTCTTTATTCAACACAAAATGTCCTCCAATACAGGGGTTATACAGCCAATCACCATACAGTATACACAGCCAATCGCCATACAGTATACAAACTTACATAACATATCTTCTCACTGAGCATGCTCAGGGCAGTACAACATTACCATATATGGCATATAACATAAGTTCCCTAGCTTGCTGGTGTATGTAACTGCTTCACTTAAACATAATGGCGTACTCCCACAGTCTCCTAGCTGCTAAACCGATGTGGATTTACCATATAGTGATTCCTTCCTATCCTGTGTTTCGTATTAAAAATCCCCATGAAATCTGGGAGAATCCGACAGGCTGAACTGCTTGGGCAGTGATACCAAGTTGGCTTATCTCAGCACAGGCTGTGGGAGGAATTGTTCTCTCCAGGGCTGCTTCTTCCTTCAAACAAACCCCTGCCCGTTAAAACCGTTGCTTTTGTCCATCTGAAGCCCTTTGTCTCTTAATTAGAAGGGAAGATGATAGCGGATGGTTTGCCGACGCTCTCCTTGCCGCTGGTGCCCCCGAGAAGCTGCGGCTCCATGAATTATCCATGTTCGGAATAAAGCGATCCGTCTGGCGAGATCAACCGCCTGCCCTCCCGCCCTCCCCAGGCTCATGGTTTATTTATAGTTTCGCTAATAACGTTTTCTGACATCTCCGGGAGACGGATTGTTTTAGTGTTCGCGAGCCTTGTTTCTGTGGTCTTGCTGTAATTTGCCGTGAAGGACTTTGATAACATCTTCGGTGACCTTTGAGGTTGGAGCAGACACAGAACAGGCCTGGCAAGGGGGTGCAGGGCCCCCCCTCCAATCAGACCATTCCTTGCACAAGCCTCATTTATGTGACAGGGTTAGTTAGTTAATTATGTGCTGCCAAGTCAGAGCCAACTTATAGTGACTCTAATACAGCTTTTAAGGTAAGTGAGATACTTAAGGAGTGGTTTTGCCAGTTCCACACCCACCCACGCACAACCATGGGTGTCTATGGCTAAATGGGGATTCGAACACCTGGCCTCTAGCATCCCAGAGCATCACTTCTTCCATGACACTCCATGGAGTACTTTGTACAATTATTAATGCAAGCAATATCACAGTACAGTAGGTCCCCCTTATCTGTCAGTTAAGTATCCACTGATGCACTTATCCATGGTTTGAAAATATTAAAAATATTTTCAAAAATCCCCAAAATATATACAGTATTTCGAACGGTGATGTTACCAGAACTGGCCATGAGAGGGAGCCAGAGACTATGCTATGTATTGTTGTTGTTCAGTTGTTAAGTCCTGTCGGACTCTTTGTGACCCCATGGACCAGAGCATGCCAGGCCCTTCTGTCTTCCACGGCCTCCCAGAGTTGGGTCAAATTCACGTTGGTCGCTTCGGTGACCCTGTCCAGCCATCTCATCCTCTGTCATCCCCTTCTCCTCTTGCCTTCACTCTTTCCCAACATCAGCGTCTTTTTCAGGGAGTCTTCTCTTCTCATGAGATGGCCAAAGTACTGGAGCCTCAGCTTCAGGATCTGTCCTTCCAGGGAGCACTCAGGGTAGATTTCCTTCAGAATGGATAGGTTTGTTCTCCTTGCAGTCCAGGGGACTCTCGAGAGTCTCCCCCAGCACCACAATTCAAAAGCATCCATTCTTTGTAGTTATGCTATGTGTAGCATTTGCTATTATAATAGCATTTGCTATAACCCACGTTTTTCAGCATCCATGGGGTGGGAATTGGTCCCCTGCAGATATGGGAATCCTATTGTACAGTATTTATAAAGCGGCAACCATGTTAACATAGGAAGCCATCAGGATTCTTCCTCTGGGGCAGCTGATGCACGGTGGCTCTGCTGTGAAGGAAATCTCTCTCGAGTAGACCCAGGGTTCTTGTTGACCTGCCTTTCCCAAGCTCTTGGGCTGGATTTAAGAGCGGTCCCAAAGATGGTGTTCCCGAGATACCCTTTAGTTCTTTATCACCCACTCATCTGAAAAATGGTGCAGCAAAACCAGAAGCTGGCTTGTAAAATGTAATTCATGGTCATTAACTTATTATGATGCTTAAAAAGTGGTTGTCCTTCCAGTGCCAGGAGAGGGATTAGTTATATTGCCTGTTGCTTTTCTGTTACTTTCCACTGCTTCCTTTGAAAGGTAAAACAGGCTTGGCAAGAGAAGGGCATAAAAACGTGAAAACTTTCCCATCAAAATGCCTTAAAAACGCTAATAAAAAGTAATATTCAAAAGTAGCTGTAGACATTATTTGGTGCATGGCTAGGGGTTCTTGCTCATTACTTTTAATTTGTGATTTCATTATGTCTTCATTACCTGCTGAAAGCAACTTTTTATATAGTAAGTGGCCACTTCCCGTTCGTTTACGCCCAAGCTCTGTGCAAAGCAATAGATGCTTATTATCTTAATTTCATATTTTTGAGTTCCTGGAAGTGCATCATTAGAAGGCAAAAACCTGGATTTTTGGTCTGAGACATCAGATTGCTTCTGGTCTGCCCACATAACACAACTGAGCATGATTGTGTGGTGGACCGAGTAGGTCTTCTCCTGCACACAGCTGTCCTCTGGTGGCGTTGGTCCGAGAAGTGAGGAGATGAAGCCCTCACGAGGGGTGAGGATTTTACGGCTCAGTCCAGTTTGGACGTTTGCAAAATCTAGGACAGGTGCAGAACCTGGAAAATGTTCTTTCCTTGGAGAGTAAGCCCCATCATCCTCCCGCAAGCCTGGATCTGGCTTCCTCTGGTACCTTCTCCTCTCCCTGCGAAACCCCAAAGGTAGAGTTGTGAGCGAAATGTTTTGTTCCTATGAAAGAGAGCCCGCGTTTGGGTGTTTGCCTGAGAGATGTGGAGGAAGTTCTATGTTACGCACGTTGGTTATATGCCTCTTGTTTTCATACCACGGGAGGAAGTAGAGCAGCCTTTCTAGCCCACATTAGGCAGGGTGTTTTTCAAGACACCAAAGAAAAAAATAATAAAAAATAAACACTTCTTGTGCTAGCGTGATAAGGCCTGCGGCTTGTTCTGGCTCTGATGGCAAGCCAAATTCTCTCTAAATTCAAAATACAGATGATGGCCACTGTACTAAGCAGAGTATGGGTTGTAGCAAATATGTGTCACCAAGTTTCAGGTAGGGTAAAATAGGTGATTTTAAAGGGATACATACTTTAAAAAAAAAAGATCCATACCAATCTTTTACATTTTTAGAATTTTAAAAGAAATGTTAATGTTCCATAAAAATAACCTAGGTTAAATTACATCTCATAATATAGGTATGTATTTCCATAATCTCATTTTAAAAAAAGAATCTGAAATCTGTTGAACGTACCTAGGTCCTAAAATAACTAAATATCTTTAAGCCCAATGGTTTTTGGAGAGTTTGAAGCACATGGTTCGGTTTCCAGCATTTGCTTAAACCTTTCCCGTGGAAACCAGTGCAGCTTAAAAAGGCTGACCTGTTTTTCAGATCAGATTCGTTGAAATTTGATTTTTCTATGCAAAAGAACAAGCTGGATAAAAAAAAATGGCTTCAGGGATCAAGTCTTGCCTGTGATGTTTATATGCCTGTTGTCATCCAATGGCATTTTATATCCAGAGGGTGAATATGGGTTGTTTTGCTTAGTAAGTGCCAACTGTTCTTCCTGAGAGATTTTGGGCAGTTGGTCTTCAAGTATGGGATTCAGATACACAGAAAGATAATGACAAATGTCCTAAATTTCACAGTTGTTTTTCTAAATGGATAGATTTTCTAGTTTTCTCCTCTGCAAAACATGGAAAAGTTAATATTATTATTATTACATTAGGATCCCCGTATCCATGGGATCAGTATCCACCGTTTTACATATCCTCAGTCTGAAAATATTAAAAATATTTTTTTGAAAAGAACTAGAAATACGTATTTTTACCATATATTTACCAGAACTGGCCCCTAGAGGGAGCCAGTTATGATACTGTTCTTTTTCTTTTACCATCCTATTATAGTGTTTAATGTTATCCATGGTTTTCAGCATCCACGAGGGGCCTTGGAACCAATCCCCTGTGGATATAGGGATCGTACTTGATGATGACGATGAAGTAACTGCTTCCAGATAGCACAGCCAACATGTCAAGCTGTTTGATGGTTTCTGGGAGTTGCCCTTCCAAAAAAGTAATATTTCCATTCCCTACTCTGGGCATTATAATCATCAAAGAGTCTTCTGGCATCTTTAATACTAACACATTTATTTGGCATGAATTTCTGTGGCCTCAGCCAGCTTCTTCTGATGAATGGAATGCAAGTCACAGGTTTACATGCACCCTGGTTCTACTTACAGAGGTGGAACACAACAAAACAAGACACAGAAAGTGACAGTAGCATTAGCAACACTGGTTATAAACTTTCACTGGCTAAGCTGGTTAACAGAAGCATCCTGGAGATAAATGAGCTCAGCTACCTAAGTCAATTAACCTCTAAGGTGTTAAAGCATCCATTTCTGCTTTAAAAGAGTGTCTGCTTTAATTGAAGCTGGGAGTGACCTGTTTTTTTCCTGTTTAATAAATCATTTTTGTTATGCAGGATGGAGAGATAATACCTTGCATGGATAAGATGATTAATCTAACTTAAAAAGCCCCTTGCCTGTGTTCAGCCCAAGGGAGGTAGATGTGTTCTGGTTGAATTAATGTGTTCTTCTTGTTCAGCAGTTTTTCCTTTGGAAACTGCCTCTGATGCTCTCCGGTGCAAGGAGAGCTACCTTGAGGTGAGAGATAGGTTGTCCAGGGAATCTGAAGTCTTCTCTCGGTGATATCTGAATATTACTATTTTTCTCAGTCTCTCTGAGATGGCTGTTCTGACATTAACTCATGCTCGCTGAGATCCTGCAACCTGAGATGTCCTCCAGTTCCTTTGGATTGCAACTCCAATTATACCCAGTGCTTGGGATGTGGGAATTTCTGCCCAAACTGTTTGGAGGAGGGCAGGTTGAAAGGGCTTTGCCAGCTGTTTGGAATTCTCTGCAGAGGAATTTCCCACAATGGATGCCTGGCTATTTTGCCAATTGTTTAAGAAGCTCCTCTACCTCCCTTGGGGAAACCCACCTTCCCTTCCATCAGTCGTACATCTCATTCCTTAAATGAGCCAAAAGCTGGGATGCAGATGGATTCTCCTTTCCTCTCCCCTCCCCATCCCACTAACTGATCCCGAGAATTGTGATTCTTGGAAACGGGACATGGCTCGGAGTTTGCAAAAGTGAAGTTCTCTCGGTGCTTAGCAAAGGCTGGAGAAGAAGGTGTTGAAATCTCTTGGGTTTCTGCACAAGAGGCTGTGACAGCTAGTAAAACGTGTGTTCGTATTTTTAAACCTGTTGGCGCCAGTCTGTATACAGGTCTAAATAATGAAGTATAAAGGGGTTTAATTGCAGATAAAAAATGTGGAGCAAGGGGGCAAGACTCTGAGAGAGCTTAAACACATTTGACAGCTATTTGGGATTCTCCCCCCCCCCTTAAATACCTTTCTGACTCATTGCACCGGCTCCTTGACCCGCACCCCACACACCACCGCACTCTTGGCTGTTTTCCCATCTTTATATTTACCTTTTAGCAATTATTCTGCGGATCAGGACTGGAAGCCAACATTGGCTCATGGGGAGAGAAGAGGTTGTATATCTTATGAAGGGCGGCATCCACACCTCAGGCCCCCCTCTGCTTTTCTCCTGCCAAAAAGCCCCCCAAAAATTAACCTTTGGCCCTCTCACTGCTCCTTTCAGGGAGCTTAATCTCATCTGGGGTAAGAAAGCTTTGGCCCTCTAGATATTTGCAGGACAACACCCACAACTCTTTTCTTTTGACCACATTAGATTAGGTTGATGGGAGTTGCAGGTGAAAAGATTTAAAGGGCCACAACTTCCCTGCCTGGGTCTAATTCCACCTAGTTCTTTTCGTTGCTGTTGTTGTTTGTTATCATTCACTTGTAAGAATGGTTAGGAGACTCTGCTGTCTGTGGTCCGGAAAAATAACTTTTCCATGCTCTTTTCTCATTTCTCTCCCTGCGCCACAAGTAGATCAAAGTGCTTGAAAGGTAGTCCTACAGAGAAGGAGCAGGATCTGTTTTCGATCATCCCAGAGTGTGGGATGAGATGGGCTCAAGCTACCAGAAGCCAGGCTGAATATCAAGAAAAAAAGATTCCTAACTGTTAGAGCAGTATGACAATGGAACCCAGTGCGGTGAGTGTTGCAATGCTGGAGGCCTTCAAGAGAAAACCGGACCACCCTCTGTCCAATCTGCTTTGATTTGTTGTCCTGTCTTGAGCAGGGGGTTGGACTTGATGGCCTTAGAGGCCCCTTCGAACTCCATGATTCTGTGACCCAGGAAGTTGTGTTCGATTCCTTGAAACCTTGACTGACCGCTCTCCAGTGTTGGAGGATGAACTCTTGGGCCAACAAGGTGACCCTTAATGAGATGCGGGTTCTTGACGTTGTAGAATTGCCTTTCTGGGCCGCAGAAGTGCTGTTACAAAAGCTGGTCCTCTGCTGCTTACTGTATCGTATTCCTAACTGTGTTTGCGTTGGGCGTCTGTTGTGTGTTTGGCTAGGAAGAGGTCACTCAGCTTCAAGGTCGTCTTTAATTGTCCTGATTCCCAAGCCAAGGGACTTTGTTTCCATGCTTACCGTCTGAAGATAACAGCAGGGACCGGCTCCCGCAATTCTTTTCATGAAGAAGGGGGGCTTTTTCAAGGACCTTCCGGTCTTGCAAGTGCAAAATCAAGCCGGCTGCCCAAAGTACGGTTTTGCCTTTGTTTGTTTTGAAGTGGGGAGCACAATGCCTCGCTTGACCAGCGAGGGCTGTAATTGTGGAACTCTCCCTTGTCAAACAGCCTGGCCTTTTTTTCTCTCTCTCTGCAGGCCTGGCTTTTTTTAAAAAAAAAACTTATAAAGAGATGGGAGTCTGGGAAACTGGGTTAATGATCAACTCAAAAATGCACAGTTAGATCTGTCTTGCACCCCCCCCACCCCCTGCCGGGAATGCTTAATTAATATGTGCAGAGCATGTGGTTCACATCTACAAACGGTCCCTGTTGTTGTTTCAAATTAACCTGTAACGTGTTCACAAGCACGTCTATAAATAGCGGCCGCTGACTTGCATATGGTTAACGTAGCAGCAACGCTGTGCAGCAGCTTTTGCACATGGCGAAAGCACAGGGACGGGGGGGGAAGTAAGTCTCACCATCATCATCATTTTAGAATGGCAGAGCTGGAAGGGACTCTTATGGGATCGTAGGGTCCAGCCCCTGTCCAGGAAGCCCAGTGGGGGAATTGAACTCCCAACCCACTGGCTCTGCATACAGAGACCCAAAGCACTGAGCGCTCCAGTAGTTCTTGCAACCATAGTTATATTGGAAGTTTTTGAACCTTTTCCTCTTCAAGCTAGGAAGATTAATGTCGACATCGTCAAGGTGGGTTTATGGGTTCAGGAGACCAGGAGCAGACATTTCAGTCCTGTAATAGGTTCCCGTCTGTGGCTTCCCATCTGTCATTTTATATCCAGGCAAACTTCCTTTTTCTACACTCTGGACTTGTGGAGCTACATCCGAAGGGTAAATTTTAACTTGGTAGTTGGATTTTCTTAATGCGGGGGCGATGGCTCTTCCCATTTGAGCAACAGTTTCTCTGGGAATATTCAGAAACGTGCCTTTCAGTGCTTCTGCAAAGACTTTTGACATGCCTTCCTCTCTTCTATCTATCTGGAAGAAGACGCCACTTGTATTAAATTTCAAAAAATGGGTAGGGAAGAAAAGTATGCAGAATGTGACCCGCAAGGGAGAAGTTGCCATAAATTACCACTTGTCACAATAATTTATTGGCTACAGTATGTGGCTAGAACTCAGGACACCTAGATTCAGATCCATCATCATCATCATCATCCGTCAAGTCAGTCATGACTTATGGTAACCCATAAGTGGCTCAGTAGTTAAACTGGAGTATTGCAGTCAAAACTCTGTTTATGAGTTGGGTTCAATCCCAAGCAGCTGCCTTGAGGTTCACTCAGCTTCCATCCTTCCGAGGTCAGTATAATGAGTATCCAGCTTTCTCTGTGTGTGTCTGTATGTGTGTGTGGCAATGTGTTGCCTGCATAATTAAATTGTAAACCGCCCAGAGAGTGCTTTAAGCGTGATGGGGCGGCTGATAAGCAGCACGCTTTGCTTTTTTGTAGTTTCTCAACCCGGGCTACCTACCTTGCAAGATTGTTGTATGCCATTTGTGGCTCACTATGGAAGGAGCTGTGGTGGGGAAAAAAAACCCAGAGTAGGTTTTTTAGTGCTGAGAGCTTCCCAATTGCCTTAGCGAGTGAGATAACAGCAGCGGGAATGCAGGAGCAGCGACCACTTCGAAAATCAGACCATTCTGGATTACAGTTCCCATCCTAATAACTCGGTGATCCATAGGATCCCTTCCACCTCTGCAGTTCTAAGATGATGATGATTAAATGGTTCTTCCTTGTCCCCCACTCCCACACCCCAGATGCCTCCTTGGGGTGGATGGAGAAATTCCTTGGTGGCCTTATGCCATGTGAATTTCCAGCCGCCCAGGTTTGCGTGACGTCTCAAAGAGGTTCTTGGCCTGAGTTTCAGCAAGCGGTTCCTTCCGGGCTGGCTGCCTCTTCCGAGTTGCTGAGCGGATCCATCCAAAGGAACATTTCACTCCTCCTGACGGGTGGGATCGGAAACGTGTGCAGCCTCCGATAAAAGAGAGCCTGTTTTAAAAAGCCTCGTTTCTGGAATATGGCCCCTTGGACAGGATTTTTCTTTCATGGAGTCTTTTGTAAATAAATTGGGTTTGTTTGGATTTTTTTAAAAATTTTTTGCACATCAGAGATATGTACCCTGCAGACCTATCGTTTCAATCCTGGAGTTTTTTTCCTCTCTCTGTAGGTTTATTTTCTCTGTACAAAAAGCGGGCAGAGTTCAGCAAGGTCAGCCATTCAGCTGCCTTGGACATTCCCCAGATGTTTCTCCCAAGGGAGAGAAGGACCCTCTTGATTTCCTCCCAGACTCTTAACAGTGTGTAGCAATGTTCTTTCTAAAAGAAAGCAAAAATAGCAGCTGGAAACACATATGCAGAGAGCCTGATTTGAATGTCTCCTCCCTCCCATGTTCCGTCTTAAAACAGGTATTAAATGCAGACTTCAGAATTACACCGGGATCAAATTTTAGGGGCAGATGATTGCATAATCTAGCCCCTTTCTTGCCAATGGAGCAGGTCTGTCGTTGAAGCAAGGGAGTCTTCTGCCTCCTCTTTGCTTTGTACTATCAATATCACTGCCGTATCTTTATTGGCATAATAAAATAAAATAGAATAAAAAGGTAAATGGGAAACCTATAAACAAATGACATCCAGCCAGTCAAAGGATTCAGTAGAAGATCCATAAGCAAATGGAAGGCGAATTATCAAATAAAGGTCCAGTTGACGGGATTGGGGGTGAGGGTGATGTGGCTGTGACACCTGTCAGTCCTTTGACTGCCGGGGTTGATTCGGCTGATCTGGCTGGCTGGGGTGTGTGTGTCCCCTTCCTCCCTCGACCCTCCATGTGTGTCCCTCCTGAAGCTGCCTCCTCAATGGAAGAGGATGACCCTCCCAGATAGAAGGAGCCAACCGGCCTTTGGTCAAGGGTCTACGGTAGCTGCGCTGGAACCTTTTGCTTTGTTTACAACCAGGCTGATGAAAGGTACTGTTGTAGAAGTCAAAAGCTTGCACACTGGTTTTGTGAGAGGGTGTGATAAAGGTGTTGCCGTAATAAATCGAATTTCTCCTGTTTCCCAGTGTATCATTGCCCTCTGCTGGTTAGATTTTTGTCTTTGGTTTTAGTCTATCCCCTGCTCAGTTCAGGAATCCAAATCCAAGCAGATCTGACAGATGGTTCTCCCCGTCTCTTCCCTCTGAGGTCATGGGTTCCATCGTCGTACTGCTCTAACAGTTAAGATGTTTTTCCTGATATTCAGCCTCAGTCTGGCTTCCTGTCACTTGAGCCCATGGTTGCCTGTCCTGCACTCTGGGATGATCGCGAAGAGATCCTGCCCCTTCTCTGGATGATTATCTTTCAAGTCTTTGAAAAGTACTATCATATCTCCCCTCAGTCTTCTTTTCTCAAGGCTAAATGATGCCCACTTTTCCCCGTCTCTCCTCTTAGGTCTTGGTTTCCAGTCCCCTGATCATCATCCTTGTTGACCTCTTCTGAACTTGCTCCAGTTTGTTGGCATCTTTTTAAAAATGTGGTGTCCAGAACTGGATACTGTACTCTGAGGAGGCCTAGCCAGTGCTGAATAGAGGGGGGGGGGCTATAACCCATAACCCAGCCAGGACACTAGCCAGTTTAGCACAGTGGCAGTCCGTGATCTACTGTTTCTGTACACTTCCCTGCTTCTTCTGAACCTCATGGGGTTCCATGTGCCAGATTCGGTGCACAATTATCACCCCCTTTGCCTCTTGAACCTCTGGCTCAATTTCACCAGAGAGCGGATGGTCTGCCTTTCCAGATTTAATTAGGGCAGGACAGAGAAGGCTTCTTTCTTGAGACCATGTGTGGATGCACAGCAGCTTTGCAAAGCAGTTCTTTTTAGGTTTCTCTATCTTGATTTGGGTTTTGCAGACACGCGAAGGATATTTCGGTGTTGGGACCCATTCCCCCCCCCCCCCGCGCAGCTCCCCAGATGTTTGCTTTCCTTGTGTGGAGGAGTAATTTTCAGATGCCGAATTCCCTCATTTCCATAGCAACCCCCTGGAACGGAGCAAGGATTAGGACTTTGAGAAGAAATAACCAGCCCAAGTCCTGGGGGGCTTTAAAATGTGCTCCTGGAAACCCGTGAAGGAGATAAGTAGATTTCCCCATGGAGACGAGAGAGAATTTCTGAAAGGTGTTTAAATCCTGCATATCCTCACAGTAGGACTGGGGGATGGTGGTGGAGGAAATGTAGTTAAATGTTGAGATATTATCACCCGACATTGCAAATCTTCCTTGCAGAGGCTGGGAAGAAACATTTTCTAGTTCATATTTGCAATGGTAAGGCATCCAGGTACCTAAAATATTTCTTGCCTGTCTGACAGCTGATTTTATTTTATTTTATTGCCTGTGGCTGTACCCCAGAGAAGAGCTTGGGAAAAGCTGTTTCTCAATTTCTAGGCTCTGCTGCACAGCCTTCTATACTTTTCTTTAGGTATGATGCTCTATTTATTATGCTATATTCATATCCTCCTTTTCTGTGGCGAGCCCAAGGGAAGTGGATATACATTTCAGGACAGAGTAGAAGTTTGAACTCTTCTTCCCATGTTGTCGTCCAGAGCTTTTAACAATGCCAGTGAAGTTGCGACCAGGTTAGAACCGGCCAGAGAGAGCTTTGTGCTGTGCCTTCTCTTTGTGGGCATCCCACTCATTGATAGGATCCACCCATATCTACCGTGAATCGGTTCCAGATGCTGAAAAAAAGTGGATTATAGCGAATGCTATATTAATGGCAAACCCTGTACTTAGCATGGTCTCTGGCTCCCACTAGTGGACAGTTCTGATAATGTCCTCTTTAGAAATATATATTTCTAGGATTTTTTTTCTCTTCCAACTGTAGATAAGTAAATCCCATGGATACGAGGGTACTCCTGTAACCCGCTGGACTTGAAACCCATTGAAAGTGTATGATGGGGGATTCTCTCTCTTTGGGGGATCAGGCAGAGGAAGTGGGGAAGGAGCTCAAGGCTGAAAATGGGCAACCTAAGGAGATCCCAACGTGCTGGCAGCAGATTGGCAAGAAAGAGTGTGATACCAGAAGGGTAGGGCTTCAGAAGCTCCCGTTGGGCTCCTGGCCATGGCAGCCTGACTGTGCCCTGGTGGTTTCCCAAACCAGGTCAAACCCTGTCTGGCTTCCAGAGCCAGACAAGGTTGGTGTGTGTTCCCAGTGCTCGGGTTGGTAATTCCTTTGGAAGGCTCTCGTGGTCGCAACCCCCCCCCCCCCCCGAGAAGCCCCTGAAGAAACACGAAAGCAGGTTGGAAGTTCTGTGACTTCCCTCGTCCTGTTTTTGCTGGCAAGCAGCTGACTCGGTCAAAGGCCCGATGCTTCGGTCCCTCATTCTGAGCCCTCCGTTCTCGTTGGTGGACCCTTTCCCTCACATCTGGCAACCTGGCAGCTTAAAGCTTCTCTCTTGATCTCGAAGTGGAGCTGGGTAGACACACAGAATACGACAACCTGTTTTATGCACAGCCTAGCCAGGCATCCTGGACTTCTTTAACCATAGTGTTTGGTCCACTTGCGCCGGGATGCTGATGGACCCAGGCTTTATTTGGGCATCTGTTGTGTTCTGGATAACAGCGGTGGCCTTCGAACGGTTTGGAATGATTTCCAGCCTCCTATCAGCACCGCCAGTCCTCTGGGAGTTTGGGTTTCCCTGCCTTTAAGAATTACTCTAACAAAAATTGCTCCACTCAGACAGGGTCTCTGGTGGGTGGGTCCCTCTCCCGCCTGCCTCAAGCGCCTTCCTCCCTTTGAGCAACTGCATAGTCGTGAAAGCATCGCCGAGGTCCTTTCCCCCCTTGCTATGTTTTGCTTCTGCTGTTTCTCTTCCGTAGATGAATCGCAGGGGAAACGGTTTGGAGTGGAAACACAATTAGTTCCACCAAACGGAGGGGTCTCGGATATGGAGATTGTGGGCCAGGAGATGGTGGACATGCTGTTTTTTGCCTTGGCCCTTCTTCTTCCCTTTCTGTGCCAAGCTTTGGTCGTGACGGCTGCTGGCATTGACCCAGACGGCTTTTCTCTTCTCTCTCCCTGTTCCAGGATACAGATGACGGGGCCCCAGAAATCAAGCAGTCCAGAAGCGAGGATGAAGAGGAAGACAAGGCGAAACACAAGTAGGTCCCTTGAGCCTTCTCTCTCAGCCCTTTTGGTCCAGCCTGTTCGCTCTCGGGAGCTCCCGGCCTGTGGCCGTTGGGAGAGGAGGCGCAGGGGTGTGGCACAGATGCCCCTTCCTGTTCGGAAAGGAAAAGGTGGCTTGTTTGTGACAAGGAAACCTGCCTTTCCAATTAACCGTGTATGTGGTAACTGAGCCCCAGGGTTGTCATGTTACACACTCCCAGGGGTGTGTAAATAATGGATGCCTTTGGGGTTGCGTTCCCCGCTTCTGCTGATTAAGGAGAGCTGGCGGAGCATCCTATTCCGAGTCAACCTGCCCCAACAAGCGGCAGATGGGCCGTGTGTGTGTGTGTGTCTTCTGCCCTCTTCACAGTGCAAGACAGAATCACCGCAATTCCTTGCAAGGGAGGAAACTCACAGCCCTTGGGTTGCCTAAGGAGTCCCCCCGCAAAGGGAGAAAGCTTGAGACATGCTTGACTGTTTGAAATATCCCAGGATCCACCGATTTGGGATTTGACGTGTTCTCCTAATCTTGCACGAACAGTTCTACATTAGTTCTTCTCATTCTTGCAGGGGTGTTTTTTTTTGGGGGGGGGCACGTTAACAGTGTGTTTCTCATATCCATGCCCTGAACAGTGTGTCTGAATATTCACCTCTCAAAAGCCAACTTGTCATCCTTCCCCTTTGTTGCCTGGGTTTGATGAGCCCCCAGCCCCTCCGAAAAAGGGAGGTTTTCTAGGTTCTGATGGTGAAGTAGGAAGCTTGATCCCTTCCCTCCCTCCTCTCTCCCCCCTCCCCCCAATATTGCACACTGCCTAGCTGAAGAACTCTCCTGGGGGACCTCTCGTCAGTAGCAGCCACAGCTGCTAATTACCTGGGACACATCTGTCTGAAAGAGCCGGGTGTCGAGTGGTTAATAAAAGGGGTCGAGGTCTGTTCATTTAAACAGGCTTAAGAAATGTAATTACCCCCAAGTCCTGGGAGGATGTGAGAAGCCGGGTGAAGGCAGCCTAGGCAGCTGCTCTCCCATTAACCTTTAGTTTTGCATCTCAGCGTTGGTGCCGTAGAATCGGACCGAGGCAGTGCTGGCTCGGTTTGGGGGCACTTCCCAGCCCAAAACACTGTCAATTGACTAGGAAAGCAAGATGCGTGTATCCCGCTATAGAATCCCTGCCTCGTTTCTGCTGGTGCAAAACTCTTACTGGGCTGCCGTTCTGGTGCTCAGCAAGACTCTTCTTCTGACCAAGCCTGGACAGGGAGATTTGGAAGCTTTCTCCCAGAAGAGGATGGCAGATAGGACAGAAACAAATCAAATCAGTGTGCCTCGGTTTTCTTCTTTCCTTCCTTGGTTGGCAGGGAACAGTGAAGAGAGAGGTGTTCCGATAATCCCCAGATGATCTGCTCCAGTGGGCCTGCCAGTTAGACAGGCAAACCACACCGTTCCCGAGAGCAGGCATGGGTGCGAAGGGCTTAATAGATGGGCATGGATGCTGGCTGCAGCTCTCCTGGATGTAGCCTCGTTTTTTGCATCTTCCTAAGCATTAGAATCGTAGAATAATGGAATCCATGGGATTGGAAGGGATTTAAAAGGCCGCCGAGTCTGACCCCCCCCCCCCCCGCTCAAGGCAGAAATCCAAATCAAAGCACATCTGAGAGATGGTTGTCCAGTTTTCCTTTGAAGGCCTCCAGCGTTGGAGCGCTCCCCGCCTCTCCGTTAGGTCACCGGCTCTATTATTGTACCATTCTAATAGTTAAGAAGTTTTTCATGATATTCAGCCTAAATCTGGCTTCCTAAGCTTGTTATTGCATGTCCTACACTCTGGGATGATCAAGAACAGATCCTGCTCCTCCTCTGTAGGATGCTCTTTCATCTTTGAAAAGTGCTATCATCTCTCAAGGCTAAACATTCTGAGTTCTTTCAGCGTTTCCTCTGAGGGCTTGGTTTCCAGTCCCCTGATCATCCTGGTTGCCTTCCTCTGAACTTGCTCCAGTCTGTCAGCATCCTTCTTAAAGTGTAGTGTCTAGAACTGGACACAGTCCTCAAGGCAAGGCCTGACCAGTGCTGGAGAGAGGGGAACGAGTACATCATGTGATTTGGAGACTGCTGTTAATGCATCCTAAAATCGCCTTTGCCGTTTATGCAGCTGCATCACACTGTTGGTTCTTTTGATCTACAACAATTAGTCCAGCCTTCTTTTCCAGATGTAATATAAAATGCCCACTGTTGCTGGCAACCGCTGTGTTCTCTGCTACTTCTGTTTTAATTTCAGGCATAGCCAGTCTGTCCTTCCTGAAGTAGCGCCCATGCAGAGATAGACCCTGGATAGCGCCTTGCCTTCTCCTGGCCTCAGGGGATCTTAGTTCTGCCCTGAATCAGGCAAAGGAGCTGCGCTGAATTAGACCCCTGCAAGCCAGGAAACCAGGAATGAGTGGCAATGTGTATGAACTGAAAATGCTCTGCTTTTGCTTCTTGTGCTTTCCAGGGAGCTCCGCCTGCGGAATTATGCTCCGGAAGATGAAGAGCTCAAAGGGCGGGTGGTGCCGGCAGCCAAGCCTGCCTCCGGTGAGTTCCCATCCGGGCTTGAGAAAGAAAGCAGCAGTCTTCTGAAGTGGGCCATAATTCAGTCTGGGCAAGATGGCCGGCAGGTTACTTCGGGGAGACTCGGCTTGCTAGAATCCCTCCCGTCAGCCTCCGAAGTAACTGTTGGAGGAAGGCTGCCCTGATTCCTGTGATGGTGCCTGGTCGCAGGTCCTCCGCCTTTGGCTGTCCGGGAGCCAAGGCCCCCGGAAGCCAAAGCCCGAAGGACCTGTTGGAGCCCAGGCTGAGAACGGCTCTTGTTGGCTTCAGCCGGCTTCCGTGGGGCACCCTGGAGATCCACCTTGCCTTGCCTTGTTTTGTGTTATGTCCTGAGTGGTGGAAGCCAGAAGCCGGCTCCAGGGATGGCACGTGTTTGCTCCTGGACCACAAACAGTGGGCCCAATGCTGCAGAGGCCACAGGGCAGCCGGGCAAAGCCCAAAGGCTCCCCATCTCTGTCTGTCCCCCGAAATTCCCAGGCAGCATCTCCGACCTTTGGTGGTGCTGGCCTCTCCTGCTCCTCCCTCGGTTCCCCTTCTGGACTCACCTTTCCTAATGCTCCGCTCTCTCCTCTCTAGTGGAAGACAAGGTGAAAGACCAGCTGGAGGCCGCCAAGCCCGAACCCATCATTGACGAAGTGGTACGTCTGGCCCTTCCCGCTCTCCCCCCCCCCCCGGAAGGGTCGGCCATGCTTTGCTGCTGCCTCCGGCATAGGATCTTCATGCTTTTTTGTGTTCTTGGTTTCTTCCTTTTCTAGGACTTGGCAAATCTGGCACCCAGAAAACCTGACTGGTGAGTGTGGAGGTTTTGGAAAAGACATTTGGCTTCTTTGGGGGGCAGAAAAGGGAAGGCTGAGCATTAATGAGGTTTTGTCTGGAGAGATGCACGATGGTTCTTTTTTTTGGGGGGGGGTTAAAATGCCCTTCTGCTAAAGGCCATTCCATGAACTTTTCTGCTCCGCTGTACCTGGTCCTTCTCTGCCCCTCTGAGGAGGTGTTCTGTTCCCGTTACCGCCGCTTGAGCCTTGTCTGGGAAGGGTTGCGGGTTCTCTTTAGCAGCTAAGCCGGGTGCTATCCTGCATCTGGATTGCGGCTTGTGGCCTTAATCCTCAGCCAGTGTTCCCTACGCCCCTCTGGCCCAGTGGGCCTGGACTTCTTTTGTCTCAGTTTCCCCCTCTCGCTCCCACAGGGACTTAAAGCGAGACGTCGCCAAGAAACTGGAGAAGCTTGAGAAGCGGACGCAGAGGGCAATTGCAGAACTGATCAGTGAGTGATGGACGGCTGGCTGGCCGGCTGGTGGGCAGTCTGCCTGGTGGAGAGCTGAAGAGCCGGGTGGGCCGGTGGGCCAGGAGTACTCTCCTGGAAACGCTGCGCACCCCGCAGGTCTTCCCATATGGAGTTTGGGCTTTCATCCAACCCATAATCCTTCTCAAGGTGTCCTGCCGTCTCCACCTCCGCAACCTGCTTATTCACCCAGTGTCCTCTTCCCGCTGGGAGAGGAACTCGATGCCATGGAAGATGGCTCCTTCCTTAAGCTGTCTTCAGTTTGAGTTGTGCTCCTCGGGAGTCTTTGCTACTTGAGAGGCTTCTGTTCCTACGAATGGAGCAGTGTTTGACTCCAGATCCCATCCTCCTGAGCAAACAGGGCTCGGGTGGGGATGTGACACATTGGGCTGGGGTTGGGAAGCCCATTTATTTATTATATTTATCTCTCCCGCCCATCTAGGCCAAAGCCTGGGGTTTGCTTTCTTCCCTGCAGCTTGACCACAAAGTACACAAGGGGGACTTGAAGCCAGACACCCTCAGCCACAACGCAGGGTCCCTTGTGAGGCTGTAACGGAGAGGGCTGTCCTGCTACTCCTCAGAGTAGAGGCAGTGTAAAGATGGAGTAAATAGACAGAGGCCTTCCATGTCTTTCAGGCAGCACCCCGCCTTCCAGAAAGACTGGTGCTCTGCCGTGTCTTTCTGCTCTGTGTTTGGGAGGCAGGAGCAGGGAGCCTTGGCTGGATGGGTAGACGCCCACTGAAGGGCTGCCAGGGCACCTTGGTCGTGGAGCCTTCCTTGCCAGCTGGTGTGCCTAAGCCGGATAAATACATCGAACCTCTCTGGTCATGGAGGTTTGGAGGGAGAGAAGGTTGGCTCATAGTTAGCCAGGTCTGGAACGGTCCAGGCTCTGCCCGTTGCTGAAGTGGGGCCACGGGGAGGACTCTGATGTTGTGTGTCTCTGTCCCCCTCATAGGAGAGAGGCTGAGAGGCCAGGAGGAGAACTTGGCGTCGGTGGTCGAGTCGGCAAAGCAGGAAGGAAGTGATTCAGACTGAGGCAATCTCTCCGGCTGCCTCAGGAAACTCTTTTCTCTTGGTTCAACTCCGCAAGGTGGGTTTTGCCCCAAAGGACCCGTGAAGAAGAAACGTCTGAACGGAGGACTACGGTAGAACTCGGGGGGGGGGGGAGGCAAATGGGATTTGTCTCCAGGCCAGAAAAAGAGGTGGCCAGGCTTGGAGGGTGCAAAGGGGCTCCGTATCTTTTCCAGGCAGGGATTATAGGGGAAGAGGATGCTTTTTGACCTGCAAGATAAGGGATGGGGAGACTTCCGACGTTGGACCGCCATTTCTCGTGGAGGAAGAGACATGAGAAAGACGGCCACGGGCACGGCTCAGACCACTGGCGAAACTCTGTCCAGGCAGAAAGCTTTGGCACACCAGGAAGGAAGGTCAAAGCAATGTATGAGGAAAACCCAGGGAATCCGTGGAAGAGAATAATGGGGCTCCACTCACTCCCTTTTTGGCTCTCTCTTCCCTCCCACCTTGAAAGACCTGCCACCCTGTGCCTTTTGAGCATATAGTTGTCCTCGGATCAAATTGTGCTACCTTGTATGGAGTGGCTTTTATAATAAAATATTGCAGAAATAATCTCCAGAGCCTAGTATGTCCTTTGAATATTACAAAGATGAGAGATCATTGGCCTCTTGCACAAGGTCCTGCCTTGCGTGGAAGCTTTCACAGCTGAAGAATAGCTTGGTGGGCCTCCACCACTTCTGGATGTTCTCCATCCCAAGGAGAGATGAACTTTTTCTCATGGGTCCTGACCATTATATTCATCTTCAGTAGGGCCCCTGTACCTGTGGGGAATTGGTTCCAAGCCCTCTGCCCTCAGATGCTGAAAACAGAATAATAGTTTTCCCCCCACATGTATTACCAGAACTGGCAACTAGAGGGAGGCAGAGGCCATGCTAAGTATGATTCAAAAACAATAATCGTGTAGTCTCTTGCTCCCTCTAGTGGGCAATTCCTGTAAACGCATTGTAAACACATATTTCTAGGGGTTTTTTCCTCAAAAAATATTTTTAACATTTTCGCAGATATGTGAAACTGTGGATACTGATCCTGTGGATATGGGGGTCCTACTGTACAGTATTTGCACAAATACTTCATAAAACTGAATATACCTCCAGAGGTATCTCTGGAGAGGGTGGGGGGCTGAAGTGTACCGTGTTTTTCCATGTATAAGACGCACCTATGTATAAAATGCCCCCCTTTTCTAATCCAAAATTAGGAAATCTAAGTGCAAAATTAGGAAATCTAAGCAGGGTTTAGCAAAAGGAGGGGGAAAGGGATCAAAGCAATCCCGCGACTGCACAATTGTTTTGATCCCTTTCCCCACGACCAGGCTGTGGAGACAGATCTTCCGCCCCCCCCCCCCGCATGCTGCCCCTACATACATGCGTGCCCTGCTCACGGATGCATGCATGGCCCCCCCATGGACGCACGGATGCCCCCCCCGCATGAGCCTCCATGCACACTAAACCGGTCCGTGGTTTGGAAAAGGTTGGGGACCACTCCTCTAATTCATTCTCTGCTGTACCCCTGTCCCTTTTAACAATGCCCACCGCCGTATACCACTGTCCTTCCACCAGAGCCAGGTGTATCCTTTGCTTCCTTGAAATTTTGCTTGGTATCAGCCACGGTGGAGCCAAAAGTGAACAAAACCTTACCAGAATACTGAATTGTTTGTGATCAGGGCTGGTTTCTGAGAAGAAATGGCAGCGGTGGGTGGGTTTGCCTCTCATGGCAAGATCGCAGTTGACCCCAGAGGAAGCCCCCTCAATTTGGAAGTGCTTCTACACCAATGTATCCCAGGCAGGCCAGAAAACTTTTTTTTTGATCTCTAAAGCTTGTGGCCTGGCCTTTGCATTTATCAGGCGCTTACAAGAGTCAGACAGTTCTTTGAGGGTAGCTAATATTTATTTACATACAGTTTTTTTTAAAGCTGCTGGATTCCTAGAGCTTTGAAAACTTACTTTATTACAACAGCGCCCAGAATCTCTGATCTCAGATCAGAATGTTTAAAAAAGAAGTTTACCGAGGTTGTTCTGAATTACAGTTCCCTCCGCCAGACCCCATTGTACTTTCTTTGGAAAAAGGCGGATGGCGTCAGTGTTGTCCCTGAGCCGAGAGTAGTAAGCCACACTTTCAACAGTTCTTCTGGCTGTGATGAAACACAAAAATGTGGAACGGCCGTTGGACCAAATTGTAGAAACGGTTTTGCTGCCTCTTTTAGCAGCTGCCTCTGACTCCCTCTTGGGGGTGGCGTCCACCTTTGTTACAGTACCGTTAGAAGCCCGAAAAGCGAAGCCAGAGACGGTCCCTGCCGATCACATTGTGTTGCTTCCCATGTATCTTGCACGCATGTGTCAAAGAGATAAAACACCCCAAATGCTGGCCAGACACATCAAATATGACATCAACCTGTTACTCAGCTCTTGTCACCGGTTTCCATGAAATGCCCAAGCTTCTTGAGAAATGGGAATGTAAAAAAGTACAAAGCTTTTAGAAACAAATTCTTAAAGAAAAAGATACAGAATTTAATTCTGAGATTGCTTTGTTATCAATATTTGAGAATGTGGAATATGATAAGATGACTAAAGGATTGATAACCAATTTATTAACAGCGGCTAGACTGATAATAGCTAGGCAATGGAAATCAAAATCTGAATTTCAAAACAATGAAGGGTATAATGCAATATGGAATATAGCTATAAATGATTAACTTGTAACTTAAAGGCTAAGAAAGGAGAGTTGAAAAATAATTTTTATGAAATACGGGGCAGATTTTTGGAATATGTGTTAACAAGAGGAAAAGGGAAAGCTCGAAATCAAGAATCAATGCAGTTCTGGAGAAGAGGACAATAAAAGAAGATGAAAAATATATCGTAGATGGAGGAAGAAGAAGATTACAGCAAGAGGTCCCGCCTATGGTGGAGGGGAACATGGTTAAATTGTGTTTTGGTTTGTGTATTTTATGTTTATGTTATAGTTATTTTAAAAAAGGAGAGGTAGAGAATGGACATGAAAAATCGTCTTGGCTGCGGTGATAGAAGCAAAGCAGACAACGTTCACCGACGTACGCAGGGTGGGGAGCACATGGAAGCCCAGTTGGGTTCATTACAGGTTCACAGAAACGGGACAAGGTGGGAAGGGCTTGTACGGTAAGGCTCAACGGTGACCCAGTTTCTGAGTTTGTGAGTCAAGTTGGTTGGGAAACTCCCGGGCAGAAGAATGTCAACACCTTGCTTGCAAAGAAGCTTCCTCTTCGGCTTGGCAAGCAAAAGGGGTTGTGCCTGATAAAAGCTGTGCCGCGGAGGCAGATGTGAGAGGACCATCTTTGTTACCGGAGCACAGATAGACTGTCGGGAGCCACTATGAGGCCCCTGAGTCTGTTCTTGCGGGCCAGCTTCCTCCTCCTCCTGGTGGCCACCATCTCTGGGGTCGCAGCCTTGCAGCCAGGGGCTACGGACAAAACACCAGCTTCGATGGAGGCCAGCGAAGAGAAGGGGACAAAATCACCTCTAGAGGTGAGTATGGAGCCTGAAGGCTCCAACTTCATCTTGGAAGGGTGGAAGACGATCAAATGGGAGACTGTAGAATCCTGGAATGATGGACTCGGAAGGGGCCTCTGAGGCCATCCAGTCCAACCCCTTGCTCGATGCAGGAATAGAGATCCAAGCAGATCTGACCGATGGTGGTCCCATTTTCCTTTCAATGCCTCCAGCGTTGGAGGGCTCGCCACCTCTCAAGGTCGTGGGTCCCATTGTCGTACTGCTCTAACAGTTAAGAAGTTTTCCCTGATCTTCAGCCACTTGAGCCCATGAGGTCTTCCAAGACTCAGACCATGAGAGATAAAGAAAGGGGGTAGCGATGCAGGGAATTCAGAGGTGCATGATGAAGAACTCTGTAAGACCTTCAGGGCAATGGAGCAGACCATCTGGAGAAATAACTTCTTTGCTGGAGCACATGAAGTAGCAGAGCTGGCCTCAGAAGGTCTGAGCATAGTGACCTTTTTCTGAACAGGGATGATGATGTACTATCCACCATCCTATATCCCCTTTTTCCACTGAGATTTGCTGCAATCTTCATAGTAGCTAGAAGTAAAAAGAGATTTCCCCAGCGGCAGTGGCTTAATGACAGTTAAGAGTTGTTGGCTTTACAAAAGACCTACTCCTGACTGGTTGATAAGAATCAAGGCAGCTGCCTCTAGACTCTTCTGGGGGTATCGATAAGAGGACCATCAGGGTGAATCCCGGTACTTTGCAATTTGCTACTATACCTCTGGTTGGAAGTTTTTAAACAGAGTTTGACCAATCCTCTCTGAGGGATCGCTCAGCTGACCTGGCTTTCCAGTGCCCGCATTTGGTGCAATCTTGATGACCCTCAAAGTATCTTTCCTATCTAAGATCTATGAATCTTGCATTATGGGCAGGGGACGCGCAAAGCGGTGTTTAGTCATGAAACAGGCTTTTTTTTTTTTTTTTGCTTTTGCCAAGGAAATGTTAGTGGGCATCATCGAAATCTAAGCCCCCATTAAAAAATAGCAATCAGTCTTTAATGTGTTTGTCTTCGTTATGAATATATATTTTTTCAAATTTTTGTTCGCTTTTGACCTGATGTGCTAGCGCAGACTAACATGGCGACCCCTTCTAAAACTATACTTTTAAAAAATGACCAGGAAAGGGGTCCATTACGGGGCCCACCTGCTGAAAAAGGTGCTCCAGATTTTACCGTGGCTTTCTTGTGACAGGCAATGTGGTCTTCACCTGCAGCATCGGGAGCTCAAACTCGAACAAACTCCCAGCTTTGAGTTTTTACAGAGGTCTCTCGGGTCCCATCCTGCCCACTTCACTTTTTTTTTTTTTGGTGTCTTCCTGTGTCTGTATTTCAGGCGAACCCCATCTTGCGTGCTGGTGCCTGGTGGAAGAAGTGGACACGTGAAAAGAGGAAGGCAGAGCCCCTCAAGGCAAAGCCCCCCAAGAAACGTTGGAGGCCTGGGCGTTTTAGTTTCCTGGCAGGTCATCCAGGCAGGAAAGAGATCCTTGTGGTTCAGCTGGTCCCAAAGAAGTTGACATAATCCTTGATTTCTAGCACCCTTGTGCCGATTCTGGGCTGGCGCATGGCTTAACTGTGCCCTGTTTCAAACTTCCACCATACCGTCTAGAAATGAATTAGGATGACTATGAAATTTTTTGTCTGGAATGGACCCAGCCTTTATTTCCTGCTGTCAAACAGAGACTCTGGTCTTGCTTCATCACAGCAATAAAGACGGTCTTCTTTTGAATGATTGCCAGTGTGTGTGTCTGTGTTTATGGGTGCTTAGGTTTGTGGGGGATCCGTTTGGTCAAGCAAAACGCTAGCGCAGACTCCCACGACGACCCCTTCTAAAACTATACTTTAAAAAAATGAGCAGGAAAAAAATAGAGGAGAAAGGGGTCGGTTATGGGGCCCACCTGTGGAAAAAGGTACCCCAGAATTTACTGTGGGTTTCGTATGACAGGCAACATGGTCTTCACCTGCAGCATCGGGAGCTCAAACTCTAACAAACTGCCAGCTTTTGAGTTTTTGCAGAGGTCTCTTGGGTCCCATCCTGTCCACTTCACTTTTTTTGGCATCTTCCTGTGTCTGTATTTCAGGCGAACCCCGTCTTGCGTGCTGGTGTCCGGTGGAAGAAGTGGACACGTGAAAAGAGAACGGCAGAGCCCCCCAAGAGAGATTGGAGACCTGGGCGTTTTACTCCCCTGGCAGGTCTTCCTACTCCAGGCAAGGCTATGAAAATTTGTGCCGGGAATTGACCCCTGCCATTATTTCCTGTTCTCAGACGGAGACTCTTGTCTTGCCTGCATTTCATCACAGCAATAAAGACAGCCTTCTTTTGAATGATTGGCGGCGTGTGTGTCTGTGCTTATGAGTGCTTAGATTTGTGGGGGATCCGTTTGGTAATGCAAAAAGCAAAGTGGGCTGCTTACGTACCACCCCGTAGCACTCGGAAGCATTCTCTGGGCGGTTTGCAAGTTAATTACGCAGGCTACACATATGCCCTCTCCTCCCCCAGCAGGCTGGGTACTCTGTTGACCGACCTCAGAAGGATGGAAGGCTGAGTCAACCTTGAGCCGGGTACCTGAATCCGTTGTGATCAAACTCATGTCGTGAGCAGAGTCTTGACTGCAATACTGCGGTTTAACCGCTGTGCCACGAGGTACATTCCAACTTGGGTCATCCTTGTCAACCTGAAAACATACAGCGTTTTCATTTACACTTTACAGAAATTATGTGGGTTGATTTTGGAGAGACCCAAAATAGGTCTTGTACCGTGCAAAATAAAACCCGGAGTGGATTCACACCACCCCTGCATTGGGAGTCCCCACTGGCTGTTATGGATTGTATTTGAGACTGGCAAGCGAGCAAGGAATTCAAGGGAACCCATATCATTGTTGCTTTCCCCTTAACACCTAAAAATGAACTGAGATGAAAAAAGGAAACATACCGCCACTTGGGGATACGACAGCCTTACTGTCCATTGGAAAATTCATTTTCTCTGCCTGTACCCATCTTCACCTGGGTTTCCACCCCACAACGTATTTTGTGTGTGTCATCAAATCAAAATCCACTTAGAGCGACCCTAGTATGGTTGCTCTGTGAGCTGGGCATCTGGCGACAGAGTCAGAGGTTGGAAGTTCAATTCCCCAGTAGGGCCAACCTGGGTGGCCTTGGGCCAGCTGCACAGGAGTCCCGGGGCAGTCCCAGAAGAAGGGAAAGGGACTTGTTTTTTTAAAACACAAGTTGAAGACTTGGTTCTTCCAGCAGGCCTTTTCCCCTTCCCATGACATAGCTTCTTTATCCCATCCTGGATCCTGTTTTCTTTATTGATTTTTCTGCTTTTAACATCGAAGTTATTCTAATGCTCTTTTTATCTTCATTTATTTTGTAAGCCACCCAGAGTAGATTCCTGAATCTAGATGGGTGGAGTAAAAATCAATCAATCAATCAATCAATCAATCAATCAATCAATCAATCAATCAATCAATCAATCAATCAATCAAACAAACAAACAAACAAACAAACAAACAAACAAACAAACAAACAACCTACTCCTGAACTCCTCTTTCCTTAACAGTGGATAATAACAATGATCACCACATGCTGTCAAGTCAATTCTGGCTTAGGGTGACTCTTTCCAAGGTTTTTCAGGCAGAGAATACTCAGAGGTGGTTTCCTATTCCTTTCTTTTGGGTGTGTGTGCACATGCGCACTTTGGGACAGTGCAGCTTGCCCAAGGTGACACAGGCTGGCTTCCCTTCCAGGAGGCACCAAGGGGTAATCAAACTCCCAAACCTTGAGCCTACTACAGCCACAGACCTGTCTAGCCAGGTCACGGAGCTGTCTAGCCAGCATAACAGAGGTGGGGACATTTCCAAAGTCCAGGAGCCCTGCCCTCGGATTTTGTATGTCCCTTCTCTGGAGAAGATCCTAGCCCTCCCCGCCCAGAGAGGCTGATGGGGAAGGAGGTGGCTGAAGGAAGGAGGCCCACCACAAGCAACCTTCCTTACTCCATTTAGTTTAGCTTAGGCTTGCTCATTGGAAGGACAGATCCTGAAGCTGAGGCTCTAGTACTTTGGCCATCTCATGAGAAGAGAAGACTCCCTGGAAAAGCCCCTGATGTTGGGAAAGTGTGAAGGCAAGACGAGAAGGGGACGACAGAGGACAAGATGGTTGGACAGTGTCATCGAAGCGACCAACATGAATTTGACTCAACTCTGGGAGGCAGTGGATGACAGGAGGGCCTGGCGTGCTCTGGTCCATGGGGTTGCGAAGTGTCGGACAGGACTAAATGACTAAACAAGAACAGGCTTACTCCAGTCAATGGCTCTCTTGCTCTCTCCTCTTCCTTCTCTCCGTTGTGCTGTGTGTCTGTGTGAAGCTGTGAATTGAAATGAAAGCAGTTGGCGTTTGTGCGAACAAGTCTGCAAAAAGTAGACAACAATGCAGGTGAAAGCTGGCACAGTTTCGGTAACATTTGAGTAGTAAGAAGCACTGCCCTAGTAGGAGGTTTGAGAAATTGAGGTCAACCCAGTTCCTCAATTTAGCCCCATCAGGATTGACACCCCCTCAACTCGAAAGCCACTCTTGACCCGCCCTGCGGAAACCCAAAGGAGCCAACGGCCCTGAAGTGGTTTCATGTTCCCTGTTTGGATCTCCGCTGGCGCAGGTGGCAGTTTGGGGAACTTCCTTCCTCCCCCCCCCCCCGAGAAATATTTCATGTCTCCCTTGGTCCGCATCTTCTCCGAGGAACAGCAGCTTCATTCCTGGATCCAGCAAAAGGAAATGTTGGGCAGTTCCCTCAGACATTCCCAAGACCATGTGTTGCTTCTGGAGGCTGATGCTGTGGTTGGGATTAGTGACAACCGACCCGAGCGGTTGCCCTGCCTGAGGCACCGAGTCGGGGAGATTCCACCTGGCGGAAGGCGGAGGCCCCAGGGACGGAGGAGCCCCTGAGGTGAGGGAGGGTCCTCATCTTCGCCTCCCTTGTGAATCGGGGCCTTCCTCCTCTCCGTTGGAGAGATTTGGGAAGAATCCTTCAAGCAACATTGTTGGATTGCTCGGTGGTTGAGATCTCTGGCTGCGGAGCCAGGGGGTTGGGAGTTCGAATCCTCCACAGTGCCTCCCAGGAGAAGAGCCAGCCTGGGTGGCCTTGGGCAAGCTGCACAGTCCCACAGCGCCCCCTAGAGGAAGGGAGGGGGTAAAGCACTTCTGAGTCTTCTCTACCTAGAAAACCCCAAAAAGGGTTACTGTAAATCAGAATTGAATGGACAGCACAGCATTTTAAACTGGCTGGGAAGCTCAGTGGTTTAGATTAGAAGTTGGGACTACGGCGACCAGAATCCCCCAGGCTGGCATGGCCAAGGGGTTTAGACGTAAGCTGTGTTTTTAAGGTGCCATGGAGTTGCAGCTTAGGTTGGTCTTACAGATGGAGAATTAAAATTTAAAATTTGAAAGTTTTTAATTTAATTTAAATGTTTTAATTTAATTAACATGGGCTAAGAATCCATGACAACTGGTCTTCGCAACTGGAAAAGTTGTGTTGTTCTATGTATATGCTTCATCTTCCAGAGCTGTTAATTTATAGTTTTTTTTTTTTTATTGGAAGAGAATAATTTTTGAAACAACGGTGGCTGGTGGCTGGCCACTAGATGTCAGGATGAGACCGCCTTGCAAAAGGAACAGGGGCCTCTTGCAAGCGTAGTGAAGACGCCCGGAACAGCTGAAAGCAGGATTTGCAGACCCAGTCAGCACCTGTGGGAAAGGTGTTTTGGACCGCAAGTCCCATCAGCCACTGACAGTATGGCCAGGGATTATGGGATTTGTAGTCCACAACAAAACGACCTGGAAGGCATCAGAAAGCTTACTCCTGCCCTAAGAATAAACACATTGGAGCTTGGAATAGTTACTCCTCGGCACTACAACTCCCAACACTCCACAACCAGCATACTGGAAATTGTATTTTTTTTAAAGAGTAATTTTCCAATGCTATATGTTTTTCTCACAACAGCCCTGTGCGGTTGATCAGGCTTCTTTCTTTACTCGAATCAATTTTAAATTATGGGTGTCTATGAAATAGAGGTAGTAAAATTGAAAACAAATTAAAAGGTTAAAAGAATGAGACTGTTTTTTGACCAGAAGCAGACTGCTTTTCTGTTTCTCCTTCCCCCACCATAAAACGTTTGAAATGCGTCTCCCATCCCACCGATTTTGTTTTCGTCAGTAAGAACTGGGAGCTGTCATCTACAGGCATTTTTGCACCTAGTGTTTGGCTGTTGGAACCGCCAACCACTGGAATGTGGCCCTCCAAACTTCTCTGAAATTGAATTTGGTCCCGGAGCTGAATTGTCCTGTCAGCTGGTGAGCAGGTCCAGGCAAAAGTTTATCAAGCTCGTACAGTTGATAAAACAGCTCATTTCTACACCTAGTATACTGTTCTAGTCATATAATGGCTCTCTCCTCGAGCTTAATCTTGTGTTTAATTGCCTCTCCAAAGAGCATTTGTCATTAAATTTAATGAGCCTGATTCTTCCTCAAAGGCAGGTTTACCAAGTCGCTGCTAATAATATGTCAGCGGGAAAGGACTCTGCCAGCTCATTTTTTTGTACTGGGTTGTACAAGAGGCTCTTGATCATCTTCTCACTGTATTAAAAAAACCACTTTATGAACTTCTCCTCGGATGCTTTCTTTTGATTTGGTGACTCCTGCGGAAAAGCAGTAAAATATATGAAATTCTAAAACCAGCTAAGAAATGGGAAAGTATCACCAGATGATCCTCAAGGGAAGCCATGAGCCAGGAGGAGACAGAAGCATCTCCGGGTTGCTTTTTTATGCAAGCTGGATTAAATTGTGGTTTCCAAATTACTGCGTTTCCTCGAAAATAAGACAGGGTCTTATATTAATTTTTGCTCCAAAAACGCATTAGGGCTTATTTTCAGGGGATGTTTTATTTTACAGTCATGTCATCTTCAGGTTGCTACACAAGGGTGGAAGGTGGGGTTTCACTTAACTAGGGCTTATTTTGGGGGTAGGGGTAGGGTTTATATGATGAGCCTCCTGAAATATCATACTAGGGCTTATTTTCAGATTAGGCCTTATTTTCGGGGAAACAGGGTAAGATCCAAAGTGAATTGCAATTAGCCTTTAATTTTTGGCACATCTCTGAAATCTGCAGTTCTGTTTTCTGATCCAGATATGCATGCCACAAAGTTTTGGCAGGTAATCTGTCAGAGAGAAATATCCATCTTTCCCCTGCTGCTGTTTTTATAGTGGCAGCTGTTTTCAGAGCGCTTTGCTGCACTGCAGTCTTCCCTGATGACAAGCAGTGCGCACCTTTAGCGGATTACGTTCAGCAAATTATCTGGTGGGAAGGAGGGGGGGGCGGAAGCAAGAAGCCAAGGAAGAAAAGATGAGTGAGGGAAACGAAAGGAAAAAAACAGCCAAGGCTACTCTGTGGATCAGAGGTACGCAGTTTTGGTTTTATTTATTTTTGTTTGCAAAGTGTTATCAGACTTTTGGGGATATTATTGTTTGGACTACAAGTGTCAGTATCCCATGAATTTGATATCCTTTAATGCCAGGGTCACGTATGGAATCTCCAAATACAGTGGTGCCTCGCTTTATGATTGCCCCACATTATGACGAAACCGCATTACGACGATCTTTAGACGATGGTTTAAATGGTTTTTTTTCGCTTTGCGATGATCGGTTCCCTTTCGGATCAGATAGGCGGGGTATAAATCAAATAAATAAATAAATAAATCCCTGCTTCGGGAACCGATTCTTCGCAAAACGACAATTTTAAAACAGCTGATCGGTCGTTTCATAATGGCCACCGGGTAAACAAAATGGCTCCTCGCTGTTTTCTGGGATGGATTCCTCACAAGACAGGCAGCAAAAACGGCTGCCCTATGAAGGATCTTCGTTGGACGGTGAGTTTCAATGCGTTTCAATGGTTTTTTTTTTCACTTTACGATGTTTTCACTTAACGGCAATTTTCCTGGAACGGATTATTGCTGTTAAGCGAGGCACCACTGTATCCCATCTGACCTGCCTGAAAGTCTAAATTTAAGAGCCGCCAGCGTCATGTCTGGCTCTGTTTTAGGACTCCTTAGTGGCTGGATCGCTCATCAGTTGAGGTCTCTGGATGCGGACCTGGAGGTTGGGAGTTCGATTCCCCCACTGGGTCTCTCGGGAGAAGAGCCAGCCTGGGTGGCCTTGGGCAAGCTGCGCAGTCCCACAGCGCCTCTAGAGGAATGAAAGGGTAAAGCGCTTCTGCTTATTGTCTACCTAGAAAACCCCAGAAAGGCTCACTATAAATCAGAACTGATTAACATAACCCCAGATATTTTATTTATTTTTACTTTCTCTGCCTGCTGAAGTTTGGGAGAACATGGATGCTCACTTTATAACTTTTTTTTTTAAAAAAATAATTCTACAAAGGAATTACCCCCACCCTAAACAGTATTTCTATGGATGACTCTCACGCCTGATTATTCCATTCTCCAAACTCCACTCCATCTGAGATGTCTCCTCTTTGTCTCGGCTCCGTTCCATTTCAAAACAATAATGTATTGATTCCGTTTCTATTACTCCATTAATCAGAGCTGTTTTCGCACTTATACATTTTAATCTCATAATTATTATGGTTGTTGAGGCAGATTAAGACACACAATTTCTTTCATCTTTTTGTGTGAACGTCGAATCGATTTATTCTGGGAGAAGGACAGCTAAGACGGGTTGGTTTTCAATTGTTTTTGAGGGCGTTTTTCATCTTTAGACATTGATTTGGAAAATGAAATAATTCTGCACCCTGTCTCAACCGTGTTCAGCATTTGAAAATGTTTCTTCAGAGGGTGACTATTATTATTACAGGAAACAAGGGAAAAGTGATGGATTCAATTTGCTGACAGGCTGAAGGCTAACATCGTTGTTGTTGTGGAAGTCTTAGAACTTCAGAGTGGGATGGGAGCCTACGGTTCATCGAACCCAGCTCACTCCGTTGTGTGGATTCGATCTTACGATGGCTGGTCTTCCAACCTTGCAGCCCAGAGGCTTCTGCGGTTTAACCCGCAGTGCCACCACGACCTTATCCTAGGTATTGCCAACTCTCCATGCCAGGGAGGCTCCTTATTACCTCACCCAAAAGGAGGATGAAGAAGAGCACGTGGTTTGCATAAAACTGCATGGGCTACTTGAGATGGCCAAGATCCTCTGCCGTGCTGGTGGAGGACTGAGAAAAACGTTATCATCCTGGTTGCAAAGAAAGCACCTCCACCATTGGTCCCATCGGGCTGAAATCCTTTGCTTTAAAAAAAAATTCACCTGGCATCAAATTGCAGCAATGGGGCAACTGGGCAGAGTGACCCCGAGGAAGTTTCCTGCTGGAGGCAAAAGGCAGGATGGAACCGAACTTCCGTCCCTTGTCCAAAAACCAGCTGGACTGGCAGATCCCTTTTTCTTCCACCCAGTGGATGGGACAGCACCCTCTACTTCAAAAAATAAAAATAAAAATAAAAATAAAAATAAAAATAAAAATAAAAATAAAATAATAATAATAATAATAATAATAATAATAATAATAATAATAATAATAATAATAATAATAATAATAATAATAATAATAATAATAATAATAATAATAATAATAATAATAATAAAAAGCCAGGTAGCTTATAGCTGGAGGGCAAAACTCTTCAGCAGAAAAGTTTTTCCTCTATAGTCCTTTATGGATTCTGCCCCACTCTGACTAACAGATGTAACTGCTTAACAGGACGAGCTGTCGGGCAGTGAAATGGACCGCCTTTGGGTCCTCTTTCATTGGAGGTTTTCAAATCCAGTTTTGGCGGCCATGTGTGGAGGGCTACCCCTGTCGGTGTGGAACGGCAGGGGGTCAGACTAGATGACCCTGGGGGAACCCCTTCTCGCTTGACAGTTCTATGGTTCCATGAGGGGAGGGGAAAGGGGATCCCCCATGCCCGAGCCTCACTGCCAATCCTAATTTGCCCATAATGACTCCCATTAAGTCGTATTAATAGAAACTGTGGGTAGTTTTTTTTTTTTAAAGGTAACCAGGCTGATCAGAAAAAGCATTCTCCAGGCTGGAAAAACTTTTGCGGCCAGGCAGGGAAAAAGGACGTTCCTTGTGGCCATTGAGCAATTATGCGTCCTCTGTGGCTTTCCAGTGCGTGCATAATTTTTTGACAAACGAGGCCCCTAGGCATCGGTCCCAACGGCCAGTTGTTTTGGTTGTAACAGTCTTTGATTCATTAGAGCCAAAATATATTTATTTTCCTTTTCCTTCAGCCCTTTCTCCTCTCCGCCGCCCTCCCTCCTCTCTCTCGGCCGGCGTCCTCCTTGTCCACTGCCAGCTTGGTGGTGGGGATGTGCGGCCGGGCTTCTGCTGACGCAATTGGGACGGCGTTGGCCCACAAATGCCGTTGCGCCGGTCTGGCCACTAGCCGCCGGCCGCTGCGGTTGGCTACGGGCTGGAAAAAACAGCTGGCCGAGCTTCCCAAACGGACATCTCAATGGGCAAATTCAAATATCCCAGGTTTTGCTGAGCAAAGGAAAACCATCTTTATTTATTTGAAGTTATTAATTGGGTTCCAAATGACAAAGAACCAGAATACACAGTCACAACATGAAAGTCAGCTGCAACGGAGGTTTTTCCTCTCTGTTCGGTGTAATAAGGTATCTGCATTACTTATTCAGTGGAAGCATTACTTTTTTCCTTTGCCCTTTGGCTCAAGACAGGTTCTCCGAATGGCCTGGGAAGATCCGGAAGGAGACCCGCTGCCAGGTTGGAAATCCACAAAGGTTCAAAGCATGAGAGGAAAAGGGACTAGGAAGGAGAAGGGGGAAAAAGAGCAAGCAATGTGCAACGGATTAAGGGACTTAAAACACGACAGAACAGTTTCTTTGGAAACTTATTGGGAAATTTATACATTTAGGCTATACATCCCAGAAATCATCGCCCATTTTCCTAACCTGCGGATCTGAGTAACTGTCCACCTGGCCTAATAGCCTGCATTCAGCACCCTAAACACAGTGGGGTGATTTTGTTTCTCTTTACCATTTGCAATCCTGAGATATATGCAGAGTTTTATTTGCAACCTCGCATGCTCTCTGAGGTTTGAGTGACTGGGAGGGACTTTTCAAGGCTGAGGTGGTTGTATTTCTATCCAATGCTAACCAGTTGTTCCTTTTAGCCTTTGAATTCAAAGAGACCCTTGCTTCTTTGCTGAGTGTTCCTTCCCCTCTCTTAAGTCTGTCGGTGGCAGTTGTTTGCTTGCTGTTGATCTGCTCAGTTGGTTGCTACATATGTGTGCAGAAACAAAGCAGCAAGTTTGGGATTTCAAGCAACTGTAAGTAAAGGAACATTTTTATTTTATTCTTCCTCCTCCAAATGTCTCAGAGTGAGTTATTGAGACCTTAATTGCCAGTTAACAAGAAAGGAGCAGACTCTGAGGAACCTGAAACTATACTTCTTTGTGGGCCTCTGTACTTTTACCGTGTAGGAAAAAGAAATTTTACCAGACATTCAAAACTTAGCAAAGACATATTACTGTATCTAGTTTTCATAGCAAATAACCACTGACTGATGTATATGAATTGGCTGGATCATTTTTTTAAAAATGAAGTAATTCAATGGATGGTCATCATCCCCATGTCATTTGGTATGTTGATGATGCTCTCACCCCTGCATAGTATTGGCTCAGACATCCATGGCTTTTTCAGCCCCTGAACATACTCACCGTTTTGACAGGCTATTTAGTTATAAGTTCCATTTCTATCCCTCCCTTCTTTTGGTGAGCTCAAGGACATGTCTCAAGAATAGATTACTGCAGTGCACACTTCATGGGGCTGCCCCTGAGGCTGTTCGCGAAACTTCAACAGGTCCCGAACATGGCAGCCAAGTTGGTTAGAGCAGTGGTCCCCAACCTTGAGCCTCCAGATGTTCTTGGACTTCAGCTCCCAGAAATCCTGGCTAGCAGAGGTGGTGAAGGTTTCTGGGAGTTGTAGTCCAAGAACATCTGGAGGCCCAAGGTTGGGGACCACTGGGTTAGAGAAGTCAGTAAATACCACCACATCTTGCTGTTACTGGCCACCAAGGTACTGTTTTTGACCTATAAAAACCTAAAAGTTTTGGGACCTCAGTACATGGCAACACGGGCTGGCCATCCTACCTGCATGTCACAGACTGGATGGCTGAGGGCATTAACCCCGAGGGAGGAAACGAGAGACGAGGCCTTCTTGGTGGTTGCTCCTTGACTCTGGAACGAGCAACCCCTCAAAATCCACCCGGCCCCCTCTATGGGGACCTTCAAGAAAACCCTCACAACTCTTTTATTCCCGCAGGCTTTTCAAAGCATGTTGCTTGTGTTTATCTTATGTTATTGGCATGGCTATAAACTGGTCCATTGGTCAGATGGATGGTATAGAGAGCGAGCGAGCGAACGAACGAGTGAGCGAATCAGCGAGTGAACAAACCAACGAACGAGCGAGCGAGCGAGCGAGCGAGCGAACGAACGAACGAACGAACGAACGAACGAACGAACGAACGAACCAACCAACCAACCAACCAACCAACCAACCAACCAACCAACCAACCAACCAGTGTCCATGGATGGCCTTCTGTCTACATTGATCTAGCTGTGGAACCAGAGGCTGGGAGTTTGATTCCCCACAGGGCCTCCTTGACAGGAGCTGGACTCCATGGGGTCCCTTCCAGCCTTATAGTTCTGAGATGATGATCCTTAATAAGCTGTAGGATAGCTCAGTGGTTTAGGGATGTGGCTGTGGAGCAAAATGTTGGGGGTTCGATTCCCCTCACGAGGCCTCCGTAACAAGGGCTGGATTTGATGATCCAGACGGTCTGATCCAGCGTTGCACTTCCAAAATTATTGATATTATTGGGAGGGTGAATTTTTCAATACCCCTTGAGTAAAGCTGGACCCTAAAGAAGGCTGATAGCTGAAGAATTGATGCTTTTGAATTGTGGTGCTGGAGGAGACTCTTGAGAGTCCCCTGGACTGCAAGGAGAACAAACCTATCCATTCTGAAGGAAATCAAGCCTGAGTGCTCACTGGAAGGACAGATCCTGAAGCTGAGGCTCCAAGACTTTGGCCATCTCATGAGAAGAGAAGACTCCCTCGAAAAGACCCTGATGTTAGGAAAGTGTGAGGGCAAGAGGAGGAGAAGGGGACAACAGAGGATGAGATGGTTGGACAATGTCTCCGAAGTGACCAACATGAATTTGCTACCAAACTCCGGGAGGCAGTGGAAGGCAGGAGGGCCTGGCATGCTCTGGTCCTTGGGGTCACGAAGAGTCGGACATGACTGAACGACTCAAGAACAACAAAGAATTGAAAGTTCTCATTGTAGCTTAAGGAAGTTCCTTTTCTAAACAGTAAAGTCCAGAACCCCTCAACAAGCTGGAATTGTGGACAAGAAGAGGAACTATTCCAAGCTTAGGTTCTGCTCTAGTTGGACCAGTTGTCTTATAACAGGTACCTTGATGAGTAGGGTGGCATTTTTGGGTTTCTTGGACTACAAAATCCCTCCAGATTTCCACCTGATTCGTAGCTTTTAAATGTGCGGGAGATGAATCCTGGTGGGAAGAAGAAAGGTTTGATGTTTGTCTCTCAAAGGAGAATTCCAATCTGCGCGGTTTGTTCGAAGACATATTGGCAGAGATGTCTTGTGATGAAAGACGCTGACTGGCATAAAATCGCTTGCCTGGGCTTCAAGGGATCCGTCCTCAGCCATGATTAAAATGCCGCCCACAGGAATATGTTGCCTGAGGTAGGGCTTGCATATCCAACACTGGTGGTACCGACAGACATGTCTCTGTTTTGGGCTGTTGAACCTGGAGCATCTTAGTTATCCCATCTGGCTTGGGATGAGACGTTGACTTTGAAACAGGTACTCGTGGCATGGGGCAAAAGAAGAATCCCATAAGCGATAGAAAAACAAGTCTGGAAAAAGCGGGAGGGGACGAGGAAATTCCTTCATGGAAGAAATGAAGGCCACCGAGTCAAAGAGAGAAGGAAGGGCAGCAAAATCAAAATAAGTCGTGGTCTTTGGTCGAAGGATAGCTTTGCCGTGAAAATGGGCCTTTTGGTGAGAGACAAGCGGGGTTTCTTCTAGACATCGGTGGATCAAGGAGTTTCTTTTGGAGGATTTATTTACACCTCAACACCAGGGGAGCAGGGCTGGGCAGCCAAAACCGACTGAGGTAACCTTGAGAAAATAAACTTCTGAGGAGCCACTGTGGCGTTTTGTCCTGTATTATTTTGTTTATTTAAATTCTTTGGTCAACAATGAAGCAACCTGTGTATGGGGACATTGGCAGTTGAATATTTTTATTTTTTAAAACTTAGCGGGTAATGCCGTGCATTCAGTCAAGAGGCAGTTTGGATTTACCAAATGGGAAATTCCTGACTCTGGGGGAGAGCATCACCCTATCCATCAAGGCCTGTAGGGTTTTCAGGGGAGTTTGGGTTGAGGCTGGAATCCGGCACGTTCCCTTTCTTTCTTTGGTTCAAGTTGTCTTGGGTGGCATCCGGGACTTTGGGCCCGGAAATTGATGGACTTTTTTCGGTGACAAAAACAACCAACAACGTTCTTTTCCAGAGCTGCCATCTTGTGAGAGTCAAGTTTGCTACAATTGTACGAAGCTTGCTTAGTTGCTTGCTTGCTTATCTATCTATTGATCATATTCTTATCTATCTATCTATCTATCTATCTATCTATCTATCTATCTATCTATCTATCTATCTATCTATCTATCTATCTATCTATCTATCTATCTATCTATCTATCTATCTATCTATCTATCTATCTATCTATCTATCTATCTATCTATCTATCTATCTCATATTCCTTCCTACCTACCTACCTACCTACCTACCTACCTACCTACCTACCTACCTACCTACCTACCTACCTACCTACCTACCTACCTACCTACCTACCTACCTACCTACCTACCTACCTACCTACCGTCTGTCTCATCTTTTCCCCCATGGTTAAAACCCTTGGTTTAGGTTTAAATGCATGATGACTGCTTTATTGCAAATGTTAAAGAGAGGGAGATGGCTGAGTCTTCTCAAATCTCCCTTTCTATTGGTTTCCTCATTTTTTTTAGTTTTGAGAGAGAAAGGAAGGAAGGGAAACAGGTAGGCTTTGAAAGGATTAGATGGAGGATTTGAAAAACCCACACTGCATTGACCACCCGGCTCTTCCTGACGGCCATTTCTCTTCTCTTAGAATGCCATTTTTAGGAGTGAGGGCAACCACGGACAAGAAAAGACGTGTGGGACGTCCTTCCTGGTGCTGAAAAAACACCAAAACCACGACTACCGAAGAATGTTATAACTTTAACGCTGATAATGAAGAAATCAAAACCACTAAAGTCCTTGGAACCCATGACTTCAGGGAGAGGTGGTGAGCACTCCAGCGCTGGAGGCCTTCAAGAGAAAACTGGACCGCCCTCTGTCAGATCGGCTTGGATTTGGATTCCTGCCTTGAGCAGGGGGGTTGGACTAGATGGCCTTAGAGGACCCCTTCCAACTCCGTGATTCTAGGGTTGTATGATTCTGTATTTGTAGTTCAGTCATCAATGGAAACAGTGGCTGCAGCCTGGAAATCAGAAGAAGCCTGAGACTCAGAAGGGCAGCTATGAAAGAACTAGAGAAAAGATGCCATTGGGGTCCCAAGAAGGAAGATCATCGAATATATATCATCCCCAAGAACGTGCATCCAGAGGAAAGCTGGAGAGGTGGTATGACTGATTTGAAAATTAGGAGATTTTTTAGATACCAAGGACTGCTAGAAGGAAAAATGAACAGGCTCTAATCCACCCGACCCTGAACCTTCACCAGAAGTTAAAATGGCTTGGCAGAGACTATCCTAGTTTCGACATAGGACAAGAAGACAAGCCGCTGGAAATGATAATGATGCTAGGAAGAGTGGAAAGCAGTGGGAAAAGAGGGAAACTTAACATGAGATGGATTAACTCAATAAAAGAAGCCGTGGTCTTGAATTTAAAGACCTGAGTAGGGGTGTTATTGGGAGATTATTGATTCATAGGGTCCCCATCAGTCTGTTTTGTGACTGAGAGTACATACTGTATTTTCCCGTGTATAAGACTATACTTTTGTCTAAAATCTTTAGAGTAAAAATTGAGGGTCGTCTTATACACGGAAGTAAGCTGAGGCGAGAACATAAACAAGTGAAGGGGAAAGCAGGGATCAAAGCGATCCTGCAGGGCTTTGATCCCTTTCCCCCTATACTTGCTAAGCCCCACTTAGATTTCTTAATTTGAGGTTAGAAAAGTGGGGGGGTGTCTTATACATGGGGGCATCTTATACACGGAAAAATACAGTAACAGTAAAAAGTTCCATTTTGGTTTGAAAACAGATCTGTTATTCTGGGCAAATACCAAATAAACATAGACGTATTCTCTGAAAAACGTGGATGCTGAGGCCAAACCAAGAAGAGTCCTTTATTTCTTGTTGGTGACGCTGGCTATTCATGTGGTCCTGTTGAGAGCCAGTGTTTAAATTGTATAGATGAAATGTCACACAATGCCCTTGCTTAATGGAATTGTTCGGGGGTTCATAAATGACGGTCTTCAATCTTTCGTTTGAGAGTTGGTTCGAAATGCATTAATAACTGGGAAGCCGGGATTTTAGTTCAGGAAATGGAAAGTGATGGAAGGCCAGCTGATAAAATTGCTGTGTTCTCTTGGGTAACACGAGTCTTCATTTAGCCGGAATTCTTGGAGAATGCCAATAAAGTGTTGGCAAGTCCTCATTACTATCTGCCATTTCTAGTGGCATCCAGTACATTTCACAACAATTGAGTTGCATAAACTGTAAGGGGAGTTTCTCCCAGTAAGTGGGTCCTGGAATGTAGTTTTTGCTGTACCCCTTCCTTCCCCCCCCAAATCCTTGCACACCAAGAGTCGGACACGACTTAACGACTAAACAACAACATCCTTGCACACCATTCTTGTCAATTTTACAAAAATGTGCATTTTGCACAAAAGCCAAGCACATCAACAGATGGTCCGTGCTTATAATGTGTGGACACATATGGCCTTCTAAAACTTTTGCTTTTTAACTTTTTTTTTGAAAGCTGTCACATGCGGAGGATTTAATGGATTCTTACCTAGTGGGTAAATAACAGAATGCAGCAAAAGTCAGAGAAAACAGGCCTTAATGTTATTTAACTCCGTGTTCTGGGATGAGGATGGAGCCAGATTCATGGCTACCACCACGTTTTTATCAAAGCAGAACCATGGGGAAGATTAAAAACCATCTCTTCAAATCTGAGCAATCAATAACAAAATTGCAGTAAATAGACTGCAGAGTGATTTATACTGGGGAAACCCTAATTGCATGCACCTTAGTCTGGAAACTGGACATAGTTACTTTTCTGGACTACACATTTCAGGATCCTCTACCCAGCATGGGCAAGGAATGGCCTGGCCATTTCTCAAGCCATCATGAGAATGGGCTGTCCCTCTGGGCCTCAGTTTCCCCCCAGTATACCATCTGGAACATGGAGTCGTCTCCTCCAGCCCCGTGATAGCCAAGAGCAGACCACTGGGACAGAAGTTATGGACATCATCTGTAGATGGTACCTGGAGGGATGCATGCTACTCCTGCCCCCTCACCGATCTTTTCTAGTTCAACTGGAAGTTGTGAAAAGAGCTTGTTTGCGTGTCTGGCTGAACTCACAGAACTGTAGCATCAGAGGGTAGGAGAATCCGCAGGAACACCAACTTTCATCTACTCCTGCCGGCTGCAGGACTCAATGGTTGAAGCCTCCCTGGTGGATGGTCGCTCAACCTCTGTGAAAAACTTCATGCTGAGGTAGTCTGTTCCACTATCAAGCAGCCCTCCGGTCAGAAAATTTTCCCCAATCTTTAAATGGAATTTCCTTTCTTCTAACCGGAAATGATTGGCTTTCTCTCTACCCTCCGGAGAGACAGAAATCAAGCTAGCTCCATTTTCTATTTGACAGTCCTTCAGATATTGGAAGATAGGTGCCCTGTCACGCCTTTATCTCCTCTTTTCCAAGCAAGACATCCCCAATTCCATTAACCATCTCTCATAGGCCTTGGTCTCCAATCTCTTTACCATCTCGGTCACTGTCCTCTGGATACCTTCCTTCCTTCCTTCCTTCCTTCCTTCCTTCCTTCCTTCCTTCCTTCCTTCCTTCCTTCCTTCCTTCCTTCCTTCCTTCTATCCATCATCTGCTCTTCCTTCCTTCCTTCCTTCCTTCCTTCCTTCCTTCCTTCCTTCCTTCCTTCCTTCCTTCCTTCCTTCCTTCCTTCCTTCCTTCCTTCCTTCCTTCCTTCCTTCCTTCCTTCCTTCCTTCCTTCCTTCCTTCCTTCCTTCCTTCCTTCCTTCCTTCCTTCCTTCCTTCCTTCTATCCATCATCTGCTCTTCCTTCCTTCCTTCCTTCCTTCCTTCCTTCCTTCCTTCCTTCCTTCCTTCCTTCCTTCCTTCCTTCCTTCCTTCCTTCCTTCCTTCCTTCCTTCCTACCTACCTACCTACCGTACAGATTTATTTATTACATGAAGAGCCTTTGCTCCCTGTTCTCTAGTGATTTCTCGGGGCATCTGTCGGTGGAGATGCCGTGCAGTGGAGACGCCATGGCTGTCTAGGAGCTGTGGGACTACAACTGACATCAGCCCCAGCCACCACCTCCCATGAATACAGAGGATGGGAACTTCAGTCCAAGAACATACGGGAGAATCCCAAACTCCCAGCCCCCATTCGATCAAAACTCATCTACTCTTGAGTCTTCTGCAGAGCTGCTTAGGAAGTCAAGGCATCTTCAAGGCCGGGGGGGAAATGCAAAAGCCAGAGGGGAAAACACGGGTCTGGTTTCTTTTCAAGAGCTCTTTTCCTAAAGAAACAACAGTTCTTTAGAAGACGCGGCTGCTGACAGCTCCTCAAGAGGGTTTGGTGTTCATAGCAGCCTTTGCCTCCTGATCCGAAAATCATCGCTTCTTTCAACCCTCAGCCGCAAAATCCCCTCTAAACAATCTCCTGCCCTTTGTCTAGAATGGATTAAGCGGCTTCTGACAGATGAAGATGATGGCATGGCATTTGTCAAGGATAAAGCCCTGCTTTTGTCAAGATGGGTTGCAAACGGCATTGCCCACGGAGGCTGCCATTTTGGGGGGTGCCCCTTGAAGGTCCTGGGCACCTTTGAGGGAGACCTCTCGGGTGAGTCGAATTTGTTCACACGGGCTTAAAAAAGCAGGTTTATTACTGCTTCTTATTTAGGTAAAGGTAAAGGTTCCCCTTGACAATTTTTGTCCAGTCGTGTTCGACTCTAGGGGGCGATGCTCATCCCCGTTTCCAAGCCATAGAGCCAGCATTTTGTCCGAAGACAATCTTCTGCGGTCACATGGCCAGTGCGACTTAGACACAGAACGCTGTTACCTTCCCACCGAGGTGGTCCCTATTGATCTATTCGCATTTGCATGCTTTCGAACCGCTCGGTTGGCGGGAGCTGGGACAAGCGACGGGAGCTCACTCTGTCGCGTGGATTCAATCTTACGACTGCTGGTCTTCTGACCCTGCAGCACAGGCTTCTGCGGTTTTTTCCTCCACGTTGGCCCTTTTCAGTGAGTTGTGAGGACTCACAATGAGCCTGAGGCAGGAGGGTTAATTTATATGGCTTTTTCCACGTCCCCAGAGGATCCATTTGGGTTGGGTTTCTTTTTCCTGCCTAGCCTTCTTTTCCGTAAGGAAACTCCCGGCCAGCCCTGGGGCAGGAATAGCATGCTCAGAAAGCCTTCCGACCAAGGCCTTTCTCCCAGGTGAGGCAAATTTTGGGCTCTGCAAGGTCTCTGTCGGGTCGAATTTCCATTATGGGACTTTAAACCCAGGAAACCCAAAAAATCCCATCCATAAAACCTAGACCAAAGAGGAGAAGATGGTGTCATGGCGTTGCCTTCTGTGGTCACTCAGCTTGAGCCTAGAAGAGGACCAGACTGGGCTTGAGGGCCGCACGTGCTGCTCCCTTCTGCCAGTGGCAAGAGTCTCGGAGGGGAACGGGACGGGCAGGATTTGGGGCCAATTGTCCTTCCCTTCCCTTCCGCTCGCTTTGCTCCCCACCCAGCTTGGCCGGCTCTTCGTCGGCAAAGCCTAAACAAGCATCAAAACACTCCGAAGCTGAAAAACAGGATGGGAAAAGCTTGGGGCGGAAAAACCGTGTTGGTACCAAGAATGGACACCTGTGTAACCAGTCCGGGAGTGCCACGCAGCAGGTGGCGCTGTTGGAATGTAAGGATGAAACCGTCGCGCGCGGTAATATGTTTGGAAATATTATGGTCTTTTTCCAGGAAAAAAAATATGCAACCAAAAATAAAAAAGTAAAAAGCCTTTACTCTTTTTTTTTTTTTTTTGGAGCAGGTGGCTATTAAACTGCCTTCTAAAGAATTTCCTGGCCCGTTTATTTCTAACTCCTCTCATGGAAACCAGCTTTGATTAGAAGCTTTTGTGTTCCACTCTTGACTGAAGGCTGATCATTGATCTTCTGTCTTGCAAAGGCTGATTTGAGCTTTTTGCATCAGGCTTTTTCTGTTTGGGAGACCGAGACCCATCATTCTTAAGGCGTTAAGAGCCTTTTATGAGATGCGCGAGGAGCAGTCTAACTGAAATTCTCCCTTGGTTTTCTAGCGAGTAACTTACCTCTCCCTGCTCGGAACAGTCAGGCTGGGCTGAACGAGCTTAAACATGTCCCTTTAGTATTCACGAACGTGACTCCTGACTTACATGCAGAGTGGAATCAAATTGATCCCAATGGCTTTTGTACAGAGTTGTGACTAAATGGACAGTTAATATGTGTGTGTGCGTGTGTGCGTGTGTGCGTGTGTGCGTGTGTGTGTGTGTGTGTGTGTGTGTGTGTGTGTGTGTGTGTGTGCGCGCGTTTCGTAAAATTCCTTTCCTCCATCCCTCATTTTCACAAATCAGGTTTGAACAGTGCCCCCCCCCAAAAAAAACATAAATTATTTTGTGTTCCTGACTTGGTGGGTTTTGCCCATATATATATATGTCCTCAACGTTGGGCCTCCAGATGTTATTGAACTACAACTCCCAGAAGCCTTTGCCACCATCTCTGCTGGCCAGGATTTCTGGGAGTTGAAGTCCAAGAACATCTGGAGGCCCAAGGTTGGGGGACCACTGCTATAACAGATGGAAAGCAGGGCTACATCTCCATATGTGGTGTTAGGAATCACAGAGCTTAGAATTGTTGCTCTTTTTTTGGACTACAAGTCCCACAACCCCCGGCCACAAGAAAGGATGGGACTTGGAGTCACCTCCTTTCCCCCACCCTCAACTGCATCAGATGCGGTTCTCTGCTCTGGATCCGCTTATGACATGTGCAACTTCTATTTTATATATACCATATTTTTCCATGTATAAGACACCCCCAATGTATAAGGCCCCCCCCCCACTTATCCAAAATTAAGAAATCTAAGTGGGGCTTAGCAAGTGTAGGGGGAAAGGGATCAAAGCGCTACAGGATCTTTTTGATCCCTGCTTTCCCCTCCACTTGGTTTTGTTTTCTCCTCAGCTTACTTCCGTGTATAAGACGACCCTCAATTTTCAATCTAAAGATTTTAGACAAAAGTATAGTTTTATATGTGGAAAAATACGACAATGTTCTGCTAAAAGAAAAGAAAAACAGAAAGAAAAACCTGAAGCTGCTTCTGACATTTCTCTCTTCCTCTGTGGGACATTATGTCTCCTTGATGTCCTGGCGGGAGGTTTTGCTTTCAGATTCAAACACTCCCGTTAATTAACTCCCGTTAATTAACTCCCATTAATTTGTTCTCATGTGTTCTGGAGGACCCTGGCTCAGACTGGCGTGTCTTTTGACACCTCGGATACTTCTGTGGGCCACATTGTGTGTGAAATCCCCTCAGAGGAATGAAGGATGCTTCCCCCCCCAACATGGACAAAGATAAATAGATGTCTTTTTAAAATGATCCTCTGTGAATGCCACAACGTGCCAGAATCATCCTGCTTTTTCCTGAATATCTGTCCATTTGCATCAGTTTAAGAGAGGTGCTGCCTCACGTGGGTTCTCTGGAGGTTTCACAGTAAGAACAATAAATATTGATGTAGAAAGCTGCCCTGTTTCAAAGTATTTCCAAAGCCAGGTGGGCTAAGGGTGGGGGCTGTGGACCATACGTGGACCTCAGGGCTTGGCTTGTGACCCCTTTCAACGTCCAACCACTTTGGGCGTTGAATAAAATCTCTCTCTCTGGGCTCCCAAAACAAGGCAAAAATCACACTCTCGTACCTTCGTCTTTTTCACAAAGAAGGCTTTAGAGATGTTGGGGATAAAAATATCTCAAAATGCTTGGGTCATGGGGACATCTTTCTATGGTGTAGAGCAGCCATTCTCAATGAGGGGGCATATGGCCAATTGACACATTTGAAAGGGGGGACTAAAACTCCCAGAAACCTTCACCCCGAGCTGGGCTGGCCAGGATTATTGGGAGTTCTAGTTCAAGAACGTCTGGGGACGAAAGGTTGGGATCTAGTGATGTAAAGCAGTGGTCCCCAACCTTGAGCTTCCAGATGTTCTTGGACTTTAAGAATTCCTGGTCAGCAGAGGTGGTGGTGAAGGCTTCTGGGAGTTGTAGTCCAAGAACATCTGGAGGCCCAAGGTTGGGGACCAGTGATGTAGAGGGTATGGGCCACAGAGAGCGAGAGAGAGAGAAGAGCGGGCATTTCAGGCTGGGTGGGAAGGGAGTAAAATGATGTAAGAGCCCAAGAAGAATTTGCAAGTGAGAGTTTAAGGATTTAAACGAACCGTCTCTACAAATTTCCTTTCTTCTCTGTGATGTTTGCCCCATGCATTTAGTCTCAAAGGGAAAAAAAGCCCTGAACACTTAATTCCACTCCCAAAGACTGGAAAATCAGAGCCATTTCCTAGAGCTGTGAAATCCACAACATTTTTGGTATTTATTATTGTGCAAAGCTGGGGAATTAAAACCATCGTGACTCAGAAGCTGGATGCTGGCTGTGCTTATAGCCTTCTAAAGTATTTAAATCCATAATGATTTCAGAAATATTTCAGGGGAAAAAAATCTATGGATGTTCTTAACAAATAAACAGGGATTTCCGCTTGGAAAACTTAAGGCGTTTCTGCTCTAAAATTCCTATGGAAAGCTTTAGGATGCAACTGTAGGTATATCCTCTCCCAAGATACTGGCAAGAATCCAGTCGGTGTTTGTGTGGGGTTTTTATAACACGTGGTTGCTAATTGTACCTAATTGATCATGTGCTGGGGCTCATCTCAGCTGCAGAACCAGGGATGTGTCTTGAGATGCACCTCCTAAATTAGCCGCAATTAGCCACTGCAAATGGCACTAACTTTATGTGGCCCAGAAATAACTGGGAAAAGGCTGTGTGATTCTCTCCCGGGATGTCCGTGTGGTTGTGGGCAATCTTTTCCCCAAGAGCCGTTGATTCCAGCGTAGCTGCTGTTAAGCATGGTATGTAGTCTGGATCCAACCCTACGTCTGCAGCAGAGCTTAGAGAACGGTTACCTTTTTTGGACTACAAATCCCAGGTGCTCTCTGGGGATTCTGGAAATAGTACTCCCAAAAATGTACCCTTTCCAGGCTCAGAAAGATGCCCGTAAAAGTCAAGGATCAGAGGGAAGAAAGCAAAGTGGAGGCTGTCGTTTATTGGTTGACATTTTTTGACAAAGCCGGTGACGGACAGATGGCAATCTGAAGCTGGATAAAAGCAAGCGTCAGAGAAAGCAGGCTTTCTACTTTGAAGGTGGTCATCAAAGATCCTGGAAATCTGTCCACTCTTTCAAATAGCCTGCATTTAAGATCCCCTTGAAATGACAGTGAGGTACAAATGTCGCTCTGTTTTGATCAGGTCAGGAGGGAAGTAGAAGAAGAAGCAGGGAAGAGATGTTTTCAGAGGAGCGGGAGCTGAGATCCCTCGCATGGAGAAGTGGCTCAAAATTGGTCAAGGCTGGTTCGAAAAGCGATACCCCATCTATTCAGTTGAATGAGACTAGAAACCTGGCATAAAGCCACAGCCTGATCGATGGACCAAACCCACCAACAGTCGTAACTTGGTAGAATAAACTGTGTACAAAAGATGGCACCGAGGGGTATTGAATGAATTAGCATAGAAGCTACACAAAGGTCACCATTAATAATAATAATAATAATCACCGGCTGTCATGCCTATTCTGGGTCACAGCAACCCAGGTAGAGAATACTCAGCAGTGGTTTACCCCCTTCCCTTCCACTGGGGGCGCTGTGGGACGGTGCAGCTGGCCCAAGGCCACCCAGGCTGGCTCTTCTCCCAGAAGGCACCATGGAGAATTCGAACTCCCAACCTCTAGTTCCCCGAAACCACTGAGCTATCCAACCATGTAGCTACGTGACAGGTGACGTTAAAAGGTACAAAGTTTACAGTTCTGTCAGCGCAGGTTCCATGAGAACAGGAGGTCATGTGGTCCCTTAAGAACCATTCATGGTGGAAAGGTAGGAAACACTAAACCCAAGGAAGGAAGGAAGGAAGGAAGGAAGGAAGGAAGGAAGGAAGGAAGGAAGGAAGGAAGGAAGGAAGGAAGGAAGGAAGGACGGACGGACGGACGGGAGGGAGGGAGGGAGGGAGGGAGGGAGGGAGGAAGGAAGGAAGGAAGGAAGGAAATACACTGTAATGGTCTGCTGGAATATTCTTTCTTTCTTTCTTTCTTTCTTTCTTTCTTTCTTTCTTTCTTTCTTTCTTTCTTTCTTTCTTTCTTTCTTTCTTTCTTTCTTTCTTTCTTTCTTTCTAATATTTTTTCTTACCCCACCTTTCTTCTTCAAAGGACCCAAGGCAGCTTACAACAACGAAAAGACAATATTTAAAAGCAGGAAAACAGCGAGTATACAAAGGTTAAACCAGAAGCAAGCAAACGTGCTATTAAAAACGGTCCGTAAAATCAACACACCTTCTCTGGCTCAGCTCAGTGGACTAACTAAACTTTACTGGAATATGATTACACAGGGTGCAGGCGGCAGTGGGAAGATGATGGCGATGGGGTTTTTGTGAGCGGATATGCATACAAATAAAGCTATCTCATCCGATCATTCTGAGATTTGTCTCCTCACTGGGAGATGCGGAGAAGCCACAAAATTCTCCCAAGTTTTGGGGTCGTTCTTGGAAACCCACACCCCCTGCAACCTTCGTGTCCATCTCCTGTAGGCGGTATATTTGCAGCCCTTGGCTTAATATACCTTTGCATCAAGTGATCTTTATGCAAACACAGCTGGGGGGAGGGATGCTGCAACGGACCCCCTGATGCAGGAATATGGCTTGCTTTTTCTTGTCCCGGCCCATCAGACAATTGCACAGATGCTTTGCTGATCCTTCCTTAAACCTTTTGCCGTCTTGGCAGTTCCAGGCTTGGAGGCCCCGGGCAGAGAAGCTCCATTCTGTTCCCCCTATCTTCCTGGGCGAACGCTTCCAAAGTAAAGTCGGATCCAGCAGGAAATAAGGAGGTTTGCTGCCAAAAGGGAGGGCAGTCAGCTGAAGGCAAACAAGGTTCTTGTATAGCAGGGTGAGATTCATCCTTGGCACGCATTCCTGCAAACACTTGATCATCGCTCAGCCCAGTAAACATTTCCGTGAAATTAGCAGAAGGCAACCGCGGAGAGGACTTGTCTTCCCAGATCCTCTGGAATCGAGATTCAGTGGCAGTGGTTGGGCGAGAAGGAGGGTCTGTTAACATGAATCAAGAACAAGCCTTCCGTGGTCAACCTCCACTGGTGTGTCGGCCCGAGGGAGGAGATAAGGCACCTAAGCTTTTCTCGGTCTGGCACCTCCATCATGGCATGCTTCCTGTGATCGTTCCTTATTTTTTAAAATCTCTTTAAAATATTTTTTACCCAGCCTTTCTCAAAAAGGACCCAAGGGTGGCGTACATCATTAAAAGATGGCATTAAAGGCTAGAAACAGTAAGCATGCCAATACTAAAAAGGATTAAAGAGATACCCCACTAAAAGACAGTATTGTAAACAAGAGCAACACCAAAACCATGCTCAAAGCAGTAAAGTACAACAATCGATTAAACACACACACACACACACACACACACACACACACACACACACACACACACACACACACACACACACACACACACACACACACACACACACACACACACACACATGCTCAGGCAGCCGGTCGTACAGGGAAAGCCTGCCTGAAGAGAGAGGTCTATTTGCCTGCTTGCGGAAGGAGAGCAAAGATGGGGCCAGTCTGGCCTCCAGTGGGAGGGAGTTCCACAGTCTTAAGAGCACCAGATCTTTTATTTATTTTATTTGTTTATTTGTTAGATTTATACCCCGCCCATCTAGTCTACTCTGGGTGGCTAACAATAAAAAATGGAATAAAAATAATATAATGAAGCAAAAAAACAACCATAGTAATGTGGCACAAGATGGGGAAAAGAAAAAAGAAAAATATTCAAGTGATGACAGGAGGGAAAGCCTGCCTAAAGAGCCAGGACTTACTGTAAGTTCGCTCTTAAAAACACCCAGCGAGGGAGCCAGACAGATCTCTGGGGGCAGACTGTCCCAAAGTCTGACTCCTTTAAATAAGAATTACAAAGACGGAGCCAGTCTGGCCTCCAGTGGGAGGGAGTTCCAGAGTCTCTGGGAGCAGCTCCAGAGAAGGTTCCTCTCCCGTGTCCCCACCAAGCACACCTGTGAAGATGGGGGGGGGGGACCGAGAGGAAAGGCCTCTCTGGAGGATCTTAATACTTGAGAAGGTCCACAAAGGGAGAAGTCCTCAAAATTATTTGGACCCAAGCTGTTTAGGGCTTTATAAATTAGAACCAGCACTTCGAATTCTGTGCAGAAACGAATCGGCAGCCACTGGAGCTGCTGTAAGGGACCTGGTCGTGTGATCCTCTGGTACTTTTCCCCCCCTTTTTTCTATTCTCCGAGATTCCCTGTATGCAAATAATGAAGGCGTTCGCCAGAGGTCTGCTCTGGTCGAGTCACGTCTTTGAGCTTCCTGGGGGCATGTGGTGGGCTTTCGTGGGAAGCTGGAAGGAGCACCAGTCAGGACGTCCTCCCGTTTTTAAGGCCATCGCCTGGAACTTGAAAAAGTTTACTTTTTTGGTACTACAACGGGCCAGGCTGAGGAGGGGATTCTGGGATTTGTAGTGTCCCCCCCCCACACCTTTCCAAGCTTCCCAGCTGTAGCAGAAGTGAACTTTGAGAGCCACGAAGACCTACCCACCCATCTAATCTTCTGAACATCCCCCGGGGAGGTGAGTCACAAGCCTCAGGGGGACTCAAGGTGGGAGGCGAGATGTCAGAGGCCGCGAAGGAGAACCAGAGTAGCGGAAGGTGCCAGTTTGGGTGTGATTCAAGAGGCCAAGAGAGCTAGATTGGATCCAGTAGGTAGAAGGTTAGACTAAGACTCAGAAGGTCTTGAGCACCTCACACATCTTGAAAACCTTACCACAGCCACCATAAGCTGGAAGGGACCCGGTGGTCTCCAAAGGAGGTGAGACCTACCAGAAGGCTCAGGGGTCAAACGCCACATGATAGGCGGCACTGTCCCCAAGCAAAGTGAGAATTGTGCACGGTCACGTGGATTCCAATGGATGACGATGGATCTGTTCCAGGTCTTGCCCGTGTTCCTCAGAATGCAATGCTGTATCACCGTATAACATCGTCCACGGGAGCATTCTGGAGGGGGAAATGGCGAAAGCCAAAGACAGCCAGCTGCCACATTGTCCACCCCCCCCCCCCCAGTAACGATTCAGGGCATTTCGGAGTGTTGTTATCAAATGAGATCAATCCTTCCGAGAGGATTATTTGGGGTAAGTGGGAATGGGCAGAGAGACATCAGGAGACAACGGTCACTGCCACGGCTTTGGAAGGGGACATAAATATCGAGGGATTTGTGGCCCACAGCTCTTCCCAGGCTGCCTGTGTTCACGCTGTTATTCCCATGATTTATCGTCTGCCCTCCAGTTAACAGCCTGCACAATAAGAACACAAATAAAACCCACAGTCCCTATAAATCAAAGCAACAGCAGCTTCATAAAACAATAAATGAGGAGGAGGAGATAAGCTCCCTCTGTGTGTGTGTGTGTGTGTGTGTGTGTGTGTTGTTCCCTCTCCGTCTCAGATTCTTTTCCCCACCTTTTCTTCCAGTCAAGGTTCTATCAGCAGTTGGTTATGGAGTCAGAAAACACAGTGAAATGTTCTGTTGGCCATTTAGTCACAAAGTCATGAAGCTAGTTAAAAAGTTAAGCTCAGTGATGCAACCAGCTAATATTTTCCCCACAAAATGATGTTTGTTTTTATATAAGAAGAACTGTGAGTAAACAGAAGCATTTTACTCTTTCTCATTACCAGTATCTCTGGTATTGAGACAGTAAGTGCCAGTAAGGGGCAGTCTACCTGGGGAGACTTGAAACCAATCTGCTCTGTAGGTCCCTGCCTGAACCATTTTATTTGCTGCATAATTAGAGGATGATTATTTTTAGTCACACACTATTCCGCACACACTCATCCCCAAGACCTGTCATCCTCCCAGGTATATTATTTGGGAAGAAGGGAAAGGGTCTTTTCTGTTGCTCTTCCCAGATTCTGGAACTCCCTCCCACTGGAGGCCAGACTGGCCCCCTCCTTGCTGTCGTTCTGCAAGCAGACAAAGACCTTTCTCTTCAGGCAGGTTTTTCCTTTAAATGACTGGTTTGCCAGGGGGATTTTTTTTAAGAAGGGGTTATTTTATTCTGTTGTTTTACTTGTTTTTTAAAAAAACATTGCTCTTATTATGAGGTTTAATATCTCTGTTTAATGCTTTTTAAATATCGAAACAATTTAGTATTTCACTTTTAATTTTCTTTTAACACTGTAAACTGTAATCCTGTAGATTAAATCAAGCCTGAATTCGCTCTGGAGGCAAAACATGAAAAAAAGGAAAAAAAAAAAAAAGGGGGGGTGGGCTTTTCTACTTTGGCACCTCATGAGAAGGCAGGAAATCCCTGGAAAGGACCCTAATGCTGGGAAAGTTGAAAGCAGCAGGAAAAGAAAAGGAGGACTGGATACGAGATGGACTGGCTCCCTCAAGGAAGCCACAGGCTTGGGTTTACAAGAGCTGAGCAGGAGAGGATAATCTGGAAATCTCTCATTCATGCGTCGGAGGCAACGTGATAGACACATAACAATGACAAACATTCACATATCATGCACGGTGTGGCTTTCTCCAGCGGAGGCCGAGGCGCATGATAGTGTGCCAGTTTGAGGGCCTCATCCATCCGTCTCGGCGCTCTCTCTCTCTCTCTCATCCGACTGAACTCTCTTAATTATGCATATGTTCTGCCTCCCGTCCTGAGAGCGGGTGGGCGAGCGAGATAGCGCTTCCTGGAAAGGCACATCGTCTTTCTTCCCTTGTGTGCGCGGGGGCGAGACGCTCCCTTATCGCCACAGGTAGCAATTGGAAAGGGAGCGTGCCACCGTTTCTTCTGCCGCAAGTCATTTGGGCGGAAGGCGGTCGGAGGCAGCCAAGCCTGAAAGGACAAGATTTCGTTAATGAACCTGGAACAAGTTGGCCTGCTTCCCAGAGGCCCTGCTGCGTTGGCACCCATTTTGGGCGAAGGCTGGCGGTCAAGGATTTCTGCTGAAGAGGAAGTGACCACAGAGGATCTAGGGTCCTTGGACCAAATCCTTTCTCCTTCCATGTCATGAAAGAATCAGCTGTAGAAGGAGGCCACCGTTTCTCCCAGGATATGGGCTTGGCATCCGGCATTTTCTCTGCTGAAGCTCCCTCTGGCTGACACTTGGCTCTTTCTAAGACAGAGTCCGGTGTAAGAACTGGGGTCTGCAGGCTGGAGAGAAGCAAGATGCAGCTAGGGAGAGGAACTGGCTACATATACTGTATTGCAGAGTTTTGTGTCTTCGTTTAGTTACTCTAGCTGTGCAACAGAAGTGCAGGGATTCACAGGGCAGAAGAGCTTCAACTATCCCCGAGTAGTCCACTTCCTTTTCTCATCCCCTGGCACTTACAGGCTCAAGAGTGCACTCTGAGACAGGAGTAGGGGGAAAGAATAAAAAGGTTTCCTGGACAGATCAAACTGCAAATCGACCAACACGACAGCTTTCGGCGACAGCCTTCAACAGACTCAGGAGAGGGAAAAAGACACCCAGCAGAGAGCCGGGGCTGTCTCTGAATTCAGAGGCAAGAGGGAATGATTGGTGAGTGCTGGAGAGATTGACAGCCACCCCAGCCCAGAATGGTCCCTCCCCCAGCCGCACCTTGTCCAGGCAGCATGCAAGGTTGCAAAATATCCGACAGACCTGTTTCGCCCTGTGGCGGATGCTTCTCTTGGACCAGATCAGAATGTCAGCCGGGCCTCTCCGTTCAGATCTACCCCTGCACTGAAGCATCAATGGAATCAGAACGACCTGTTCTAGAAGCTTCCTTTCTTGTCCAGGAACTGCCAGCTTAGGGAACAACGTTGGTGGCTCCGTCGGATGTTGTCCACAGGGCTGCGAAATCGAGATTGCACTTGCAAACCCAAGACGATAGGGTGGAAGTTTTTGAAATGAGATGTTTGAAATATAAAATCAGGAAAACCCCACAGTCTCTGACAGCCATCTCCGCCTAAACAAGATGGCATCCAAATTAAATGCGGAAATCTGGGTGGGGGAAATCAGCCTCTAAAACGAAATAAATAAAATGCACGCTGGTGGAAGTAGAACATAACAACTCCGGGAGTATTTATGTCCTCTGGAATGAAGCATGGGGAGAAAAAAAAATCACAGGTGTCATAGTTTCTCCCAGCTGTCTGTGACATTTTATATTGCAGCTGTGAGGGGGCGGAAAATATAAATGCTAAAGTTTTTAGTTCATGCTGTGGAAAAAAAAGAGTTTAGAAATTTTGATTGCTAAAAGACTAGAATCCATCCAGTCTCCCCTCAGGCTATCCTGGCTGAAGATTCAGGGAACTGTCACTTTAAAAATGTAACTTCTCAAAACGTCGACATGGTTAGAAAACGAGCAAGAATCTTCCACTAGATCCTGATGCACCTTCTGCGCAGCTTCTGCTCTGTAGGTTCTTGACACAAAGCTTATTCCGAGGAAGGGCAGCGATGATGAATCCGTATTGGCTTCGCTGAGTCTGAAGGCACCAAGACATTCAAGGCCCTGGTGGAAGAACCTCTAAAAAAAAAAAACAAAACAGTGTAAAAAGGACTTTTTCCGCCCTGTCCTAGAACAAGGTCGTAATTACAGACGTGCTGCTTGGTTTTCAGCCCAGTCCTAAACGAAATGACATCATTCTGTGCCAGGAGGAAAAACAATATTTATACGGGCTCTTTGGATCAATACTTTGCAGGCTTTTATGAGAAATCTGGGAGGCCATAAAACCCACACGGGTGGGTTATTTTTTGGGGGTTACAGCTGTATTTCGGAAGGGCAAATCATGCCGATATTGGGAAACTCAAGAAATAATAGTTATTAAATTGTTGTGGTTTAGAACGAGCCTCTTGCTGGGAACAACGTGGCAAAGGACATGGAGGTTGCACAACGTTTAGGAGAAAAACAAGATTCCTGGGGTGTGTGTGTGTGTCTCGTTTTAGGTCTGCCTTCCAAGCTATTCCCCCACCCGCCCTAAATCATCACTACCACCATTGCCATTCCAGCAGGGTTTTCTTGGGGGGAGCTGGGAAAGGAGAGAATGACGACGCCTCTAAGACTGGGAGAAAGTGCAGCGAGATCAGAAAAAGACCTTTTTCTTTTTGGTATGGCAGTTTTCCAAATCCATCGGGAGGAAGTGGTCTCCCCGAAGAAGCTGTTTCAAGATCTGGGAAAGACGGGCCGAAGGCTTCCGGTGGAAACACAGGCTGGAGCAGGGGCTATTGTTAGCCACCCAGAGTAGACTTCAGTCTAGATGGGTGGGGTATAAATAAATAAATAAATAAATAAATAAATAAATAAATAAATAAATAAATAAATAAATAATTTGTATACCTATATACCCCATTTTTCCTCCAACAAGCTCAGGGAGGCATACAGGGCCTTCAACTCCATTGGAGCTTCAGAACAACAACCTTAAGAGGTGGGTTGATGCCAAACGGCACTGGAGAATTCTGGCCATTGCGGTCCATAAATTGAAGGCTGCCCACCCAGGATGAGAGAAAGTGCTACTCGGACCCAGGCCAACCCGTGAGTTACACAACACAGTGGGTCTCGGTTCTGGATCTCCAGAATCCCATTGCATCAGTGGAAGCCGGTGGTCGCTTGACAGAAGCGATTCAAGGTGCTGAAATCCCACTGTCAAATAGGATCAGCACCATGGACAGCCCATTTGAAGTTCAGAGCAAAACCCCAAGCGGGATCCATAGGACTGCCACGCCGTCCAAGTCACCAGCCTCCGCCGCAAGGAAACCAAGCGGGCCTGGTGTTCTTGGCGTCCCTCACCTCTTTGTCGTCCGACCTTGTTGTTGAGGTTCCTAACGAGTCCGGTTGAACTCGACGGTTTCCCCCTGTTCCCCATCCCGCCGTTTGCCGCTTGTGCTTGGCTTGGTTTCTTTCTGGGCCGAAGTGACGGCCGCCTTTGAGGCAGAGAAGGCATTCCTGAAGCTTTTTGATTGCTCGCTTGGGAAACGGCAATGGATCAGTCCTGGAGAACCTGTCAGAAGCTTCAGCAGCCAGCCACTGAAGCATCTGGGCAGAATTATTGCAGCCTGTTATTCCTGGAGGTTGAAGGAAAGTAGTTTACGAGCGGCTGAACAGAACGAGGCCCTCCCTAGTTAATTGTATTATTGCATCATGTTTCTGCCGTACAGGGGTGACCCACATCACAGGCGATAATTGAGCCACCTCCTGGACTCTCCGTGGAGATTTGGACTCCTGACAACCAGCGAGTCCCATCGGGTCTCTAAGAGAAAGGCAGCAACAAGTCTTGTGGCATATTAAAAATAGAGAAGACTCCCCTTCACATGGGTTAAAAGGCTGTCGGTTCCAAATTCTGCAAACAACTTTTAAAATGCAATGTTAACAGCAATTTCAGGCATTAAATATCATAATGGATTGCTATCATCTCTGGAGCAGATATAGGTATTTGCACCTTTCAGTTTATTAAAAGAAACCTTTAAACTCCAGGAAGAATTGCATTAGAGAGAATGAGACAAACACATCAAGGCCTTGTGTTTTCCAACTACAGTTCCCAGATTTATTTATTTTATTATTTATTTATTTGATTTATATACCGCCCATCTGGCAGCCAAGGCCACCCTGGGCGGTTTACAACAAATAACAAACTGTAAAATCATAGAGTCATGGAATTGGAAGGGACCCTATAAAACCACTGAGTCCAACCCCTTGCTCAAGGCAGGAATACAAATCAAAGCAGATCTGGTAGAGGGTGGTCCCATTTTCTTCTGAATATTTCCAGTGTTGGAATGCTCACCACCTCCTGAGGTCCTTAGTCCTGTTGTTGTACTGCTTTAACAGTTAAGATGTTTTTCCTGATATTCGCCCCAAATCTGGCTTCCTGTTGCTGGAGTCCGTTATGATGTGTCCTACATTCTGGGATGATGGAGAACAGATCCTGCCCCTCCTCTGTAGGACAGCCTTTCAAGTATTTGAAACAATGCTATCCCATCTCCCCTCATTCTTTTTTCCCCCTCAAGGCTAAATATGCCCAGCTCTTTCAGTCTTTCCTCCTAGGGCTTCCTTTCCAGTCTCCTGATCATCTTCCTTGTTGACCTCTTCTGAACTTACTCCAGTTTGTTGGCATCCTTCTTGAAGTGCAGTGTCCAGAACTGGACACAGGACTCAAGGTGAGGCCTAACCAGTGCTGAATAGAGGGGAGACTAATACCTCATGGGATTTGGAGACTATTCTTCTATTAATGCATCCTAAAATCACATTTGCCTTTTTTGCAGTTACTTTGGACAGTTGGCTCATATTCAGCTATAACCCCAAAACCCCTCTCACTTGTAGTATTCCTGAGCAAAATATCCCCCATCTTGTCACTGTGCATATATTCCTCCTGCTCTAGGCGTAGAACTTGGCGCTCATCCCTGTTACATTTCATTCTGTTATTTTTCAGCCCAAGGTTCAAGCTGATCAAGATCTTTTTGAATTTTGTTCTCGCTTCCAAGTTTTTTACCATTCTTCTCCATCCACAAATTTGTCATCCGCAACTTTGTAAAGGCGGTGAAGCAGCCTAGCGTGAGCTGCAAGCACACGGCTGCATGGAGACCTGCGGACACATTAACCCCTTGGTTGCCCAACTTGATTTCATTCTTCATTTACATTAGGGGTTTCCTTTTCTGCAATGAAATCATGGCCTAGAAGCCTCTTCCTATGCCAGGAGAATAATCGAAAGCAGTGATCCCCATTGCTGGTGAGTTAGCCTCTTTCCAATGTTGCTTTAATCCCCTAGGAAGCACGACAACAAACCAACACACCAAGCCCACCTGTATACATTTGGCCCAGATCTCATAGGCTGAGCTGTGCCATCAGATTCTTAATACTTCAGTGTTTAATTTTATTTTCAGTGTGTTGTGGAACCACCACTTAACCCAGACCTGGGCAAAGTGCGGCCCGAGGGTCACATATTGCCCGTGAGCCGCTCCTGTCCGGCCCGCGGACAGTTTTGAGCATCAAAACCATTTATACCTTTTTGTCTAAAGTCGATCAGTTGCTTATCTTTAACATACCGCAAAAAAAAAACCCTCTTTAGTATTTGTGAAGAGTAACAAGTTTAAAATAAAAACAATCATAACATCACCGTTTCATTTTATTTTTAAGTAAAGTTGGTTTGGCCCCCGAACACAGTTCAGATTTTCCATGTGGCTCCCCTATAGAAATGAATTGCCCACCTCTGACTTAACCGATGCTGAACTCTGGACCAGTTTCGTTAAGTGGTCCATTATCAAACACTGGCACACACTGAAAGTGGAAGTCACAACCCTTTAAATCTCTCTCTCTCTCTCTGTTTCTCGGTGTGCTCTCACCCGAGAGTAGGCCCACCCCTGTCTCTGTGAGGCAGAGAGGTCCGATCGCATCATGGCGCAGGAATCTCCGACTGCCTCCAGTTTGGTGTGTCCCTGCTTTTCCGCCCCTTGGCTGGTCTCCAGCTGGCAACCAACCCACAGAAAGAAGCCATCCGTTCTGGGTGGCTGGGTGGCTGAGGAAAGGATTCCCGGCTTCGCTCAAGTGGATGGAAAAGTGAAGGGCCCACCCGCAGGCAACTGGGAGCGGGACGTCATGTCATCAACATGCTGCGTGATTAAAAACAGTGCCATCGGACGGCCACCATCCATTGTTTCCGGGCAGACAACAGGCCGGCCACAAAAACATTTAGCAGAGTTTTAAACTAGAAGTTCTATTAGCACGTCATTAGCAGCCGAGCTCCCTTGGGAGGTTTTAATAGTTTGTTTCCTAGTACCACACAACCTCCATCGCTGTGCTTTTCTTCGGCATCGGTCCTGGAAAAGGGAAGGATAAGTTTGGAGTGCTACGTCACAAAGGCCTGCAGGAAGGATGTCTCTGGAGGAAGGATGTGCTATCACCTTCTAACTGCGAAGCTGGCATGTCGAAGTACAGAATATGGGACCTGTAGCCCGAGTGGGAATTTCTGGCATGCCCATGTTGCCTTCATCTCCACAGGTCCTTGACACCTGGCACTGAAACCTCCCACTGCCTAGACTACAGGCTGGGATCCTGAAAACAGAACCATTGGCCTTTGAACATAGACTTCTCTGAATACAACACCGTCCCTTATTTCAGAAAAGCAAGGATAGGATTGCAGCATCTCAGTGTCCTCCCAAATCTTGTCTACTGATGCACTATAACAGAAGTTCTGATGTGCATGCTAATGGAATTAGGCATTTCCTAGAGTAGACCTTGTCCATGGATAGCACCCTTGAGTTCCACTGGAAGAAGGCTCCATATGTGAGATGCTACCCTGACGATTTGAAGGCAATAAGACATTACACCTCCCGGGTTCCATTCTTTCAAATGAGCTGGGTCCGAGCACTCAAGACCGGGAAATAAAACCTGTATTTACCTCCTGAGGCACAATAGCAAAGCGAAGACTTTTAACTTGCAAGGTGGAGAGCTAAGGAAAAATTCGTGTTAGGATAAACAAAGCTCTCTCACCTCTTAAGGGAGTTCTCATTCCAACTTTAAAAAGCAAAACCAAAATGTGCTGCTTAGATACAGCCCCGTAGCGCTTAAAGCACTCTCTGGGTGACTTACAATTTAACTATGCAGGCTACACATCCCCATTCCCCAGCAAGCTGGGTATTCAATTTCCTGACCTCGGAAGGCATGAAGGTTGAGTGAACCTCGAGCCAGTTACCCTGAGACTGAACCCAGGGGATGAGCAGAGTTATGGCTGCAATACTGCAGTTTAACCACTGTGTTACAAGGCTCCTAGTAACATTTATATCCCATCTTGAGCGCTATTGTTTAGTGGAAAGGTGGGGGATAAACAAACAAACAGACAGACAGACAGTCAAATAAGATTGCTGGTTGTTGTGGGTTTTTTGGGCATAAAATCGCTACTTGCATAACTTGGGTTCCATGGGACTTAAAGGTAAATGTATGTAAGAATAAACAGCTTTTCAAAAGTTTCAGTTGAACTCTTCAGAGGAGATTGTTGTTGTTGTTTAGTCGTTTAGTCGTGTCCGACTCTTCCTGACCCCATGGACCACAGCACCCCAAGCCCTCCCGTCTTCCACCGTCTCTCAGAGTTGGGTCAAATTCATGTTGGTCACTTCGATGACCCTGTCCAACCATCTCATCCTCTGTCGTCCCCTTCTCCTCTTGCCTTCACACTTTCCCAACATCAGGGTCTGTTCCAGGGAGTCTTCTCTTCTCATGAGATGGCCAAAGTACTGGAGAATCAGCTTCAGGATCTGTCCTTCCAGTAGGCACTCGGGGTTGATTTCCTTCAGAATTGATAGGTTTGTTCTCCTTGCAGTCCAGGGGACTCTCAAGAGTCTTCACTAGCACCACAATTTAAAGGCATCCATTCTTCAGCGGTCAGCCTTCTTTATGGTCCATAAGATTGTACGGGGCTGCAATATCCAGTTTATAGCAGAAAGTTATGGATTTTGCAAGATTACAAATCACTTACCAATTTGTTAAGTTTCCATGATGAATTGAACACGACAGCCCTGAATCATAAAGACAGGGGAAATGAGATTTTTCATGCAGAAAGCTGTGGACGGTGAATGCTTTGCCCTGTGTTTTAGAAGATGTATGGCTCTATTAAACTCCTTTCCCCAGTTTTGTAGTCCTACTAAGTACTTCCTTATACCGTGTGGGTATTCGTAACCTGGGAGAGCTGGAAACCTGTCAAGCCTTCTTTTTCCCACCTGACGTAGTAGGCACAAGCTGTAACAAGACGACCATGCATGCGAATAATAATGCACTTAAACCTGTTAAGACTACACAAACCATGATGCAGGGTGGCCTAGACTTGAATGCATCACACCTAAGGCAGGAGGGTGGCTAAAGGTTTGCTTTCCAAGCTTATCTCCGGCTTGGCCGCTGACTTGATGGCGCATGGGACCGTTATTAAGAATAGAACATGTGCATGTGTGTTTGATTTCTGTCTTTAGTAACAACAACAACAACAACAACAACAACAACAACAACAACAACAACAACAACAACAACAACAACAACAATATTTAGATTAGGCATCCTTCAGTCTCGAGAGACTATGGTAATGTGCTCTGGATGGAGGACTTGGAACAGCGTCTAGTGTGGCTGAGAAGGCCAATTCGAGAGTGACCGTCCCTTTCACACTGAAGACAAATCCAGTCTGTCCCCTGTCCAGCTCCCTGATTTTGCTGGTTTCGGGACTGCCTCTTGGCCTCGGCCTGCTGGACAAGCGTCTCTTCCAATTGGGAGAGGCCGTGATGCACCACCTGCCTCCAGGCTGAATGCTCAGAGGTCAAGGTTTCCCATCTGTGGAGGTCCATTCCTAAGGCCTTCAGATCCCCGCTTGCAGATCTCCTTGTTTCTCAGCTCTGCCTTGGATTGTGGTTCCGGATGTCTGGTGATAGAAGGCCCACCTTGCCTAGTGCCTGTTTCTCAACACAGACCCACATCACTTCTTTAGGGATCAGCATGGCCACCTTCCCAACACATTTCTGGAGCTGTCCAGCAGGACAAGGGACAGGCCTGTGCCAGGGCTGCTGAATCAGTTGGGGAGCTGTCCAACCGAGGAGCTCCACTGAGCCAGGATCTGGCAGAATAAGAGGTTACACCTGTCAAGACCAGGTAGGACAGAGATAGCTTGGGAGCCACCTCCTTCAATGAGATACACCTTGCTTCCTTGGTCGGGGACGATGCTCAACAGTTGGAATTAAGACCAGTCAAATCCCACCTCCAGTGTCTTTGAAGGAGCTGTCTTTCAAGAGAATAATTTCTGAGGGTTTGCCAAGTAAAAGGGGTCACCCTGTTTTGGTTCAAGGCTGCTCCAAGGAGACCAGAGATAGGATCTGCAATGTTCCATGTATGGTGGTGGCTCTCAGAATTTTAGATGCCATAGAATCATGGATTAATTGAGTAGGAAGCGGCTTCTAAGGCCATTGAGTCCAGCCCTGTGCTAAGGGCAGGAATCACAATCAAAGCAGATGGACAGATACCCCGTTTCCCCGAAAGTAAGACCTAACCTGAAAATAAGACTTAGTATGGTTTTTCAGGATGCTCATAATATAAGCCCTAGCCGCAAAATAAGCCCCAGGTGAGTGAAACCCCGCACTCCACCACTGCGCAGCAACCAGAAGATGACATGACTGTCTTTGAAGAAATGTAGATGGTTGTACATGAAAAAAAAAAAACATCCTCTGAAAATAAGCCCTAATGTGTTTTTTGGATCAATACTTTGATATAAGACCCTGTCTTATTTTCGGGGAAACACGGTAGCTGTCCATCACCACCTCCCAAGGTAATGGATTCCCTTGTTGTACTGCTCTAACAGTGAATAGGTTTTTCCTGATACTTAGCCAAAATCTGGCTTCCTGTAGCTTGATCCTATTATTATACATCTTGTACCAAGGACAGATCTTGCCTGTCCTCTGAAGGACAGCCTTTCAAGTCTTCGAAAAGTGCTCTCCTGTCTCCCCTCCATCTTCTTTGCTCAAGACTAAATGTGCCCAATTCTTTCAGCCTTTTCCTCCTAGGGCTTGGTTTCCAGCCACCATAATCACCCTTGCCACCCTCCGCTGAACTTGCTCCAGTTTGCCGGCATCCTTTTTGAAGTGCGGTGTCCAGGATGAGACACAGACGAGGCCCGACTAGTGCCGAATAGAAGGGCATTATTACCTTGGTGGAGATGGAGAGTCTAATTCCGTTAATGCATCCTAAAATAGCATTAGGGTTTAGCTCTACCTGTCAACGCTAACAAAGAACCGGAGTCCCATCATGTCTCTCTAACGAACACAAACATGATTTCATCCCTAATGAGGGGTTAGCACTGACATATGGTTTGTTAGAGAAGCCGGATGGCGGAGCTGGTCTTCCGCTCGCCTGTCACTTCCGTTGTGAAGTTGGGTTCATTTGGGATGCCTCGTGGGCTCCTCTTTTTTGACAGCCTCGGGCCTTTGGTAGATATCAGCCCCGTTGCGTGCTCTTCCATAAAGAGAAAGCTCTCTCTCTCTCTCTCTCTCCAACAGCCAGGCCTTCTGAGACTTGCTTTTCAGCTGTTCTTGACAAACTAAAATCCTCCTTTATTTTATCTTGATCGATGCTACACTTGAGCCGTAGGGGAAAAAAAACACCCCCTCCGTGGCTTCTTACAAGGCCACATTCCCCCATAATGTCACCAGGCCACTGTAACATAACCGGAGGTGTGCCTTTCGAAAATGGGAGACAATCAAACATGAGTTCAATCGACCGTTTCCACCAGAAGGAAGGAGAAGATCTCATCTGAGGAGAGATTTATTGTGGCTCTTGAAACTGGAAGCAGTAAAACTAATCTGTGGATGATGGCGGGGGTGCAAGGAACTGTTAGCTGGATGTGATGATGCCGATGTCTTCCTTGGAGGCGGCCAACTTTTGGGGCAGCTCTGGGTCATGACTGTTACCTCGACGGACAGAGTTTAGAGATGGGGTTTTGGGATTTCTAGGACTATCAATCCCATCATCCCCTGTCTGGGAGTTCTATGTGACAGACAGACACCTCACAAACATCTCAGTGTGGCTCGACTAGGAGAAAAGGCCTAAACGAGAAGGCTAATGCCTCGCTCGGCCTAGCGTCCTGTTCAGAAAGAAGACACCCAGCTAGCAATGGGGGCAGGGACAGGAAGCTAGGCCTAGTTGAGGCCTTTCTTCCAGGTGAGCCACACGGAGGTGTCTGCAAGTCCAAAACAGTACATCTTTATCAGTCGCTGATCAAAGAAGCATCCAGAGCCTCAGGCTTCATGCTGGACCCACTGTATATGTGTGTGTGTTGTGTTGTCAATTAAGAACCAACCCTTTTGTTTCTGTCCATCGAGTTTTCTTGGCAAAGATACTGGATGCCGGTTCCTGCTCCAGGTGGATCGCTTTGAGTCAAAACTCTCCACTAGGACCTGCCTGTCTTGGGTGTCCCTGCACGGCATAGCCCATCGCTTCTCTGAATGACTCAAGACCCTTCGCCACGACAAGGCAGCCATCTGTGAAGGGATTGAGAAGAGAAGACTCCCTGGAAAAGACCCTGATGTTGGGAAAGTGTGAAGGCAAGAGGAGAAGGGGACGACGGAGGACGAGATGGTTGGACAGGGTCATTGAAGGGACCAACATGAATTTGACCAAACTCCGGGAGGCAGTGGAAGACGGGAGGGCCTGGCGTGCTCTGGTCCATGGAGTCACGAAGAGTCGGGCACGACTAAACGACTAAACAACAACAAAAAAGTTGCAACCCTAAGAGGCCTTTCAAAGTAAATGAGACAATTGATTTTATCATTTCTCCACCACCCAGTGGGTTCCCATGGCCCAGTGGGGATTTGAACCCAGGTCTGCTGAGCCTTGGACTCCCATCTGCTACTCCACGCTGGGTATCCATGATTAGGACTGGAAGCTTCTTCCTGCCTTCATAATACCAAGCGGTTTGGTTTTGCTAGTCTCCCTTGTGAAAGCCTATGATGACTGAAATACAGGAGAGAAAGCAGCTTTTCTTTCCTGGTTAACTGCTTGACGGCTGACACTCTCCTGACAGCCGGGCTTATTTATGCTGGAAAGACAACCTGCAATGTTCTCTTCTGTGTCATGTCGAATCTGTATAATTATCTGTTATCCCAAAGGTTATTTCCCGCCCCCCTCCTCATAATGTTCCCACCTCAAGAACCTGTTGAATTTTGGCATTGAATGTGTGCCCTTATTCGAACGGATAAATATTTCTTGCTATTTTTGAACATCCTTCAAGCCCTCTAATTAAAGTCTATTTAAAGCAGGACAATATTGAGGTCTGAGGCGCTGGAAGGCGTCGGAGAGCATTAGGATAGGTTTCAAATGTGAAACGTCACGGTCGTTTCAGTTGAACGTGGAGCAAAAGTTGGAGCGTTCTTGTATCGCCGCACAAAATCTTCTCCCGGATCTGAAAAGTGTTTTAATTTTCCCCTGCCTTGCTTGTTTAATACACGTTTTCACTTATTGCTAAACCACCCAGAACAGAGCTTCTGCACTAATGGGGTGGTACAGTATATAAATTAGGTAAATAAATAAATTAAATAAATACTCCATAACCCGAAAATATTCCTCCTTTTTTTTCTTACTAAAAACACTCCCCTGAGCCCTCCGTTAACCCATATATAGAAAAAAAAAGGAGTAATCTTTCCGGGGTATGGAATATTTATTTATTTTATTTCTTTACCTAATTTATATGCCACCCCATTAGTGCAGTAGCTCTATTCTGGGTGGTTTAACAATAAGTTAAAATATGTATTGAACAAACAAGGCATGGCAAAATTAAAACAATAGGATAAAAACCAAAGGGTGCCAGACACTGTTTCCCAGTAAGAGCAGGACAGGAGGTAAGTAATCAGTCAACGGGGGTCGGTGTGAAAGGCCTCCCAACTGTGGGGTTCCACAGGGGTCGATTATCTCCCCAATGCTATTTAACATCTATATGAGGCCGCTAGCGGGGGTCATCAGGGGGTGTGGAGCGCTGTGTCATCAGTATGCCGATGACACCCAGCTCTACATCTCCTTTTTACCACCTGCAGGTGATGCCGTCCTGCCCCTTCAGCGCTGCCTGGGGACTGTACTGGAATGGATGCAGGAAAATGGCCTGCGGCTGAACCCGGACAAGACGGAAGTCCTGAGGGTGGGCCCCCCCGTGGTTGGTGGCTTGGTTGGCTCTCTCTCATTTGGGGGGGCCACCCTGGCTCCGGTGAGTGGGGTCCGCAGCTTGGGCATACATTTGGACCCGACGCTCACCATGGAAACACAGGTGGCGTCGGTTGTCCGCTCCGCCTTTTTCCACCTTTGGCGGATTGCCCGGCTGCGGCCCTATCTCAACACGGGGGCGCTCACCACCTTAGTACACGCGCTCGTAATCTCAAGATTAGATCACTGCAACGCGCTCTACGTGGGGCTACCTTTGAAGCTGATACGGAAACTTCAGATGGTGCAGAACGCAGCGGCCAGACTCCTTACTGGAGTGAGAAAACACCAACATATCTCTCCTACTGTGGCCATGCTGCACTGGCTGTCCATCCGTTTCCGCATTGACTTCAAAGTTTTAATGCTCACTTATAAGGCCCTAAACGGTTTGGGACCTCGATACCTGGTGGAACGCCTTCACCCACCGAGTTCTACCTGGACCACCCGCGCAACCCAGGAGGTGAGGCTGAGGAGCCTGACGCCGAGAGAGGCCCGGAGGGAGAAGACACGAAACTGGGCCTTCTCGGCGGTGGCTCCTCGCCTCTGGAACAACCTTCCCCTGATATTTGCGTGGCCCCCTCGCTGGGTACATTCAGAACTCAACTAAAAACATGGCTCTATGTCAAGGCCTTCCCTCCTGCCAGCACCTAATCTAACTTAATTTATTTTCTCTTCTTTATCTATTATTTACGATTATTTATGAATTTTGTCATTTTCTGTTAATTGATATTTTAAATTTATTTTATTATAATTGTATACATGCTCCTGTTAGCCGCTGAGAGTGGTATAGATTTACCAGATGAGCGGGATATAAATCAAATAAATAAATAAATAAATAAATAAATAAATAAATAAAATAAAATAAATAAAAGCTATGTCTTGAGTTGCCTCCTAAAGATCAACAGGGAGGAAGCCGAGTGTAGCTCCTCCAGGAGGTGGTTCCATAAGGCTGGAGCCACCACGGAGAAGGCCCTGCTTCTTGAGGAAGACTTCTGGGTCCCCCTTGGGGTGACTACATGGAGGAGCCCAGCCTGGGGAGATCTGGTGGATCGGGCAGATGAGACTCCAAGCAGAGGGATGTGCAAAACCTTCATGGGCATGGTGCATGGGGTGCCTTCTGGAAGTGTCTCTCCTGATACGATTGCTTTTGCAGCTAAAAATACCTGTACTTAAAATACACAAGCCAATCTACCCACCTCTCGTTAGACGTTCACAACATTTGTGGCTTTTAACGACCATCTCTAGGATTGCTTCCGGCCGTCGCTGTCTTTTTCAAAACAGAGAATGCCTTCAGTATACGGGGTGGGGGGGGGTAACCTTAATAAGGATGTTTTCAGAAAGAAAAGCACTGGCATTTCATCGATTATAGCCCCGTATTTCTCATTGTTCTTCCTTCCTAAGCCTATAATTTTCGGTGGTTGGTCTCCCTTTGTCATTAGCGCCATTGAAGTCGTCGTTACCATCATAATCATCCTTACTCTCAGGCATGGGTGGCGAGGGCTCTGAATTTTGCCTCATTACTTGTTACCATAGAAATGAAATAAATTGCGAGCACAGAGCGTCCGAAGGAGATGCGGCAACGAGTTCTAACAAGTCAATATAACGAGCATTAAGAATATATATATATATATATATATATTTGGCTAGCATTAGCATTGGCTCCGGGTCCGGGACCAAGGTCCAGGAAAGCTTTCTCCAGGGATCTTTTAATTAGAAGGAAGGTCTCGTTAAATACCTTCCCAAAATGCCTGCATTGATGCCTAGCTGGCCCCGGCCTCCTGGTCTCACAGTTAGAAGTCTGTACGCCGATTCTGCATTCCTTATGGGTTCTTCCATTAGCGACAAGTCAGAATGGAGAGCGTGGGCCACCCGTCTTTAAAAGAAGCAAACGATGTTCCAGGTGGTGGTCAGACGAGTGGAGCGAAGTCCTCAAAGGGAGCCCCGTTCATGAGACCCACGGCTTCTTCTCAGCATCAAGGACTCAAGGCATGATGCAGAGAAAAGCTGATGGGGAAGTGATCGGATGAGACAAGCCTAGACAATCGGGAACGGGGTGTGGGTGTCAGAAGTTGGTAGAGGAGAATCCTTCTCCCATAACGCCACAAGGGGAACTGTGTATTGAAGGGGTTTATTCTCCGATAATGCAAAAGTTCGGTTTTGTTTTGTTTTGTTTGGTAAGGGGGAGATTAAAATGGACTGATTACAACTCCTGGCTAAGCTTGTTGGTCGTTCTAGAAGCAGTCGTTCCAGAAAAGGCACAGGTCCGTATCAAACACTGGTTTGGACTTGTAAAACCTTGGAAATGTTACTTTTTGGACCAGAACGCCCAGAATCCTCTGTTGGCCATGCTGGCTGAGCAACCCGGGATCGGCGCTCTGGGAAAAAAAAAAAAACTAACTTTGCCAGCCTCTGTGAGAGAACCCTCCATGGCGAGAGGCCATGCGACTGGAAGGACAGAGTTTGGAATGTTACTTTGAAAAAGAAATTATTTGTCCTTCTTTGCAAAAAGGATTTAGAAAGCCACCAATGGCCATTACTCATTGTGGGGCTGAAAAAGTAACTTGTTCGTATTGATTACTTTTTGTTTGCCTTCCGTTCTGGAATAGTAAGAAGATAGGATTGAACGCCAGTAATTCCTCTAGAAATGTATCTCGGAGCCTTAGAATTTGGTTGATTGACCGGCTGACTCATAGACACACAACAGATGTCAGAAGAGAGATGTAATTAGGTGTGAATAATAGAAGGGTTGATTTTTGCACTGAAAAGCAACGTCGTAAATAGCTGTAAGTTTTCGGAGCGGCTGTGCTTGTGCAATTTCTATGCACCAAAAAGTTGGTTGGGGGGGGGCACGGAGAGGAGGCGGAGGGGAACCATGGAGCGTGTGCTATCTGACGTCATCCCCTGACATCACATGGGTTGCCGTGTGACATCACCGGTGTCTGTTTGCGTGACATCACAAGGAGCCACTCTCGGGCTTCAGGGTTTGGCCTCGGGAGCTGCTGACTATAATCACCACTGGCAGCAACCTAACTATGGCCTCATTCAATTTGACGTAGGCCGGATACAATGCCAGGAGCTCGCAGATGTGGCTTTATTATTAGCACCCTCTTGGCCACTTATTTTAGGGTAATGGAGAGGTAATCGTGACAGAGGGAAGTTTGGGAAGGATTAGAAATGAGGGCGAAAGAAGACCTTTTAACAAGGTTCATAGCTTTCTTCCGAATCAGTGAGAGTGTTTCCTGAGAAACTCCAGTTGCCTTTTAAAAAAACCCTTGGCCCTCCCCAGCTCCCTAGCTGTCCTCCTTTCTCCAATTGTATTTCCTTATTTTGGGGGAAACTGAATTGGTGTTCCCCTTGCACATGGCCCTAAAGAATTGCCCAGAGTAGACCTTTGGTCTAGATGGGTGGGATAGGAATCCAATAAATAAATAAAATAAATAAATAAGAAACAAGATCAATGCTCTCCCGCAGGGAACATGGAATCAATGCACATTCAGACAGTGAATTAAAGAATTCACTGAAAGAGAGGAGCTGTCTATTTACGAGGTACGCTGGGTGGCTATTTGCAAGAAGGCCATACTGCTGGTTTCTCACCTTGCTTATCTTGGATCACGCAGGCATTTAAAAAAGCCGATGCTTTCACACAGAGAACTGTCCTCAATCAAATAGGGCGTGCGGTCCTTTCATGACAGGGCGAAACTGGGCCCCCATCTAGAAGATGACTTGGGCTTCTCTAGGGAATAGGGTTGCAAGATCAATAGCAGCCCATTCCCTGAGGGTTCAGAGCTAAGAGCACAAAGCAAGGAGTAAACGCTTGGGTGGTTATAAGGCAGGCCACGGTGATGTCAAAGAGGCCTGGCAGGCAAGAGAGCAGGGAGCTGCGCCCAGGTTTTGAGCCACAGTTGCCAGAGCTTGAGCAACAAGAAGGCTCCAGAGTCAAGATTCTGGTGCTTCCCTCCGTCCCTGACTTTGAATGTTATGATGGATCTAATGCTGGCAGGCCAGAAGCTAGGAGTGACGGGAAGGGGCTAGGGAGAGCCTGGGTGGTGGGGTCACACGCTTGTGCTCTTGTGTCATGTGCAGCAATGCAAGTGCACAAGACTCCACACACAACTAGGGAGCCCGGCTCCAGCCAGGCATGGCTGGAGAGATCAGTGACCAGGCCACCTGACACAAAAACAAAACCACTTCCTTCTAGGAGGCTGCCTGTCCTGGCATTTATCTTCCCACCTGCAAGAACAGGAGGCAGAGGGTTGTTTCTTGAGATTTCTGCCAGTTCCCCAAGACCTGGCAACCTTACTACAGAAATATTGCCCCCATCGGGAGCGTGTTTCAATGTTGCCTGTGTTGTCTCCATCTTGCTCAACCTCCACCCCCCCCATGCCCCCCGGTCAAATTGGACTAGCTTGTCTTTATGAGAAGAGGGGAAAACGGAACATGGCGTCTTTTATGTCAAGTGGGGGCCCCTGTCCTTCTGGGTCTGGTCTCAAGCTTCTACCTCGAGATGCGTTTGGGCCTCACCTTTTGCTTCTGCTTGTATGGCAGTTCCTCGGAAGGTGTTTGAGGTGGATAAGTTGAAAACAATCAGCCCCCAACTTTTGGAAAAGCCAGCCAATCGTCCCTGCAAATAATTCAATATTAAGCAAACCATGGAGCCTCTCCAGCATCAAGAGCTGCAGGCCATGTGAAGGGCCAGAAATCCATCCAAAGGAAGGACATGATGGGGGAGGGAATATCTCTGCTCACCTCAAAAGTGAGGTTGACTTTTGCCTTTCAGCAGCCTGAAGCCTGGGGGTATCAACCTGTCCTTCAATCTCATGGTACACTCAGAAACTTTTCCCAAAACTTGCCAGAGAGGACAACAGACCCTCCTTTGATCGTTGGGACATTTCAAGCCAAAGACCTCTTTTTTTTGGACTTCTGGCTTCTGCTGTGCTTGGCTTCTTTGAGATATTTCATCGGCTCTCGGTCGTCTCCCCTCCACCTGCCCTTTCCTGCTTCACCAACATTTATTTTTCTCACATACACACACAGATCGAAGGCCTTGGGTGATGTCACGCAACGAGGAGAGAGTCACCAGCATGACAACGGAACCCATGACCTCACGGGGAGTTGGTGAGCGCTTCAACGCTGGAGGCGTCCAAGAGAAAAATGGGACCACCCTTTGTCAGAACTGCTTTGACTTGGATTCCTGCCTGGAGCAGAGGGTTGGACTGGATAGCCTCAGAGGTCCTTTCCCACTCAGTGATCTGTGATTTTATGTTCTCACCTTTCGTTCCACGCCAAGTATTTCTACCTGTGTTACGTGGTACAAAGCGGGATGGATCCTTCAACATAATATAATCCATGTTGGGTGTCAACCCTAATAACACCCAACGGATCCATTTTGGGTGTGAAACAAGAGTAGCAGCAGAAGCAGTAACATCAGCGTCAACACTGGGTATCAATAAGAATAACAACACAGGAGCAACAGTACTACTGTAACAAAGGGAAACTAGACTAGCTTTCAGGTGGTGAGTAACAGAAGGAGGAAATGGTAAATCACTTCTAAGTACTCTGTATCTTAAAAACTCTGGAAAAGGTTGGCATAAGTCACAATCAACTTGATGACAGATGTACCCGGAGTAGAACCCAGATTTACTTCAGTTGGTGGATTCTTGGAGGTCTTGTCCAAGGAATGATCTTTTCTACCTGGTATTGCTCTGAGACGTGGTGTGGATCCTGCAGAACCACCCTGCCCATTTTGATCTAACAACGCAAGCTGGATTGTCAGCGTTTTTCGAACCGCAAGAACTGCCCCGTTGCCCGTTCTGCTTGCTCCTTCCAAAGGCGCCCGTCAAAAGATCTCAGAGAACTCGGTAAACACTGAGTCGTTTCTTAGGCGTCTGGAAGGTATTCCGCGGTGACGATGACGGACAGAAAGCAGGAGGGAAACGGTACAAGAACGGACATCAAAAGCTGCCTGCGTGTAGCAGGAGGAGGGGAGGAACCTGATGACAGACAGCCGCTCTGAGCTCGCGTTGCTTGGGTCCCTGTTGACACAGACCTTCGCAAGCCAGTTGAGTGTCAAAAGCAATTCAAGGTGTCGCTTCAAAATTGTTTAGTTATCCCGCGTTGGGAACTTCTGAACTTCCTTCAGCTTCTGAATTGCTGACAGAGAGGAGCGGTGGAATGAAAGCCGGCTGGTTTGATGCCTTCTCTTCATAATACCTCCTGACAGCCATTTCCTTCCTGCCAATCTTGGGGCCCAGAAAATGGTGGTGGGCCCCGTAGTCTCTGTGGCAATGGAAATAGGGTGAAAGAAAGGTCTATACGAAGAGTCCTTTTAAAAAAAAAACCAATAACCCAGAGGGTAGTCTTCTATTAAGATTTCTAGCCTTCCTTCAGGAAGGCTGTTTTATCCATGTTTAAGGTTTAAACGGGAAGATTTAGCTAGGCCGAGCTCCACCAGAGCTTCCTCTTCCTGGCCCACTGCAAGCTTTCTTTCTGAACAGGAAGCTAGGCCGAGCTCCACCCGAGCTTCCTCTTCCTGTCCCAGTGCAAGCTTTATTTCTGAACAGGAAGCTAGGCCGAGCTCCACCCGAGCTTCCTCTTCCTGTCCCAGTGCAAGCTTTATTTCTGAACAGGAAGCTAGGCCGAGCTCCACCAGAGCTTCCTCTTCCTGGCCCACTGCAAGCTTTCTTTCTGAACAGGAAGCTAGGCCGAGCTCCACCCGAGCTTCCTCTTCCTGTCCCAGTGCAAGCTTTATTTCTGAACAGGAAGCTAGGCCGAGCTCCACCAGAGCTTCCTCTTCCTGTCGCAGTGCAAGCTTTCTTTCTGAACAGGAAGCTAGGCCGAGCTCCACCAGAGCTTCCTCTTCCTGTCCCAGTGCAAGCTTTCTTTCTGAACAGGAAGCTAGGCCGAGCTCCACCCGAGCTTCCTCTTCCTGGCCCACTGCAAGCTTTCTTTCTGAACAGAAAGCTAGGCCGAGCTCCACCAGAGCTTCCTCTTCCTGTCCCAGTGCAAGCTTTCTTTCTGAACAGGAAGCTAGGCCGAGCTCCACCTCAACTTTATGCCTTTCCCTCTAGGTGACCCACATTTAGGCATCTGTAAGATGTGTTCGAGTCAACAGGAACTCACAGAATGGGGAATGATGGGATTTGAAGTCCAAAAACTTAAACAAAATGGTCCCTAGTGGTTATTAATGATTGACAGCACTATAATGGAACTCAGAATTGTTTCTTTTGGTTTTTTTTTAACTGAAACCCACTGGAGTCCCACCCACCCCATGCTAGGGGATTCGGGAAATTATTAAGCCCCCAAATGTAATATTTTAAAAGTTCTGGGCTACAAAATGGGGGTTTCTTCTGGAGGTCTCGTTGTGCGTCTTTTCCAACCCATTTCGGCTAGCCAATGGCCTTGTTTTGTACAAGATGCTCCTGGCATGCCACAGCGGCTGCCCAAGAAATAACGCTACAGCACTACGCTTTGCATTGCCCCCATTCCTGCCCTGTTTTCCAAGCCACCCTTTCACGGTGGCGACCTTCCTCGGAGAGTGCCCAGAAAGCTCCTTGTTGTATGTGATTTTCTGCATTTGCTTGGTACGCTTCCTTCAAATGTTAAACCAATATTAGCAGAACGATTGGCATTTCTCTCTTTCTCGGCAGGCACGGGGTTCCTGCCACGAGCACTCACCCCCTTATTAGCAGCTTGGCTGAGGCCGGCGAGAAACCCCCCCAGAGGAGAGCAATTAGGTAAACAGTGATTATTTTTAAGCCCTTTGCAAAATGGCAAGAGGAGGCACCCGGGGGAGTTGGGCTGGAGAACCTGGCAAGCCAGCCAGCCTCCCCGAAGGTGGGAAGCAGCGAGCAAGCGTCGGGAGCTGAAGGAACAACTGGCGGGCAGGTAAACTCCCCGCAAGGCGAAACATTGCCTTCTGCCGAGAAGACATCAAGTCCCATTGAGTTCCATGAGCACAAGATGCGGGCACAAGATGGCCATCAAAGAATCCTTTACTGATGTCTCCCATCGGAACTATGGAACATTGATTGATTTATATTTATTTGTTACATGCATTTCCTTTCTCCGGTCGAGCACTCTAATCCCCTCCCCGCTTGGTTTCTCAGTGTTCCTTTAGTGGACTACAGCTCCCAGAATCCTTAGCCAACAGAACCGTGGACCACCTTGGCAAGGGTGTTACAGCTTTTTTTTTTTAAGTTACGCCTTTTTTAAAAAGGAAAATTTCAAAGCTCTGCGTCCACCCAGAGACAAAACAGGATATGGCCCTTCCTAGCAGACAGTAACTGGCTGGGAATGATGGGCATTGTAGTACAACACGTTTGGAAGTTGCACCAAGTTGGCCATGGCAAAGAGAGGGACACAGGAACAGAGTCCCCTGGGTGGTAAATTATTGGGCAATAAGGACACTCAGAGCATACCTGGGCGCCACTGGGTTTGTTAATCCCGCTCAGTGGGCTGAGAGATGTTTGCTGATGGAGCAAATCCCAACCTGGGGGGGGGGGGCACTGATGCGCTGCTTCACCTCGCCAGATGGGGCCGGAGCTTTTGACATAAGGCCGCGGTCTCCTTTCAACCGCAGTTGTGTGCACTGTGCGGGCACCTTCTGAACATTATGCGCCCCACCGCCTGCAGGAGCAGTATCGGTGAGGCGGAAAAATGTAGAAAAACAAAAAGCCCAAAGGTTAATCATTTTCCCCTGCTCGAGGGAGCATTAAGAACTCCCAGACAGGATGAGGGCCATCTGTGGCACGGTTGCAGAGGTGGCTTTCCTTGGAGAAAAACAGGAATTAATGCTGAGTAAGGTGGCATACAAACAACTGGTATTAATTGACTCAGGAGAAAAAAATAAAGGCTGTTCAGCTAATCCTTTGACGGGTTTCAAGTAGTCAGGGTTATAGCCGGCAAGGCTGAAGATCTGCTGTTTAAACAGGATAGATGGGGGTGTATTTCCCAACTTCTGGGGGAGACAGCAGGAAAAATCAAGACCATGATAAGCCCTTGCTTAGTAAGCTTTGGTGACGCATCACAACATCCCCCCAAATGAGCCCTCCAGATGCTCATAATGGTGTGCTGTTAAATGCTTACACAGTTACGAGATTGGGGGGGGGGGGAGACCTGGCTCACCATATCTACGAGCAAGAAGGATCTTGGAATTGTCATAAATTACAAGCAAAATATGAGCCAAGAGTGTGATGTGGCTACAAAAAAGGCTAACACTATTTTAGGCTGCATTAATAGAAGTATAGTTTCTAAATCCCAAAAGGTGCTAATCCCCCACTATTCAGCACCAGTTAGGCCTCACCTTGAGCCTTGTGTTGAATTCTGGACACCTTGTTATCAAGAAGGATGCTAACAAATTGGAACAGGTTCAGAGCAGGGCGACAAGGATGATCAGGGGGCTGGAAACAGAGCCTTATGAGGAAAGGCTGAAAGAACTGGACAAGTTTAGCCTTGAGAAAAGAAGACCAAGGGGTGATAGGGTAACACTTTGCAAAGATTTGAAAGGCTGTCATACAGAGGAGGGGCAGCATCTGTTCTTGATCATCCCAGAGTGCAGGACACGCAGCAATGAGCTCAAGTTAAAGGAAACCAGGTTTCAGTTAAATATTGGGAAAAACTTCCTAACTGTTAGAGCAGTACGACAGTGGAACCAGTGGCCTCGGGACCTGGTGAGCGCTCCAACACTGGAGGCATTCGAGAAAAACCTGGATAATCACCTCGCAGATATGCTTGGATAGTATCCCTGCCTTGAGCAGGGGGTTGGACTCGATGGCCTTAGAGGGTCCCTTCCAACTTCACTTTTCTATGATTTCTATGATCCTAAGTTGATTCTGACTTATGGCAAGTGAAAAGTGAAAAGTGGGCTGCCACAGCGCCATGGTGGGGTTATTCGGCAGCAGAGCATTATAGACCATTAAACAAGGACCGGTGTGACGATGAGGTCTGCAAGTTGAACTGGGACCTATTGTTGCAGAGTTTTGCATTTCTGGTTCAAAGAAATGCAGGGATTCACAGAGCCGAATAGCTTACACTTCCCCAGGTAGTAGTTCGCCCCTTTTTCTCATCAACTGGCACTTGCAGTCTCAGCAACTCGCTCTGAGACCTCTGTAGTAGAAAGAATAAAAAAAATGTTTCATTACTTACAGTTGTGAACAGATCAACAGCAAACAGTAATCAACTGACTGCTTCCCAGTCTAAAGAGAAGGGGGGGGAGAAAGCACTCAGCAGAGAGGCGGGGCTCTCTTTGAATTTAGAGGCAGAAAAGAATGATTGGTTAGGGTTGGATAGATTGGCAGGCACCACAGCCCTAAACAGTCTCTCCCAGTTGCTCAAATCATTGTCCGCATGCAAGGTTGTAAGACCTCCAAGAGGAAGAAGCTCTGCTGGCCAATCCACCAGGCAGTCATTTCTTTTGCCGTGCCGTGCCTGCAAAAAGTTTCTGTGACCATCTTTTCCTCCACACCCTCACCTTCTGAGCCTCCAAGACTCTGCTCTTCAGTGTGCCCCAGTCCTCCACCTGAAATATCAAAGGTGGACAAGGACTACCTGGCAGGTGCAGAAGCTGGCTTCTCCTGGATCTACTCTCAGTGCAACGATCCAGCAGGATCCTGACCTTAGCTCTTAGCTGCACAGACTCAAGTAGTGCGTGGATATCCATGGAGGGGGGGCGGGCGGAACAGAAGATTGTGTTTATGCAGCAAGTGGCGGCTTCAAAAACCTTAAAGGCTGCAGCCTGACATTTTGGAAAGCTGAATTTATTTTTCTGGGGGCCCAGTCTGGAGCAAGTTGGGGTGTAGAATTAGTAAGGAGCTTTCAACCTTGTGTACAGTACATGATCAGATTGCGGCTCCCTGGAGCCTTCCGTTAGAAATTCAGATGATCTTCGCATATCCTTCCCACGCTTCTCTGCAATTATCTTTTTAAAACGCGAAAGAAAGAAAGAAAGAAAGAAAGAAAGAAAGAAAGAAAGAAAGAAAGAAAGAAAGAAAGAAAGAAAGAAAGAAAGAAAGAAAGAAAGAAAGAAAGAAAGAAAGAAAGGGGGGACCATATCCAAATTCAATTAGCTCCTGATGACAAATTACATAAAGTGTGCACCACAAGGGCAATTAGCATCATTGCTGTTTTTGAGTTTTGTGTAAAGCCCAAGAAAGTTGATGGAGGCATGTTTCCTTGCAATCAGAGCCGAGCACTTGATGACTCTGCTGGATAATAAGAAATAATTAAAATCTTCTTGGGACCTCTTTCAAGTAGAGCCACATGTTTTAAGGATCCAATTACCTGCAATTAGAATAATAGCTATAATTAGCCAAATGTACATCAGGCAGAAAAATTCCTGCTGTGAAAAACTGAACAGTCACCTGTAGTTTTTACAGGCGTTCAACACTTGCTGATTAATTTGGCTGATGAAGATCTCCAGGTGGATTCTGGGAGTCAGAGTCCCAAAGCAAACTTTTTCAGTTTCTAGCCGGGGAAACCCATCCATCTCTCTCCATTGCTGTCTATGTTCCAACAGCATTAAATGCAGAATGGTGAAAATTTTTTTTGGGGGGGGCATCAGGTTGTATAAAGACGGAGAGGCTTTGGATCTATGGACCTCAACCCCCCCCTTTGCCTGGACACACTCTTGATAACGAGGCTCTAAAATAAAAGTAATTTAAAAAGCTCTGCAGTTGGCATGCTTACGGTCCTTCCAGAAGAGACCAACGGGAGTTTTTTTTAAAAGATGTTGGAAGCAAAGCTGAGGAAAAAAGGCCTGCATTTGTGTTGCAGGGTTTTGAATTTTTTTGGTTAAATTTTTGGAGGGATTTTAAAGCCGCCTAGAGTGGTTGCAAGACCAGATGGGCGGGGTATAAATTAAATAAATTAAATAAAAAATAAATTCACAGAGCAGAATAGCTTCAAATTCCCTGGATTAGTCCACCCCCTTTTCTCATTAACTGGCACTTACAGTTGCAATAACTTGCTCTGAGACATTTGCAAGAGAAAGAATAAAATTTTTTATTACTCCCAATGGAACAGATCAAACCTCAGACTGACAAACATGACTGCTTTCCATAACAGACTTCAACAGACTTTAGAGAGGGAACGAGCACAAAGCGGAGAGGTGGAGCTTTCCTTGAAATCAGAGGCTGGAGGGAACATTTGGTTAGTCCTGGTTAGATTGACAGTCACCCCATCCCAGAAAGGTTCCCCCCCAAGCCAAACTTTCTCCAGGCTGTATGCGAGGTTGTAAAACCAACCAACCAACCAACCAACCAACCAACCAACCAACCAACCAACCAACCAACCAACCAACCAACCAACCAACCAACCAACCAACCAACCAACCAACCAACCAACCAACCAACCAACCAACCAACCAACCAACCAACCAACCAACCAACCAACCAACCAACCAACCAACCAACCAACCAACCAACCAACCAACCAACCAACCAACCAACCAACCAACCAACCGTTTGTCTCCATGCCTTCAACTCTGACTGTGGCATTTGATTTGGTGGCTTCCTTCTCCTCCTGTCTCCTTAGGATTACTCCACCCAGGAAGCCAAAACAGTAAAGATGTAGCGCCACATAAAGTTAATAGGTGTACCTGCTTGTAAAGGATGTGTTGGCCTCTTTTTGGTCCCTGTGAGTTCTAAAGAGCCCATTGACAACCTCCTCCTTACTACTGCAAAACCTGGTGAGAGAAGAGGGCTGCTGGATAGCTCTGTGAGCTAGGTATCCAGCTGCAGAGCCAGGGGTTGGGAGTCTGATTCCCCCCATGGTGCCTCTTGAGCGAAGAGCCAGCCTGGGTGGTCTTGGGCCAGCTGCACCATCCCACAGCGCCCCTAGAGGAAGGGAAGGGTAAAGCACTTCTGAGTATTCTCTATCTGGAAAACCCTGGAAAGGGCCCCATAAGTCAGAACTGATTTGATGGCGCACAGTTTTTGCTGGATAGGGTTAGGGGCTTAGGCATCTGGCTGTGGAGCCAGATGTTGGGAGTTCGATTCCCCCAACTGGGACTCCTTGACAAGGGCTGGACTAGATGATCCAGAGGATCCCTTCCAGCTCTGCAGTGCTAAGATGATAATGATGATAGCTGCTTAGAGAGGGGCTTTAGATTCCCAAGGGCCGCTCTTACAGTACATGTCCTTCTAAATGGCTTGTGCTTAAGTTGCACGGCTATATTTCAATTTGTTTCACTGTGCTTTTCTATCGTCGCTTGGGGCTTTCTTTTCCCTCCCTGTTTCCAGTCTTCCTAGGAGGACCGAGGCAGGCTGCAGATCAAGCAAGTAAACCGATAACAAGCCAGTGTTCTTTATTATTTCCTTTAATTCCTTTGTTATTATGGCAATGGATGGGGAGGGCTCATCCGTCACTCCCTGGATTTATTTTAGAAGAGGGAACATTGGGAAAATCAGAAAGGTTTTCATCTTGCTGCTCCTATGACCTTGACAGAGAGGCAGGTGATGAGAAATAGCAACGGAGGGCCTGTTATTTGTTCCTGAAAGGAGGGTGTGGAAATGGGTAATTTCATCTTCCAAACGAGGCGACTTAATCAGATCTGTCTGCAAAAGGAAGACAGGTGAGCGGTTTAGTATCTTTGATCGGAAGGGTACTCCAATCAAAAACCAGGGGAGGCCAGCTGGAAATCTGTTGTCTGAGATTAAAAAAAATCTTCTCCGCCAATTAAAAGGATATTTTTGTTTACCTTCTTTGTAAATTCAGCATCACACTGACTCCCTTTCAAGGATGACAAGGGTGTAAAAATAAGAACAGCCATCAGAGGCCATCAGATCCATTCTGACTTATGGCAAAACTTTTCAGAGTTTTCCAGGTAGAGAGGATTTAGAAGTACGTAGTTGATTATTCTGTTCTTCTGGTGTGTGTGTGTGTGCCCTGGGATTTGGCAACTTTCCCCAAGGCCACACGGGCTGGCGGTATTCACAGAAGGCCCAGTGAGGAGTTGATCTCCTAACTCCTGCACAGCCAGAGACGGAAACCATGGAGCTATTCAGGTAAGTTTCTAACAAGCAGTAAAAATCTACGTGATGGGTGCAAACGAGCCCAATGAGTGGCATAATTTTCTCTCTTTCCTCTTGTCCTAGGACAGCAGAGGCTCCGGGCATGGATGTCGGTGGGGGCGATGAATCCACACCGGGACTGGGTCTGAACTTTAAAGGCCCTTTAGCTCAATATTGTCAGCTTTGACCGGCACCACTAACTCCCTAAGGTTTCAAGGTGGAGACTTGAATTGATGTGAAAGGATTGGGATTTTTAAAAAGTAGAGGGTTCTCTGGGGAAATGTGAACCTTCTACTTAAAAAAATAAATGGCAAAGCAGCTACCATGTTCTCTAGACTCACAAAGAGAGTATGGCTCAATAGGTAGCTGACGGCATAGACCAAGATCCAGGTCTATAGAGCCTGTGTCCTGAGCACACTCCTGTACTGCAGTGAGTCCCGGACCCTTTGTGCACGGCAGGAGAGGAAGCTGAATACCTTCCATATGTGTTGCCTCCGACACATTTTTAGCATCACCTGGCAGGACAAAGTTCCAAACAGAGTAGTCCTAGAACGAGCTGGAATTTTGAGCATCTATACATTACTGAAACTGTGACGTCTACGTTGGCTTGGGCACGTCGTGAGAATGGCTGATGGGCAGATTCCAAAAGATCTCCTGGATGGAGAATTAGTGCAGGGAAATTGCCCCAGAGGGAGACCACAGCTGTGATACAAAGAGATCTGCCAGCAGGATCTGAAGGCCTTAGGAATGGACCTCAACAGATTGGAAACCCTGACCTCTGAGTGTTCAGCCTGGAGGCAAGAGGTGCATCACGGCCTCTCCCAATTTGAAGAGACCCTTGTCCAGCAGGCCAAGGCAAAGAGGCAGTCCCGAAAGCAGTAAAACCAGGGAGCTGGACAGGGGACAGATTGTGTTTGTCTTCAGTGTGGAAGGGATGGTCCCTCTCGAATTGGCCTCCTCAGCCACACTAGACGCTGTTCCAAGACCACTATTCAGAGCACGTTACCATAGTCTCTCGAGACTGAAGGATGCCTAATTTAATCTATGGGAAAATGTGAACCTGGCTGCCCAAACCCATAGCATTTCCCACATGTTTCCCCTGTGGAGTCGGGTTCTGTGCCAGAAGTGATCCCAGACCCTCAGTGGGTGGCCAAAGAATGATTCTCTCTTTTGGAAAAAGATGAGAGCTGAAAAGGACTTCAGAAGTCAACATTGAGATGGCCTGGAGCAGCTTGTACAATGCCGTCTGCATCGCAGCTTTAAGAGTGCCCGTGATATGGTGTTCTGTGTTCTTCGTTCCAGCCCGTGGCGTGGAATCACAGACTTTCACTTGAGTTGCCAAAAAAATGACAGAAGCCTTTGATTTATTGCAGAATGGGGAAAAATGTCTCAGATTGAGAGGGTGACCGGTGAAGAAGTACTGAGGAATAAAGATCTAGAAATCATGAGACACATCACAAGGATAAAAGAAGAAGATATTGGTTGTTTAATGAGAAAATATTCTTCTAGTTGAGCATTCAAGGTAAAATAAACGAGGAAAGATGTGCAACAGGGAGCAGAGCTTCTAAGTTGAAGCATCTGGAAGGCTGGTTTGTGTTGCAGAGTTCTGAATTTTTTGTGACATTCACCTCATAGTGCAAGGATTTACAGAGCAGAATAGCTACAAGTCTCTTAGAGTACCTTGTTTCCCCCAAAATATGACAGGGTCGTGTATTAATTTTTGCTCCAAAAAACTCATTTGGGCTTATTTTCAGGGGATGTTTTATTTTACAGTCCTGTCCTCTTCTTCTGGTTGCTGCACAAGGGTGGAGGGCTGGGTTTCACTTCACTGGGGCTTATTTTTGGAGTAGGGCTTATATGATGAGGATTCTGAAAAGTCATACTAGGGCTTATTTTCAGGTTAGGTCTTGTTTTCAGGGAAACAAGGTCGGTCACCCCCTTTTCTCATGAAGTAGCCCTTACAGTCTCAATAACTCACTACTGAGACATCGGTAGGAGAAAGAATAAAAGGTTTCATTACTTGCAGTTAAATAGATCAAACAGCAAACTGACAAATCCGACTGCTTTCAACAACAGATTTCAACAGACTCACGGCTTCCGACAGACCAAAGAGAGGGAAAGAGATTGAGCAGAGAAGCGAGGCTCTCTTTGAATTCAGACACACGAGGGAACAGCTGGTTAGTACTGGATAGTCACCCCGGCCCCAAAAATCCCTCCCAAACTTACTAAAGGCAGCATGCGAGATTGCAAAAAACTCCAAAAGTTTGGAAGCAATGCAATTTTTTTTAAAAAAGAATGAATGCATCCAAGGTCAAAATAACCATCATGCTGTCCAGCCTCGGGTGGGAAGGAACAGGGAGATGAATATAGATGAGAACAGAAATATGAGTCTTTGTGACATCCCCTTCGGTTCCCCCCCCCAAGAAGGTTCAATGGTTTGACTCAGTATTGAGCAAGTTTCTTGAATTTATCACTTTGGCCTTTGCCTCTGTTCATGGGGCTCGGAAGCAGTGGTTGGTGATGGATGGCTCTCCCAAGGTCATACCACTCGCCAGCCTGGGAACATTTCTACACCCGAAGAATTGGCCCCTTTGTCCAGGCTGTCAAGATGATTAAAAGGTCCAAGCGGTCACTTGGCTGCAGTAGGCAACCTGAAAATGGCCCTCGAGCCACTTTCTGCATCGGGGAATCGACTTTCTCGGTGTCTTGGCAAAGGAAAATGCTGCTCGTTCTCTTTTCCGACTCCCCCACCACCCAGGTGGAAATGCCACGTTATTTGCAGATGGCCATAAAATGGAAACGATAAAAACTAAGCCATTTTAGAAGAAGTAACGGTGTTAGTCTGTCCCAGCGTGATGGATTAAGACAAAACAAAACAAAACATTAAAAATAAAAGAACAAATAAGAAAGACACAAACGTGGGAGTGGGGTCACGAAGAGTCGGACACGACTTAATGACTAAATAACAACAAGGAATTGGGCTTATGTGAGGCCAGGTGGGTCTCCGGAATGAATAGGTTCGACCCTATTTCGCCAGTCCTGACTCACCTGTGTTGGTTTTCTCTTCCTTTCCGAGCCTGGTTCAAGGTGTTGGTACTAACGTACCAGGCCCTTAAGTTCCCCCAGAGAACTTCTGCCCATCCCACCCGGTCCTCCCAGATCTCGTTCTTACGGGCGATCATGTCAACAGAAATGAAGGTCTTCGTCAGGAGCCGAGCCTTCTCGGTGGTGGCTCCGTCGTTGTGGAATGGGTTCCTGCTGGAGATTCGTCAGGCCTCCTCCCTCCCTAACCTTTTAAGAAGATGTTGAAGAATGAATTCTTTAAGGAAGCTTTTGAAGAGATCCTTTCCCCGGGATAATTTTGGGGTCCGGATTCATCTTAGAGCACTATCTTTTGTCTTCAGATGATCTGTTGGAGTTTTCATTTTTCATTTTTGTTCATGGTTGTTGTGCATCATGGTTTTTACCCCCTTTGGTCTTGTGTGTGTGTGTGTGTGTGTGTGGTTTGGAGTAACCTATATTGTTAACTGCCAAAGGGCAGTAAGTTCGGCGGCAGACAAATGTTTTAAAGAAATAACGAAATAAACAAACAACAATCTTGGAACTGCAGAGTTGGAAGGGACTCTATGGGTCCCTGAATCCAGCCCCTGTCTAGGAAGCGCAGTGGGGAATCGAACCCCCAACCTCTAGTCCCATCATCCTCAGCCACATTGGCTGGGGATGCTGAAGGTTGTAGTACAACTCATGGGAAAGGCCCTGGTTGGAGAGCAGGAGCTGATTTATATTTCCAAAAGATCCCTGCTGAGTCGGGGACAGAATGTCAGCCGCCGAGAAGAAAAGGCGGAGTGTGTCGTTCACAGTGCGCCCTGTATGCTTGTCCTCGCAGACAAATGAGCTGTGGAAATGCATTTTGCATGCCGGGTGACTCTTGACGGGCTTCTTCTAATTAATGACTCCTGCTGACCATCTGCCCTTGGATGGGGGGGCAAAATGTTTCTTCAGCTGGCTGCAGCTGTTAAAATGCAAGGGTTTGCCAGGTTGGTAGCTCAACAAGCTAGGCAGTGTAATAGCGCACGGCTGAGTGGGAAGAGGCCACGGTCTCCCCCCGTGTTGTTTCTCCCTCTCCATGCGGTGCTACAGTGGGATCTGCTGGGCCTGTGTTTGGTCTCTTTTTTCATTGCTGAGTTATTTCATGAGCAATGTTCGCTTCTTGTAGGAAGTAATGACACTTTAAAAAAAAGAGACACCATGGAGGCCATCTTCAGAGCTGAATGCTAAGCCTTAGGAATCTTGAGTCTAGTCTTTCTAGAATTAGAAATCAAATTGCATTGGGACGTACAAGATATGTTGAACACCCTCCGGGATCAGGTTCGTTCGTTCATCTGTTTTGCAGAACCGGTCCTGCCAAAGTGGTGAAAGAGGTGTGCGTTTCATAGCACGTGATTTCCGTCCTCTATGGAGCTTGCATTTAGCGTGCTTGGTAGGTCTTTGAAAAGTAAAACCTGGCTTAATTTGCTAGTCTGAGTGTGGAACTGCAAAGTCGTCGCCCTTTGGGATGGAAAAATGGGTTAATTGTGGGAAATACACACACTTGGCACCTCGTGTGACTTTTGATGTGGTGGGATGTTGTGGGAAATTATAAGGAGCCACACAGAAGCTATCCTCAGGGAAAGCACCATGAGGCAGAAAAAGGGAACTGCCTCAGGCAGCAGATCTTGGAAGGAGGCTGTGATGGTGGCCCATGATTTCTTCCTCTTCAGACTTTCCTTCTCTTGGAGAGCAGAGCAGCGTACACCACACAGCTAGTTGCACTACACTAGCCTAATTCTCTGAGGTGTGGTAGAAGCAAAGCATGAAATGATACTTTTTGGGACTACAATACCCAGAATCCAACAGCTCCCCCCCCCAAAAAAGTAACTTCTCCACACCCCGTGTTGAACTTTTCCTTTGTTGAAGCAAAGTTCTCCTTTCAGTCCGATCAGCACCTGTCCTTGGAAGGGAAGGGGCACCATCAGAGTAGACCTTTGGTCTAGATGGGCGGGATAGTAGTCCAATAAATAAATAAATAAAATAATCTTGTTTTGGAATCAGGCACCCAAATGGCAGAGCCCATCTGGCAGCTACCTGAGAAGAATGATCGCTGGCCACCCAAGGCCCGAAAATGTGGGCAACTGGGAAGAAATCGCCAGCTCCCATTTTATATGGACACGTGGGCAGTTGTGATTCTTGGCCCCACTGCTTTTGAAAACCTAGGGTCAAACTACCAGTTAGCTTCACAAATAGAAGCCAGTACCCTCTTTCCCCTCTAGGGGCACAAGGCTTGTAAATGAAGCCCGTGTTTACCTCCTGTTGACCAATCAGAAAACAAAAGCAAGCCCCCAGGCAGCATACAGGGGCAAGCCACCTGGGAGGGTCAGCAAATGTCTTTTACTTCTTAAGAGAGTTCTGCTCCTCTCCTGCCTAGTTGGTCGAAAACTTCAGCACTCAACGTATCCTAAAACTTCAGCTTAGGTAGCGATCCTCACCCTTACGGGCTCTTGCACCAGTTCCAGCGAGCTGGGTGATGTGAATGTGGATGATTCATCTTGCTAGGCACAGATGTTTGGAGGGAGACGATACGGGCTCCCGAGGAATGACAGCGGAGGCTGAGACGGTGCAGGAGACTGTAAGATGTCTGGCACAGCGGGGATGATCTTGACGGCAGCATCCTGCCTCCAGGGCCTGCGAGAGGGGCTGTCACCCAGCCCAGCCTGTAACAATCTAATTAGTCTTTGTGTGGGCTTGAGTTACAGCAGCAGGACGGAGGCACTGCTTTCTGATTTATGTTTTCCAAGTCGGACCGGAGGATGCTTGATGTCTGAGGAGCACTTCAGAGAATTGCCAAGGGCGGGCAGGATAGGGCGCTCAGCAGCCAGCCAGCCTGACAAATTGTTTAGGAATTTGCGAGAAGTAGAGCTGGAAGAAAGTGGCTTTTATTATTATTATTTTGGGCCATGCTGACTGGTGGAATCTGGGACTCGTAGTCCTAAAAATGAACTTTCTGTGCTTTGCAAAAATCTTCAGAGGACTTAACGGTTCACATCCAGGCATGTTTCCCTGGAGTCAGAAAAGAAGAAAAAAGCAAAGGAAGAAAGTGACTTCTGTTTGTTTGTTACACGTGGGAGTTTTTGCAAACCTCGCATGCTGCCTTTAGTAGGTGTGGCTGGGAAGGACTTTCCCGGGCTGATTTGGCTGTCAGTTTATCCATCTCTAGCCTATCATTCCTTCCCTGCCTCTGATTCCCACCCCTCTGCTCCGCTCCATTTTCCCTCTCAAACATTCTGTTGGTTGTCCATGCTTCTGCTAAAACCTGTGGCTGATAGTCACTCAGCCATGTTGCTCGCTTGCTGTTATCTGTCCACAGTAAGTAAATGAAACTTTTTATTCCTTCTTCTTCTTCTTATGCTTGAGAGTGTGTTATTGAGACTGTAAGTGCCAATTGATGAGAGAAAGGGGTGGACTCATTTGGGGGACTGGAAGCTACTCTGCTCTGTGAGTCCCTGCATTTCTCTCCTTGAATTCACTAGCAGGGAACGATTTGTGCTGGATAGATTTGACAGCCAGCCCAGCCCAGAAACATCCCTCCCAGACAAATCTACTAAAGGCTGCCTGCGAGGTTGCAAAAAACTCCAGCAGTTCTGGTGGTGAAAATCTCCGGGTGCCCTCAGACGGGCGCAACGGCGACTCGCATTTTTCTGTTATTCTGATCCAAGGATCTACCTCCTGTAACAACACGAGGGGGTCCTCCGACTGCGACAGCGGACTGACCTCAGATTGCAGCTTTTGGGGTCGAAATCTCCATGAGCGAGAAGCCGCTGACTTGGCAGCCCGAACTCCCACAGATGGCTAGTATTAATAATCCCTATGAATAAATTAACTTTTAACATATTTTTCATATTTTATAATGCCGTTTAAATATGGCAGTATGAAACTGATTTTTACATACTGCAACTAAATAAAAATATGGATATATATGCATAGATATTAGGTGTTATAACGGACGTGGTGGGGCTGCGGGTTAAACCGCAGAAGCCTCTGGGCTGCGAGGTCAGAAGACCAGCTGTCGTAAGATCGAATCCACGCGACGGAGGGAGCCCCCGTCGCTTGTCCCAGCTCCTGCCAACCTAGCCGTTTGAAAGCATGTAAAAATGTGAGTCGATAAATAGGTGCCACCTCGGTGGGAAGGTCATGGTGTTCCATGTCTAGTCATGCTGGCCACGTTACCAAGGAAGATTGTCTTCGGACAAATGCTGGCTCTCCGGCTTGGAAACGGGGATGTGCACCGCGCCCTAGAGTCGGACACAACTGGACAAAATGGTCAAGGGGAGGTTTTACCTTATTAGGTGTTACTCAGTTCCATTACTTGTTTTCCTGTTTCTCCAAGGTTGATCTGTTTCACTATTCGCAATAAGTAAAAGACCTCTGTCTTCCTAACAGTATTTGTTTGGGGAATACAGTAATTGTGAATCTCATATTCCCAGCCAACCGCACAGAGGTGGGCCAGACGAGGGTGGACCCCTGGCATCAAGAGCCGTTGGCATCATTCCGGCAGGGGTTTCTATCCTGTGTGACCTTCGCTACAGCCGTCCATGAGACGTGGCAAGTCTTTCCAAGCCATGTGGTGCGGCTGGGATGGCCGTGTGGAAGCCTCACCCCCGCTCAGAGGGAATTACTCCCCTGCTGTCAGGACATGGGCCACAAGAAGGCGCATGAGTTGCGATGCCATGCTCAGCTGCCGGCCTTTCTTTATTTCAAAGATTTGTAACCTGCCCTACGAGCTCTCCGGGCAGGCTTCGGACCCCTATAAAACAGCTGAGCCGCAAACCGTTCCAAACATAGACAAGTAAAACATTAATACCATGACATGAAAGGATGTGCAGGCCAAGATCGTCAACTTCAAAGGCTCTAAGGAATAAGAATATTTTGATGTTGCCAACTGCTAGTGCCCGTCGGGCTTCCAAATGGCACCATGGGCCAAAGAGAAGGTGCCCACCAGCTCTGGCTTTTTAAGGCCCTGATGATGTACAAGGCCCCCACCACCACCTACGAAGCCTTTCATGCTGAGCCAGTGAGGCGTAATGCCAGCTAGTCAGGCATGGATGTGCGTGCCAACACCCCCTCCCTCCCAAATCAAATGTTCTTGTCTTCCTGCCGGGTGTGCCCTGAGATTTGTCTCCGCAGAGAATCTGGAGAACCATAATATTGCAGAAGGCCTTCATTCCGCCTCCTTCATTCAGGACCCAACCTTTTGAATCTGGTCTGGGGAAATGCTTAAGGAGCTGTTTTGGCTCTGTTTTGACCGGGACGCTGATCGTGCAAAGGGCGCCATCTCCACTCGCTCCTGCTTGGGGGAAGGGGGGCAAGCCCTCCAACATGAAAAAGGAGGAGGAAAATACAGTCCCCCCCCCAAAGGAAACAGACCATTTAAAAAAAAATTATTTTCAGAAAAAGAGAGATAACAAGAGTAACCAAATGGGGATTAAAAAAAAAAGATAATAAAAGCGAATAGAAGTCTTTTATTTTCCTAATTCTCACTAGTAGATTCTGTTGCAGAGTTTTGAATTTTGGTTTAAATTCCTCTAGCTGCACAGAAGGGCAAGGATTCACAGAACAGAATAGTTCCAATTTCTCCAGAGTCGCCCGTCCTCCTTTTTCTCCTTCAGCTGGCGCTTATAGTCTCAACGACTCCCTCGGAGACATGGGTAAGAAAAAGAATTTAAAACGTTTCATTACATACAGTTGTGAACAGATCCACAGCAAACCGGCAAACACAACTGTTTCAATGGTAGACTTCTTCGGGCTCAAGAGAGGGGAAAAGCTCTCCGCAGAGAGGCGGGGCTCTCTTTGAATTCAGAAGCAAGTAAGGAATGATTGGTTATTGATGGATAGACTGACAGTCCCCCTATCTCTGAAAGGTCCCTCCCAGCTGCACCTTCTCCAGGCAGCATGTGAGGTTGTAAAAACTCCAACCAGATCCACCTCTAGATTTCCGGGTCCTCTAAATTTTGGTGCCCTGGGACAAACCCCCAGGTGTGTCACCTTAAGTCATAGCCCTGCGAGGATCCAACAAACCTTTGCAAAAGGTCTTCACCGACAGAATGGAAAGAACCAGGAGTGTCCAAACAGCCGAACATGGGAGAAGGCCAAACGGATAGATGGGTCTCCCATGACTTTGTTCCCTGTGGGCACCAACGGACAGAATATATAGGCCATCGCTTTGAGGCGGAGGGGTGCTTTGCTGCTTCCACGGCAGCAGTAAAAACTTTATGGGGTGCATGTTGATCTCTCTGCTGGGAGATTCTTCTCCGGTTCATCCTTTCCCTTTTGTGGCTAGCTTGGGATGCATAACCTGAATTCATCTTTTCTAGCCCCCACCCAAAAAAACCCCCCCTCAAGTGTATCCTCAGCTGCTACCTTAACCAGATGACGGAGGTGAGGAGAAAGAGGCCATTTAGACAGGCACCCCTTTGCCAGCTTGGGTTTGTTTAGTTGTGGCGGGCATGGCTGTAAATTCAGCTTCTCCCACCAGCTCTGGCTCACAGATCGTGCCCGCCACATCCGCCCGGGGCTTGGCCCGAAGGGCTGCCATGTGCTTGCGGCCACAGACCGGTTGGCTCGAAATGGATGGTGCGAGCAGAAGGTTTGCCATTTGGGCCCCTGCCCCGGGCGGCTTGGTGAGCTCAGAGATCGGCTATCTTTGGATCTCCTGCTCCATGGCCCGGTGGCGTGAATCAAAGGAGGGTGATTGGAGCTGCAGGCACTGGAGAAAGGACGTAGCTTAACAGTAAGCAGGCAGAGGGCTCCGGGTTCAAACTTTGCCATCTGCACCCAACGTAGATGAGTTAGGGCACAGTCCTGTTGATGAGCGGTGGAGCCCCATGGCCTGCTCTCTCCCAGGGAGCTTGGACGATAACACAACGTGCAGTGCAAATTCTCACAAGACCCTCATCGGGTGACACAAGCTGGGGGAATGCGATGGTCCTATGGTTTTCTGTAGATAAATGGGCCGGAGACGGCTCTGTTCAAAACAACAGGGCTATTGCATGGGTAAAGGACGTGGGGACACTCCGTTGCACAAGTGTCATGGAAAAAGCGAACGTGTACACATTGTCAAATCCAAACGGAAGCTCATCTTTGATGTTACAGCTTCTTGCATGGGAGTAAGGAAAGCCTTCTGAAGGACACAGGTCACTAGACGGCAAAATGGACTGAGCTGATGGACAGAGGAAGAAAAGACAGCTTTCACCCTGGAGCAGCACGCTCGGTTGGCTGCCCTTCTGCCCTTTCCATGCCAGTCTGTGCGCTCACCTGCAAAGAATTTCTGGGCGCCTGTAGCAACCAAGCTAGCGCTTACCTAGGAGGCTGAAGGAAGCTAATGAGGACTTTGCAGGTTGTGTTAATTTCCAAGCTGCTCAGGGGAGAGGAGCGATCTGGAGTCTCCGACAGCTCCCTGATCATCTCTGGGATGCATTTAAGGATGGGCCTCGTGGAAGGAAAACCTCCCATGCACCACAGGTCTCCTGCTACCCCACGGGCACAGTGGTCCGCAGGTTGAGTCCTCCAGGGCAGAACAGAGGGCTTCTGTTTAGCAAGAAGCAGAAAGAAAAGAAAGAAAGAAAGAACCCAGATTTTTTTCTCTCTCTGACACTTTCTCCATGCACCATGGGGCTGCGAGGGAGTAGCCACCTCTTCCCCAGTGGGAGGGCGACACCTCCTTTTTTGGTGGCCTTTGTCCTACAGCAGTTTTGCCAAACCGATGGTGCCAGCCTGGCACGCCAAACCACCGTGGCCGTGAGGGAGTTCTGCAAAATAAAGGGCAAATATAGGCAGACGCAAAAGAAATAGCAATACATTCGGATCTGTTTTTTGCCTGCACTTGCTTTAGTCTGACTCTCTCAAGTGATGCCCAACTCGTACCAGGTCTGTTCTGAATGACCTGTTCTTGTGGCCGCCGTTGTCCTTGTTGTTATTCCAGGCCTGCACTCCCGTTTAGAAAAGACGATGCTAGTTAACAAACTTTTCATTCTCCGGGCAAAGGAGTTCTACCACAGTTCAGCTCCCATTCCGTCGGACGGAGGTGGACGTGATTTTACGGACGAAATTGACAAAGCGTTATACAGTATTTTCCAGGCTTAGACCCGTTAAGGGCTGGCCTTCCCTGGTGGAAACCTACATATACCAGCGCAAAACTCTGACCATTTAATAACCCATTTGCTTATTTTAAAAGGGGCTTGAGGAAGACCATCAGCCATGCTTGTCAGGAAAGTGTCCTTGGCCACAGCCCGCCCGCAGATGTCAGAAGGGGCAGGGTTTACAAACAGATCCTAATTTTTTTTCCCAATCTAAATCTGACGGTCCAGCTCTCCCTCTGCCATGACCAGAGCTAATCGGTATTTTCTGATCCTCGTTCCCCTTGAAGCAAACTTTCCTGTCTGGCCTATGAGGGGAATCTGTTAACAAAAGGTGTACATGCCCCAGTGGTGGACAGTCCCCATTGTGGTGGTTGAGGGGAGAGACACAACAATGGACGATGGACGGAGCCAGGTGTGAGGAAAAGTGCCCGGGGCTTTCATACGTGTGCGTGCTCACACACACATGCAAAGGCTGGCCGAAAAGCCACATAGGACTTGTGCGGACTCACACACCTAGGGAATGGCAGGTATTCACACAGGGGCATCCATGCCAGGCCTCATTCCGTTAGAGGAGCAGACAAAGATTCTTCTCAGTCTCTCTCTCTCTCTTCCAGGGCATGTGAAGCTACCTCTGGGGAGTTCATCACAAAGGAAGACCGTTGACACCCTGACCATCTAGCTCTGGTAAAGAGGTAAGGAAGGGGCTAGGGTGAGAAGTTAGGGGGGGACATCCCACTTGACCAGTCATTCCTGGGGTGCATGCTGGGCATTTTGCGGGTTGTAGTCTGGCCGCTCAAGTTAGAAAGGACGTCTCTGGGCAAAGTCACCAAAGCACTTTGTACTTTCTTGCAGTCTTTTAGAGCAGGGGCTCCCCAGAATGTTCTTGGACGACACGACACCCAGAAATCCTGGCCGGCACAGTGAGGGTTGAAGGCTTCTGGGCGTTTCAGTCCAAGAATGTTTGGGGGCCCCAGGTTGGGAAACCACGTTGGTAGAGAAACCAGTCTCAATGGCAGGAGATATAGAATCGTAGAATCGTTGAGTTGGAAGGAGCCTCAAAGGCCATCGTGGCCAGTCCCCTGCAGAAGGTAGGAATTATATATATAAAAAAAGGTAAAGTAAAATAAAAAAAGCAGATCTGATTGATGGTTGTCTCTCTTGAAGGCCTCCAGCGTTGGAGCATTCACCACCTCCCCTTGAGGTCATGAGTCCCATTGTCGTACTGCTCTAACAGTAAGGACGTTTCTTCCTGTTATTCAGCCTAAACCTGGCTTCCTTTAACTTGAACCCATTATTACAAGTCCTGCGCTCTGGGATGATGGAGTAAAGATCCTGCCCCTCCTCTGTAGGACAGCCTTTCAGATCTTTGCAAAGGGCTTTCTTATCTCCTCTCAGTCTCCTTTTCTCAAAGCCAAACATGCCCAGTTCTTTCTGTCTTTCCTCACAAGGCTTGGTTTCCAGTCCTCTGATCATCCATCCCTGTTGACCTCCTCTGAACTCGCTCCAGTTTGTTGGCATCCTTCTCAAAGTGCGGTGTCCAGAACTAGACACAGGACTCAAGAGGAGGCCCAACTTCTTGATGAGGAAGAAAACCCTGAGATGATCTGCCAACCCTCGCTGGCTTTTCTGTTTCTCCTCAGCTGGAAGTTCTCTTCATAAATATCTTTTGTTTAGGCCCTGTGCCGTTACTCCGGGACATAAGCAACAAGAAGGCTCAAAAGTTGCGGCGATGGTTCTCCACTCCCTGTCTTGTTCCCAGGGAGAGGATATGCACTCTGGCTCCCTCCCCATCCTGGTTTTGGTGCACTGCCATTGCACAGTTACAAGACACGTACAAAATGGGTTCAACTCAAGCCAGTTTCTCTGGAAACAGGAGGTGATGGACGCCCAGGCTTTAAAATCAAACTTTGACCTCCAGGAGCCACAGTGGTAATTACGTGGAGAAAAACGAGAACCAGAAGAGACCTGTGGAACTCACTGCCCAAGGATACATGAACTGTTTTTAAAATCCCATCAACGTTACTGTAGTTGGGACCGGCTGCTGGCTGTAAAGGGTGTAAACAGAGAAGGAAAAATCGCCCCCCCCTTTCCTCCTTCCCATCACAAAATAAGCGAGCAACATGCAGAAATCTTTCTTTTATTTATTACAGATGAATGTCTTCAGTATGTAAACAATTCTTGTGCATTTTTCTCAATCATTTCCAGACATATTATATTCATTGAAAATCATCTGCCATTAAAAAACAACAGCCACCATGTATAATTGTAGTTAAATTAGAGTTTCCTCCCTCCCCCTTTTTCTCTTTTGGCTTTCCACTTATAAATGAAATGTTAACGGGAGGGGAAAATAGAAAGACAGCTTTTCATTATGTTTCTTAAACAGAGTAGAGCACACCCACTGCTTGTTCTTGTGACTAAAGGAGAAAGCATAGAAAGACGGGTCGCTCCCAGCATCTGGTCCCGAAAGAGGGATCTGCGTTCTCAAGAGCCCATGGCGGTTGGCGGAGAACCATCTGCGGCTCAGAACACGGCAGGATTTTTCTATACAAAACCAGACTCCCTTTCGTAAAGGCGAAGCTTCAGGATTAAGTTGGTGACACTTTCCAGCAAAGCTTCATGGTGGTTGAGCATGGTCGAAATCATGGCACAGTGACCCCAACATGCCCCCCCCATAAAGCATAATTCAACACTCTTTGGAGCTAGTTTGAACTTAAGAGTGTTCCTGGGAACCCAATGGAAGTTGATAGCAACTCGGGCTTGACACCATACTGGACCTAATTCCTCTTTAACCTATGGCATGGTGGGGCTCCCTTTGAATTGGCACAGGGGATAAACTGCAGTACTGCAGTGCAGATTCTGCTTGTGAGCTGAGTTAGATCGTGACAGGCTCAGGTAGCCCATCTTCCATCCTCCCAAGGTCAGTAAACTGAGTACGCACCTCCGTGTGTGTGTGTGTGTGTGTGTGTGTGTGTGTGTGTGTGTGTGTGTGTGTGTGTGTGTGTGCGTGTGTGCGTGTGTGTGTGTGCGTGCAGACAGCTGCTGCGGTCAGAGTTGGTAATGTGGGCTTAGATGGGCCAAGCATCTGACTTAGGATGAGATAGCTGCCTATGTTCCTTTGTCTTACAATGCCTTTTCAGTTAATTTAATGCTAGCCATGGCCTCTTGGAGACTTGTTTCCTCTTGCTCCCATCCATCATTCTGTGGTTTTGAAATTCGGTTCTCCTTGGAGGGGGGGGAATAAAATAAAATAAAATAATTCAGATTCCACGTAACTCCACCCAGTCATGTCATGGGCTTGGCTGCGTGGGTGCCATCAAAGACGACAGCTGGACGGCACACTTAAAATTATATATATTCTGGCTGTACCCTAAATTTTCCCTTCACTTGCAGTGTTTAAATCTCTTCCTCGTTCCCCCCCCTTCAGCAATGTACCTCCCGGCGCAGTGGTTAAACTGCAGTCCTGCAGTCAAAACTCTGCTCACGGCCTGCATTCGATCCCAACAAAACCAGGCCACCAGCTCAAGGTGGATTCAGCCTTCCCTCCTTTGGAGGTTGGTAAATTAACTACTATCTCACGTGGGGGGCAAAGTGCTGTTTGCATAATTCAGTTGTAAACTGCCCAGAGAGTACTTGAAATGCTATGAGGTAGTATGTAAGCAGCACACTTCATGTTTCCTTGACTTGTGCCGGTCCGTTGTAGGGTTGTGTGCTCCTTGTGTGGCTGTTTTTAGAGGAGGTGTTCCTTAAAGAACCACACACCAAACATGAGGGGAAGAGGTATCCATTTATGGCACATCATTGGATTTACCCACAATATCTTTAGCTGTGATTCAGGGCAATCAAAGCAATTCAGATTGGACTTGAATGTCTACTGTTGATCCCGGAAAATGAGGCCAAGAAAATATACAATTGCGACAGATATTTTACATCAACTGAGGACAACACATAGGGAGTGTCACCAGATACTAATGAGAGCTCAAAAAGGAATTGGAAGTGGAGTACACCGTTTCCTACAAACCAAGAACAGAGCAGCTCTAGACGGGGAATTTGCAATTATTTTGGAAACAGTTCAGCATTATCTACACCTGGCACAACAGTGGGCTCAGATCTGAACCCTTCTAAGCCTCCACATTTTCTGCAACAGGAACAAGCAGTGAGTGCATTTCTATGAACCAAAAAGAAAAAAAAAGACTGAGATTTCAGAAGTGATCTTCAGAGGTAGCATGTGATTGTGGCCGGGCTGGGCTCATAGGAGGCGACCTTGCTGGCCACGCATTAAAGCAAAGACTCGTTGGGCAATCGAGAGGAACGACTTGGCTTCTGGCCTGCATCCCCGAAAAGGGGCATGCTGGCTAACGGGCATGGCGCCTTCATCTTGAGATCCTCTGTGTGGGTTGATCTGTGGTCCCCGGCATCTTTCATTGGATGGAGGGCTGCCAGGAATCGCTTGTCTCATCCAAAAGTAGACCATAAACAAGGAGAGCGGAGGGCTGACCCAGATTTTCGACTGTTGGCCCCGTCTGCAGCATGGCTTTGGTGCCAGACTTCCTTCCTGCCTCCTTTAAAGGATCCTACGGGCATCTTCCACATAATGCAATTCATGAAGCCAAAGATGACGTTTCTCACACTGGATTCCTTCAAAAGTTACTAACCATCTGTCTTGGAAGTGCAATAATAATCAGAACAATCATTTAAATGGATGAAGAGCTGTTAGAATTACTCTCTTCCACTTTTGCTTTTGAAAGAGCAAGTTTCTAGTTCTTATTATTGCAATTAAAAATATATATGTATGTATATATATTTCAGAGTGTGGGAACATGACGTGGGGATCAGAGCCCATGCAAGTGGGCGGTCAGGTTTCCAGAGACCCGGGCTTGGTTCCGTTGGTGAGAAGTCTGTGTCGGAAGGGGATGCCTGGCTTCCGCACTTTTTGTGGACTTTCACTCAGGGCAACAGAAGCAGCACTTAGCGTGATGCAAAATAGGAAAAACTGTGGAAAAGCTTGTGCAAAAAAAAAATGTGGTCAAATGTGCACAATTTATATCACTTGCAAGGTCCCTCTTTTCTTGACTTAGGTTTTCTTTTTAAAACTTTGCACAGTGTGCCCGGTTTAGCTTCTACCCTTAAGCCGACTATGGCAGGATGGCTAACCTAAATAAGCCATGCCATGGCCCCCACAAGGCCACCTTCGCTTTGCAAGACTCTCCATTTTCTAACCTCCACTCTTGCAGCTGTATCAGTCGGTTGACAGGGGCCCCTCCGTGCAAAAAGATGCAAGCTAGTTTTTAAAACATGCATTAACTGTCATGGTTTCTCCTCAGAACTCTGGGAACGATAGGATTTGTGTGTAAATCAGGATGCCCAAAATATATCAATTTTTATTCCTAAACACTGTATTATTTCGTGTATAAATGCTCCATGTATAAGGCGCCCCCACTTTTCTAACCCAAAGTGGGGCTTTTCTAAGTGGGGCTAAGCAAATGTAGGGTAAAAAGGATCAAAGTGCTGCAGGATGGCTTTGATTCCTGCTTTCTCCCTTTGTGCTAAGCCCCACGTGACTTAGAATAAGGAGGGGGAAAGGGACAAAGCAATTCCACAACTGCACAATCATTTTGATCCCTTTCCCCCTTATACAGCTACGGGATTGCTTTGATCGTTCCCCCTCCTTTTGCTAAGCACCATGAGACTATGCAAGCAGAGGGGAAAGCAGGGATCGAAGCGATCCTGCAGCGTTTTGATCCCTGCTTTCCTTTTCTTAAGGCTTAGCAAGTGGAGGGGAAAGCAGGGATCAAAGCCCTGCAGGATCACTTTGATCCCTGCTTTCCCCTCCAGTTGTTTTTTCTCCTCAGCTTACTTCCGTGTATAAGACGACCCTCAATTTTTAGTCTAAAGATTTTAGACAAAAGTATAATACATGGAAAAATACGGCAGTTTGCTGTTCAGAGGAGGGGCTTCGTACCTATTTTGTGCAGGCAGGAATGGTTCTTATTCAGAAGCACAGATTGAGAATGAAAGAAATTGCACATTAGCCCAAATTTCGTAAAAAGAATCCTTTTGCTCGCCAAATTTGCACCGATTATGAAATGGATAGAAAAAAAAGGTGGACCTGATTACACTGGGCTATCTATGCTAGGGAACGAACATGGTTCAACAAGCACTCCTTCTGCCTAGGGAACTGTAGTTCTGGCATGAGGATATATGGATCTCCAGTAGATCACTTTCAACGTCTTCATTAAGTTCCCAGCATTCCTTGAGGGAAATGACCTTTAAAATGGTATAAACCCAAGACACATTTGTTTTCAAATGGCAGTTTCAAGGATCCAAGGCAGAGCTACAGTATTGAGCCTATAGAAGTGGAAGGAAATCCAACTGAGTTGGAACTTGGCTTCAGGCATGCGCATGTACTTTTTATGCCCCCTTTTAAACACGGTGGGCCCCTCGGTCTCCCTGAAAATGCTCACGGAATAAGGTGAGCTGCAAAAAGACCCTGAAAAACTAACAAGGAAGATCCTTCTGGGAGCAGATTTCTAACGGAAGACGGAACCTTGACCCAACCCACTGAGATCAAGCAAACATGGCTAAGATTGGGTCGTAAGAGTAAACCCAACTCCCATTTTAGTCTCCTTGTCTCAGGGGAGAACTTGAGAAAATAATTCTCAGTTTCCATGTGATTAGTCTTCACGGTCATGTTAGATCAAGCTGATGCTCTGGTAAAGTCATAGACATCGAAAACTTTCTGCTCTAGGGTGGGATCCTGGCTTCATTTTCTAGTCATAGAACCCTAGAATCATGGAGTTGGATGGGGCTTTGAAGGCCATCCAATCCAACCCCCTGGTTCAAAGCAGGAATCCCAATCCAAGCAGATCGGACAGAAGGCGGTCCAGTTTTCTCTTGAAGGCCTCCAACGTTGGGGCGCTCACCCCCTAATTGGTTCCATTGTCGTACTGCTCTAACAGTTAAAATTCTGCACCTCTAGAGAAGAGGATGAGACACAGAGCACCATGCATTTACATGTGTTGACTGACACTTGAGACTGGGGACCTGGAGTAGGCGCGAAGAGCCCACAACTTAGTCCACCCTCTATGTTCTTCCCTCATAATGCTTCTCCTCTCTATGCCTTTATACCCTCCTCTTTACACAGGGCCATGCACACTCACTGGAAAATGTCAACTATTTTGGGAACTGGAAGGAAGGGTTATCCAACAGTTTGGTGTCGCTCCAGGGGAAGATGAAGTGACTTCAAAAGGTCTACAAAAGATGGACAACTCATGGGTCTTCGGACGTTGTTGAGTCTCAACTCCCATCAGCCCTAGCCTAAACAACCCAAGGTGAGGGATGATGGAAGTTACAGTGTGACGGGCTATAAGCCGCACACCTCGATCCAATAGATGGGCTTTGATCGGAATGCAAAAAAAGTGGATTATTTCTATTACTGATCTACCACCAGCAAACCCTTCACAAACCCTTTCTCCCAATAATTCTACACCATAGACTCAAAGGCCTGCATCTTCTTCCCATGGAACTCTGGGGACGAGACTTTTGGGAAGAGACATCAATGACTCCTATGTTTCCTTAGGGCTAAGAAGGCTTTTTAAAAAAAAAATAATTGTGCAACTCCCTGTAAGGCCACCGTCCGCAACCCACTACCTTTAACGCTACCACAATTTTGAAGTAGCCTGGCACGTTACTCTTTTAAGTCGCTCGTTGCTTTTAAATGTCTTTTTCTTAGGAAGAAAGATTGCCCTTTTTTAAAAAAATGGTGCAAAATTTGAGGGTTTGGGAATCCCTTCAAAAGGTCCTGAAAAAAATCTTTTTTTCCCCAACTTATACATCCCCAATGAGAGAATATACTGGACTGATATTGCTTGTCCCATGGGGTTGGCCGTAGACTAAGGATACGGATGGTCGTTACCTAGTGACCGGAGGGGCATCCTTACACCCTCATCATGCCCTAAAAGTAACACGTTAACAGGGAAAAGCCGTTGCTTGTTAACGTGTTACTTCCAAGCTTTGCGCTCCATGGACTAAAGTTCCCGAAGGTGCTTTGGTGGAAAACATGACAGTTAAAGGTGTATGTTGCTAAAATGAGTGCAACGTTATCCTCCTGAAGTGGGAAGCAGGAACACTGATGCAAAGTTTGGGTGTTCTGCTATTTGTTGCTTTTCTCCTGTTTACGCTAGCAGCTGTTCCCCCCCCCCCCCCAGCATTTTGGCTTCGCTTGGATAAAGACCTATTTCTGCCTTTCCTTCCCTTTGGATTTTTGTTCACTTAAGTTGGTGCAAGGGCGGGAGGTTTGGGATGGGTGGGATTTCCCCCGGTTCCTGTCGCGACATGGGAGTCTTTCAAGAACTGGCTCTTAACATAGAAGCAAGGATTTGGACCCTCCGTAAAAGCTTGCGCTGTTCAGTCCCAAGGAAGGGCCTCCCCCGCCCTTGAACCTCTCTGCCGGGTGGCTCTTTCACACATAAAACCCCTTTTCTTAGCAATCAAAGGGGAAACCCGCGAAGTGGGGACGCTGGCGCTCGGCCCCTGGCCTTCTCGGCCCCAAAACTGGACCCGTGGACCAGGCCGTTCCTTCTGGGCTGGGCTGTCGATAAATTCTAGCGTGTCCGTAGACATGTCCTTAAAAACGCTGAGTTATCTCCTTCGTGGTCGGACAGCGGTGCCAAATTCTGCCGGACCGAGAGAGCCCAGGCCTTCATGACACACCGTGGGGCAGCAGACCATGGAGCAAAGTATCTGGATCAGACCGCTGGCCCACCTTCTACCCGAGAAAATTCATTTCTTGTTTCAAAGTGCAGAGGACAACGGTCTGTAGGCTCCTGGCATTCATTGAGTGGCTAAGGATTCTCTTAAACCCTCAACACTTGGGGGGGAACCTCTTCATTTGGACTCGAAGCCATTTCTATTTCTTTCCTCTCTCTCCCCCACCCCCCAAATTACATCACAGTCTCCTTTTCCTCCTCCACGAGTACCGTCGGCTTGTCTCCGTTGTAGAGTCCCGACCCGTTGAGATACTCCTCATCTTTATTGTACTGTTCTGGCCCAGAAGAAGGGAGGGAATTCTCGGATATGGAGCCGTTTTTGACATATCCCGGCAAGTTCCGATGCCCGTTGAGGGCCCCCGGGATCAGTCTGTTGTTGGCGTGCAGAGCGATCCCTCCTCTGGTGGTGACGTTCGTGATGCTGGTGTGGGACACCATGGGGCCATAGCTGTACGTGGTGCTCCCGCTCCGGGCTTTCCTTTTAAAATCAAGGGCTAACGTCCATCGGCTCCAAGACTTCTTGATCTCGGCTTGAACCTGGCAACCGTTGAGAAAGAGAAAGGGGACTTATTATGGGATACGAAGCAAGGGAAAGCTTTGAGAGGGGTGCCACTTTGAAATATATCTGGGATGGGCACCTTTTTGTATGCTAAGCCTTTTGCCAACTGGGGGACTTGGTAGGGTATAGTTTGAAAGCAAGTCTTCTGCTCCATAGTGCTTAAAGCTCCCTCTGGGTGGTTTATAATTTTAATTAGGCAGGCTGCACATGGCCACCCACCCTAGCGAGCTGAGTACTCAATTTGCCCACTTCGGAAGGATGGAAGACAGAATCAAGCTCGAGCCAGCTACTGGTTGAGCCCACTGGGATTGAACTCAGGTTGTGAGCAGAGGCTTAACTGCAGTACTGCAGTTTAACTATGGTGCCACGAGGTTCCTACAGCAGCCCCTTTTGCAAGCTCTGGCATGGCAAGTATTTGCAGAAGATGTGGGACGGCTCTCAGATGTGGAGGACCTGATTCCAGAGGGAGACAAGGTCTCCGGTCCCTGGGCTTCACGAACAGGTGTGTGTATTTTGATCTGGGAATATTTCCGGGATTTAAAACATTGAGTAGGAAAACCAGGTAGATAAGTGCAAAGGGGTATCATTTGTGAGACAGAAACATGCAGCTGGGAGCCTTGCATGATCCATCCATCGCTGGACTGCATCACTCCAAAGTCTTGGAGGTAGCAATAATCGTTAGTCTCAGTCCAAGTAAACCCACTGAATCCATGCCATTTACATAATGGTTGACCTTCCAAATTCAAATAGATTGACTTCATCTACTGCAGTTGAGACTAACAAGCATTTCCCCATGTTAAAGAAAGACAAATCAGCCTTCCTCTGTAGGCTCAGAAGGCTGCAACCGGCAGGATTAGACCTTGATGGGCTGACAAACGTTTGTGTTTATTTTTCCCTAGGAGAGACCCCCTGTCCTGACAAGGCCCTCTAAAATTTCAAGAGGCTGTGACTTTCCACCATCCCATCAAGGGCCCAGTTGGAGCTCTAAGAGACTTACCTCCCCATTGCAAAAACAATAGATAATGGCCACAAAAAATCCCTAGGAGGAAGAAGAAAGAAAGAAGCAAAGAAAGATTAGACTCATCGAACAATGGATTTGGAAGGGGCCTCTAAGGCAGTGGTCCCCAACTTTGGGCCTCCAGATGTTCTTCGACTACAACTCCCAGAAGCCTTCACCACCATCTCTGCTGGCCAGGATTTCTGGGAGTTGAAGTCCAAGAACATCTGGAGGCCCAAGGTTGGGGACCACCGCTCTAAGGCCCTTGAGTTTGACCCCCTGCTCCCTTCAGGAGTCCAAAGCAAAGGAGATCTGACAGAAGGTTGTCCAAATTTCTCCTGAACGTCTCCAACGGTGGAGTGCTCCCCGCCTCCCCCTGAAATAACTGGTTCCATTGTCGTACTGCTCTAACAGTTAAGAAGTTCTTCCTGATATCCACCCCAAATCTGGCTTCCTTGTAAACATCTCGCCCTCGCCTGTCCAACTGCGTAACCATCTCTCCATCATCATTCAGAGGCTCCCAGACATCATCAGGTCCACATGTAGCATTCTCGGGTAGCTGCTTGGCCATCGTGATATCGTTGCCAAGAACATGATCCCACCCTTCTATTCATTTCTCCCCCGTGGCTGCTGCTCCATTGCTTGCTTCCCTCTTGACCTCCCGCATTGTTCCTTTGCCCCTGACACATTGTGGGAAAACAGCCACCATGGGTGAACGAACGGGCATTGTCGAATCAATGCCAACGCAAATCCCACTGCTGGTGGGGGTCTACTCTAGGGAGGACCAAGACTCTCACTGAGCCCTAAATGTTGATTTTAAAGGTTAAAAAGGGGGACACCCGGTTGGTGGCGAGCCCAGGATTCTCCCCCAGCTTCCCTGGGTTGGCCACCAGGCGGTCATCCTTGAAACCGGACCTTGGAGGAGGCACGTCATACCTGGAAAGAATTGAAGAGCATTTCATAGTGCATCTGGATCTGCCAGAGGATTCCTGAGACTTCTGTGTATGGCATAGCCATAAAAACGATATAATGAACTCCAAAGAGAGGCATTAAGACGAGGGTTGATTTCAGCAGCTTCCTGCAGAAGAGAACAGAGGGAAGGGTAAGAGAGGTGCTGGCTCGCTCTCAGCTTCCAGAGCTGGCTGGATGATGGTTAACCAGGAGTGGTTCAGGATCAGTTGGCTAGATTAGAACTGGTCACCTTTTCCGAGACAGGGCGGCCATGTCTTGATTTTAGTGTCCCTAGAAGTTGTGCTGCAAGGGAAACGGCTTTGCTCTGAACTGAAGGCTAAAGATTATGCAGCTGGGTCATGTTGAATTTATACGGCTGCAGATGTGAATATCAAACATCCAGTTAGCCTGGATGAAACACATGGGTTCATGGATTATCACATACGTAAATGAGAAAACGATCTGTAATCAACCCTTCATTGCATGCTGGACTTCCTAAATATATAGGTATGAATTTTTAAAATTATTATTACAGTATTTCATTTGATGTTATGAATCCCGCACACGGCTTTCCACAGTTACTTTTTCTGGACTCCAGTTCCCCAGTGGGAATGCTAGCTGGGGGATTGTGGGAAATGTAGTCCACCGCAGTAACTTTTTTTCAAGCCACATTCATGCATGCTCTACAAGCCATGGCTCTCCGTTTACACGAGGACGATGGCCGTGTTTGCAATCCGACATAAAAGAAAGGGGAGGGGAAATACTGAGCATTTCTCACAACTTTGGAAACAGAGAGAGAGAGAGAGTAATGTGTGATCAATGATGTAGATGTTTTCATTTTTAAAACCCCGAGCCGTGCATTAAAATATTCGCAAAGGGTTATACTGCATCCAAACAAGCTCTCAGTGGCCCAGGTAACAGCTGGAAGCATCCTCTCTCCTCATCTCAGTGGTCCTCCTAAGAAAGGTGGTCCTTCGTTTCTGATACACTCCTGGCCATGGGCGCTGTTCTCAGGGCAAAACCCCCAAAAGGCAGACCGGCGAGGGCGACCCCGGTGGAAAGCCTTTGCCGATCCTGGCACTGTTGACCGAGCTATAATCTAGAACGGAACTTCCCACACTCTACATCATGTGGCTGGGTTTTTAACTTGGTCTTTGCCTCCGATCCGGCTATAGGATGTACGTTTTGACTCCTACTGTTCTTGCAGAGAAGAATGAAAAAATCCACACGTTTTCTCCTCACCGGGCAACAGTATCACAGAATAACAGAATAATGAATTTGGAAGGGACCTATAAGGCCTTCAAACCCTGTTCAGTGCCAGGATCCAAGTGAGAGCTTTTATCCATTCCCCTGTTTTATATTCTGGGCCTTTTATTTCCATTTTTTTTTTGGGGGGGGGAGTGTTTTTTTGGGGGGGGCAGGCATACTATCCTGCATGCAAAAAATAAAAATAAAAAATTCCACATTTTGTGCAAAACCCTTGCATATTGAGCAAAATACAAGGGTTTTTTTTTGCCACAAAATGTAGGGCTTTGTTGTAAAATATACATATAAAAAAATTGGTTTTATTTTTTTCCTGAAACTGCTGCTGCTCAAGACAGAGCTGGTCTTTTCCGTCACGTGAAGCAGCAAATAAAACTTCCTGTGGTTGATGATTTTGTTTTACAGCAGAGTGCTTTGATAGGTTGAGATATTCTTCTTTATCAAGGATAAGATAATTGGCCTGCGCTTTGCCTCTCCCACCCCGCCCAATTAGCTAACCCTACTGTAGCTTACGAAGTAGCAGTCTGAGATAAAGTGCCTTCGTTTGCAAGGTCTCTGATTTTTAAGTTGGATTGTGGACGTAAGGATGGTGGGAGTTTTTACAACCTCACAGGCTGCCTATGGTTTGTGTGACTGGGAGGGTCTTTTCTGGGCTTGGGTGACTGTCAATCTATCCAGCACTATCCAATCGTTCCTTACTGCCTGTGAATTCAAAGAGAGTCCCGCCTCCCTGCTAAAGGCTTCCTTTCCTCCTCTTTCGCCCATAGGAAGCCGTCTGTTTTTTATGGTTTGCTGTTGGATCTGTTCACGACAGCAAGTAATGAAACAGGTTTATTCTTTCTACTAAAGATGTCTCAGAGTGAGTTATTGAGACCTGGAAGTGCCGGTTCGTGAGAAAGAGACAGGCTATCGGGGGGAACAGAAGCTACTCTCCTCTGTCCTTCTCCTGTGTCATGAAAGGGAATTTTTCACCAGAAATTTAAAGCTCTGCAGCCAGGGTTACGCTGGAAATAAGGTGAAATGCTAAACATTTATCTGATGAAACTGCATTGTCGAGGAGCCAGGACTGTTTTCTATCTCGGACTAAGAGTGTGCACCGAGGAGATATAAAGTTCAACAGAGCAAAATCCGTTCTTATGAGAAGCATAGCCAAGGACGGAGAAGACAGGCCGTTGGGGTCCCGAACACCCCCTCTGAGATTCCTGTGGCGACAGGATTGGGATACGACACCCAACCGTGGCATGTCACGATGCCACAGACCTCCAGAAGGCAGCTCAGAAAATAGGAATGGATGCGACATCTGGGAATCATTTAGAAGCTCTCCTCCCTACGAGAACATTTTCTGCCTGGAAATGATGCCGACTGGGAAAAGGAGGGGTTGCTTCGCCAACCGTTGCCGTGGTACCACATGGAGGCAATTACCGAGGACCGGGCACCCGCCGTGGCTCGGCTGAGCGCCTTTTCCCTCTGCTGGCAAATGGGAGCCGCTGGGGTTGGGGGCTGGGAAAAAACCCCATAAAAGTCACAGAGTGTCTCCAAACCTTAATTAATAGCAAGCCTCCAACAGCATGAAATAAATCCGTAGGTAAATGATAGGTCTTGAAAATGCCAGGGAACACACTTGGGCAGTTGTGGAGGCCAATAGCAGCCGAAGCGCTGCACTTCGGATGGTGGAAGCGCCAGCTTCCTAAGCCGATCTTCCTGCTGAAGCAGAGATCCAGAAACCTGGTGACTGATTTCACCAGACATGTAGTGGCCTATAGGGCTTGGTTCAAGCAGAAAACCCTCTGGAGACAAGGGCGTGTCTGGGAAATACATTTAGGGTCTAAATAACTGAACGGCTGATTCCGTTTCTAGAAGAGGTGCACCCTTCAAAAGAAAATACTGTTTATTTATTCAAATTAAAGTTGCACTTTGCTTGCTTTTGTTTCATAATTGGCCAGTTGGGAGGTAGCATGGCTTTGTTTTTCACGTCTGATTTCTCAGGTAAGCGGTCCTGAAAGATTTCCATGCCTGGAGGGAGAAAACTGTCAGAGGAGATGTATACTCGAAGGCTTTCAGGGCCGAGATCCGATGGTTGTTGTGGGTTTTCCTGGCTGTTTGGCCGTGTTCTTGAGGTTTTTCTTCCTAACGTTTCTTCCTAATGTTTTCTTCCTAACGTTTCTCTGCAGCCGGCATCTTCTGACTCCTGTCCTCTGAAGATGCCGGCCACAGAGACTGGTGAAACGTTAGGAAGAAAAACCTTAAGAACACGGCCAAAGAGCCTGGAAAACCCACAACAACCATCGAGAAGATGTATGTTTGCCTTCCCATGGGACCTAACCTGAAGCTGAAGATTTTGATGGGTTGTTCAATTTATTTGTGAATTGATGGCCTTCCATTGGGATAGTTTACTCCACTTAAAAGTTTCAAGTTGCTGGATTTGGGCAGTGCCTTTCCCTTTTTCTTGAGCCATCTTTCTAGATTCTCCTAGAATTTTTTAAGCCACAGAATGCCAGATTAGGACTCAGGAGACCTGAAATGGAATCTCTGCACTGCCACAGAAACTCTCTGGGGAGCGATGATGCTAAAACCTTTTCTTAAATGGGTCACCTCACCATGCAAAAACCTACTAGGGTTGCAACAAGTGAGGTGTGACTTAATAGCACATGCTGGAGGGTTGCCGGGGACTTACCTATACTGTTGTCTTGTATCACACCTCCCTGCGTTTGTCTCTCGAAGTTTGGTGGCCAGGACTCTGATGATTTTGATAAAGAGAATAAAATTTGCCTGAAAGAGAAAGACAGAGGTAAAAGGAGGGGAGTCACGAAGGTGTATCTTGGCTCCTCCCTTCACAGAACATGTGCCAAAACCAACAGCAAAAACACTATAGAAGTGATTGGTTTAACCAATTAAACCTAATCAATTGTTCCCTCCTGCCTCTGAATCCAAAGAAGGTTCTGCCTCTCTGCCTGGCCTTTTCCCCTTGTCTGTTGCCGGTTGGAAGCAGGTAGTCTGTTGATGTCTGTTTGCTGAAAGCAGTCAGTCACGTTTTTCTGTTTTGCTGTGTCCTATGTTCAATCGTGAGTAAATGAAAACTTTTATTCCTTCTCTTATTCATGTCTCAGAGCAAGTTATTGAGAAGTAGGGGCTGGTTGATGAGAAAAAGGGGTGGACTGATCTGGGGGACTAGAAGCTAATTAATTAATTAATTAATCAATCAATCAATCAATCAATCAATCAATCAATCAATCAATCAAAATTCGGCAACGGCAAAAGAGGAACATCAGCCAGAGTGATGCCTTACAAAATGTCCTCCTCAGTTTTGCTCCTCTTGGTTCTTGTTCACACTTTTAAACTAGTAAGGTAATCATTACACCCGTCTATTGTAGTCTGTCCTGTGGAAAAGAGTCGACGTAGCTCCCAGGGAGTTGTCTGGAGGGAGTCATTGCTGGGGGACAGCAACGAAATATCAGAAATAGAAGCCAGGAGCTGGCATCGGTGGTTGACCCAGCTGGTGGCCGGCCGAGGACCATCGCTGCTCATGTTTAAGAGGCGTGAATGGGTTTATTATCCCCTGAATTCTGAAAACCCCCAGCACTGGAATTCTTAAAACGAGACAGAGATTTAGGGTTGGGATGAAAATCTTGAATGCGAGGTGACATTCAAGAGCATATTTTCGTTATCAAGTTTTGAAGGCAGGCTTTTGCAAGCTCCTTCTCTTCCTGGAAGCTCACAGAGAGGGTTTTCCTCCTCCGTTCCATTAGGAACGACCAACTCTCCAAACCACACAGTGGTCCTTGGATACGGGATCCCGGGAGGGGAGAAAGATGACAGCAAAAAGAGACCTGGCAGAATTAGAACACAGAACCACCAGGCCCCGTAAGCCTTTGACCTTACAGCCCAATTGCTAGAAGAGAATGAGTTGGATGAGGCCAAGATTTTGCTGCCAGGGGTGAGTAAGACCCCCTAGGATGTCTTTGCAGGAGCGTTTGGCAAATGCGATTCTGTTTGGAAGCAAAGAACTCTCTCTGTTGGAAAGAGTAGGGTTTTTTTACCCTCGTTGCCACTGAAACCCAGGTTCTGCCAAACCCGGGCATGAAAAGATTGCATTTTCAGACAGGGGCTATCTTGGAGAAGCTAAAGCCCACCTGGAGCTTAGCTGTTCTGCAACTCAAAATAAATTACAGAAATAAAAGCAAGATTGCCATCCGCTTCTCTGCCGTGTTGCACTCTGCCAAGCAAAATGTGAGAATCAGACCTAGCCCTGAGTACGGGAAGGATTATGCTGCTGAGAAAGAGCACACGCTTTGCAGATGGAGGGTCCAGATGCAGGGGGAGGTTCCCTTTTTTTGGACTACAGATCCCAGAATCCACCAACCACCATGGGAACTGTGGCATTGCAGCCCAAACTCAGCCAGCCAGCCAGCCAGCCAGCCAGCCAGCCAGCCAGCCAACCATCCATCCATCCATCCATCCATCCATCCATCCATCCATCCATCCATCCATCCATCCATCCATCCATCCATCCATCCATCCATCCATCCATCCATCCATCCATCCATCCTAGCCAACCATCCAAGCCAACCATCCCAACCATCCCAACCATCCAAGCCAACCATCCCAACCAACCAACCAACCAACCAACCAACCAACCAACCAACCAACCAACCAACCAACCAACCAACCATCCATCCATCCATCCATCCATCCATCCATCCATCCATCCATCCATCCTAGCCAACCATCCAAGCCAACCATCCAAGCCAACCAACCAACCAACCAACCAACCAACCAACCAACCAACCAACCAACCAACCAACCAACCAACCAACCAACCAACCAACCAACCAACCAACCAACCAACCAACCAACCAACCAACCAACCAACCAATCTTCTGCTTTTTAATGACATTTTCACTACCACAGGGGAGACCCACCCCCCTGGCAAGAAAAACGTTCCCGTGTCTTTTCTCTGGTCTTCCCCCTTCCCTGATCCGAACTTCTCTGACTCACCATCACAGCTGTGAGGATGGGCACCTGAATAAACCACTTGAAATAGCTGGCACTTAAATCCCAGCACCTGCAGAAAGACAGAGAGAGAGAGAGAGAGAGAATTATAACCCTTGCATCTTTTCTCTGTCTTTCAGCAATGTCAGAAAAGTACTTCAAGGGCATTGGTCGCCACCCCTGGTTCTTTGGGTCGTGGGCGGCACAATCACTCCCATAATCCATCTGACCAGTTTGGATGTCACAAAGCAGTGCATGTTTGGTTCCTGCTGATGAGCAAAGTGTGTCTCCGTTCGCCAAAAATAAAATCAAAAGAGAGCCAGCTGCTGGGAGATTTCTCTGCTCCTGCACGAGTGCAAAAATCAGGCTTATTCCACCTCGTCAGCAGCCATGTTGGCAAATAAATAAATATAGTACTTAAAAACTGGCTGGATTTTAGTTTTTTTGCACAAAATACAAGCCTTTTTTTTTGCACCCCAGTGCAAAGTGTTTCCTGCCCCAATACATGCTCCAGTTCCAGTTTGGAAAAGAAGGGCCGTCGCATGAGAATTCCTCCCCTGGGACCCGTCATGCCACCAAGCTCACAACCAGCGCAAACCTCACAACCATGCTGGGGTATTTGATCTACATATGAGAAGGAAATGGATTTTCCCCACCAGAGCTCACCATATAGTTTCATGCTGGCTTGAATGGGTAGTTAAGACCCATTGGCTTTACAAAAAACCCTGCTTCTGGTGAAGGAGAAACTGCTGTCCGTCAGTTCTTCTGCAACACCCCTGCTTGGCAGGGAGAAGGTCCGGAGCTTGGAAAAGTTACTTTGTGAGACTACAATTCCTGGGACCTTCCAGTCTGCTGGCTCACAAGCCAAGCTAGTTCTAGGAGCTGTCATCCTGAGAAGCGAGCGCTTTCAGATTCTCGGCTGCTCCTTTCCTCTTGCAGAGATAAGCTAAATGGGGGTGGATGAGCCTCGTGGCACAGTGGTTAAATGGCAGTACTGCAGCCAAACCTCTGCTCACATCCTGGGTTCAATCCTAGGTAGCCGGCTCAAGGTTCACTCAGCCTTCCATCCTCCCGAGTTTGGGAAACGGAATACCTAGCATAATGCTGGGAAGAGAGGCAGTGTGTAGCCTGCATAGTTGAACTGTAAACTTGCCCAGAGGGTGCTTCAATGCTATGGCACAGTATATATATTTTATTTTATTTTATTGGTGAAATTGGGGGTGGAGGACTTCTCTGGTTGAGACCCACACCAAAAGCATGTGTGGCCTAAGGCAATGGGCAGAGTATTTTTTTTCCTCCCATACACCCAACAGATACACACAGGGACAAAATTTTACATTTATCACCATTACCACAATGAAGACAATGAATAAAGAACCATCTGAGTTCATTACAGACTTGGTCCTCATTTCTTTCCAGACTTCTCCAGGGCTTAATGAAGGGTGAATAACAATTAGCTAAAGACTATTTTCTATTCATTACAGACTGCATTTATATCAACTTAGCCAAACCTGCGCCTTACATCCAGTTAGGGAGAAAGAAGAAAACCTGCCACTGTCTGGAGCTATTTAAATAGTCAAGGGTGTTTAAATAAAAAAGGAGAGTGATTGACAGCCGAGGGAAATGACCCGAGAAGCAGCTTGTAATTAAGAGTTATGACTGCATCACCCGCGTTTTTTTTTTTTTTTTAAGAAACAGAGTTTGTAAGTTTTGTTTACACGCACAAAGTAAAGGACCTCGTTGGCCCCGAGGAAACTCTGCTTTAGACTTACTCTGTGTCTGCTAAGGTTGCCCGTAAGCTTGCCCAGACTGTGACGAAGACAGCAGGGAGTCCTAGAAAGAAAAGAAAAAAAGGTAATAATGCGTGAATGTCCATCTCTGCACTTTGGAGGGGAGCCCCACAAGATGGGAAAAGTCTCTCCCCCACCCCAAAAACTTTCTTCCTTCCTCATCCCCACCCCGTCACAACAGAGATAAATCAGATGGAGTTCCTTGGGGCCAAGATGGACATGGGGGTTATAAACCTTTCTGTTCTCCTACAGAAAGGGGTCAGGTGTCATCTGCAAGAGATCGTGGCCAGTTCTAGCTCTCTTAAAGCGGGAGGGTGGTGTGACTGAAAATGGAGCTACTCCATTTCGACAGAACTTCAAAGTCAATTACTTGCTGGGACCCAAGACTGTCAGACCATGTTCTGTCCTCCCAGCTAGGATGGGCGGTGGAGGCTGGAGGCCAGCTGGGAAAGTTCCTGGGATTCGGAGTGAAAAAAATAAAATAAAAAAGGAAGAACGGTGCTGAAATCTGATTTCCCCCATGTATCCACCTAGCTTGGTGCCTTTTGTAGTAAAGGTCTCCCTGGAAATTCCAACCCGAGGAACCTTTCCTTCTGGGACAGGGGGTGGTGGTGGTGGTGGAGGACAGAGCATGTGGCCACAGAATCAGATCATGGAATGAATCATGCAATTACAGAATAGCGGAGTTGGAAGGGGCCTTGAAGGTCATTGAGTCCAACCCCCCTGCTCAAGGCAGGAATCCAAATCCAAGCAGATCTGACTGAGGGTGGTCCGATTTTCCCTTGAAGGCCTCCAGCATTGGAGTGCTCACCACCTCCCCTTGAGGTCACGAGCTCCGTTGTCGTACTGCTCTAACAGTTAGGAAGTTTTTCCTGGTGTTCAACCGAAATCTGGCTTCCTGTCGCTTGAGGCCATTGTTGCGTGTCTTGCACTCTGGGATGATGGAGAACAGATCCTGCCCCTTCTGTGGATGACTATCTTTCAAGTATTTGAAAAGTAGTATCTTCTATCCCTTCAGTCTTCTTTTCTCAAGGCTAAGCCTGCCCATTTCTTTCTGTCTTTCCTCCTAGGGCTTGGTTTCCAGTCCTCTCATCATCCATGAATAGATCTCAGAGTGCAAGAAATAATTTTTAAAAAAACCCATGAATACTTTTTTTAAAAGTGAAAATCAAGAAGCGAATGAGAAGATGGAAGCATTCTAGCTCCAAATTGGTCACCCTTCTTTGGTGTTATACACCAAGGTTAGCCAATCAATGGCTAGGTTCTCAGATAAATAAATCACAGCACCACAGATTAGGTGTAAGATGGTCCCCTATTCCTCCATCCTTGCTCTTACTTTCCCAGCCTTCTATTGCCTCCCCTTCCTGGCGCACTGTAGACTCCTAGAGGCAGAGACCTGGAGGATCTTTAAAATTTTATTTCATTTATTTTTTTTGCTGCAGCTTGCTGCTTGAACTAAGAGCAGCCATGCACACAGATGGGAGTGAATCACTGCTTTATTTCTTAGTGAATGACACACACACACACATAAGAACACACACATGAGTTCACCCACACCCACACAGCAGCGCAAGCTCCAAGGGGTGGCACCGCTGGCATTGACTTCTATAGTATCCACATTGTATGCGCTGTGCATCTCCAGTCCTTACGCACAGTGTGTACAATGCAGGTCCTATAAGGTCAGGATATCTCGGGGACGGGGTGCCACGTTCAGAGCTGCTGGCTGACCCAATGCTCCCTCTTCCCGCACGTGGCCCACGGAAGGTACCGACGGGCTGCGTAGAGCCCACGTGGGCAGATTTTGGGATACTAGGAAGCTTTTGTGTTTCCCCCCCTCCAGAACTTCCAAGATTCAGTAATTAAAGGCTGGTGGAAATGGGAAATAAAATCCTGATTAGGCATCCTTCAGTCTCGAGAGACGATGGTAACATGGTCTGAATAGAGGTCTTGGAACAGCGTCTAGTGTGGCTGAGAAGGCCAATTCAAGAGTGACCATCCCTTCCACACTTGGAGACAAATCCAATCTGTCCCCTGTCCAGCTCCCTGATTTTGCTGAGTTTGGGACTGTCTCTTGGCCTCAGCCTGCTGGACAAGGGTCTCTTCAAATTGGGAGAGGCCCTGATGCACCGCCTGCCTCCAGGCTGAGCGCTTAGATGTCAACGTTTCCCATCTGTTGAGGTCTATTCCTAAGGCCTTCAGATCCCGCTTGCAGATATCCTTGTATCACAGCTGTGGTCTCCCTCTGGGGCGATTTCGCTGCACTAATTCTCCATACAGGAGATCCTTTGGAATCCGACCATCAGCCTTTCTCATGACATGCCCAAGCCAATGTAGACAGCACTGTTTCAGTATTGTATACATGCTAAACATTCCAGCTCGTTCTAGGACTACTCTATTTGGAACTTTGTCCTGCCAGGTGATCCCAAAAATGTATCATAGACAACGCATATGGAACGTGTTCATCTTCTTCTCCTGCCGTGCACAAAGGGTCCAGGACTCACTGCAGGACAGGAGTGTGCTCAGGCCCCATAAGAGAAGTGTGCTGAGCTTGTAGGGTGAGCCCCATCCTGACACAATGAGATATTTGGCTCAAGACACGGATTCCATGATGCCACTTTAAAAACAAAAGACAGTTTAATTCAATGAGTTCAAATCTCCTGGTGTCTTTGGCCGTTCAAGAATGGCCAAGCGCTAGGCAGGTGTTTTTGAGGAGAATTCTTGCAATCAGACCCTTAGGGGACAGCGAGGGTTTCTGTCTGTCCAGGGCATCCTCAGATGACATCTCTGGAGAGGACCTCAGAAGAGAAACGGCATGATTTATAGAGCAAAACGCTTTCTGAAGTTCCACCCTGTTTCCTTGCCAACACAGAATCTCCTACAAGGGAGAAGAAACATCATCTTCTAGCTGTAAGATGTCTCTGGCGTGAAAGGGATCAAGACTTAGCTTGGAAACTCATTCAGACGATGCGTCTCCTGGATAGATGGGAAGTAGGAAGACCTCCAGCTTGGAGGACCCTTTTAAAGAAAAGACTGACCACGAAGACACAGACTAAATTGATGGCCGGCTTGATGAAGTTCATGGAGAACCGGCTGAGTGATGGCTAGCGAAAAATGTCACCTCCACGGTCAGAGAGAAACATCTCTGTTCATCTGATGCTGAAAACGTACGATGTCGGTGCTTCTTCTGAAACTTGACTGTCAAATTCAGGTTCTGGTGTGCTTTTAAATGAATGGGTTTATGGATCAGGTCGTCTACCCCTCCCGGAAGAGGATCTGACCCCAGAACGGCGGCAGGTTGTTCCTCCCGTCTAAAGAGAGATGGAGCTTGTTGGTGGTAGCGAACGCACAAGGAATTCACAGGGACGAAGGGTTAGACCAAAAGACGGAGTCCATTGGATATCGGCTCGGCCTCCGTACGCTCTCTTTTGTTCCTAACGAGCCATGGCTATTTCTACTGGCCTGCCTACTTCCTGTCCTTAAATGACTTTGTGGGGAAACCGATTTTCGCTAATGACTTTGCCCACTTTCCCCACATCCTGTTTTCAAACCGACGACCCAACCGCGCTGAAAAGGGCTCCTTTTGTTTCCTGCTCAAATCCCAAGGCTCAAGGTCACCCTGTCCTCTATATATATATACTCTGAAGGAAGGAAACCGGAAAAGAAGAGCAGGGGCGAGGGAAGTAAATTTGGGGTGACTCTCTCAGGAACCCACAATCAGGCAGACCCCAGGATGTGGTGCAACTCAAGAGGAGGGCAAGCATCACTTCATGGGGGCTGCAAGATGGCAAAGTCTTGTGTGACTCCGACATCTCCTTTACCCTATGCCTTGACATCGTATTTCAGAGGGACGGACAGAAGCCCGGCTCAAAACGTTTGGGAGCCCCTGAGCGACTCGTAAGTTTCCTTCGGAAAAGATTGGCTTATTTTTCAAAACACGCAGGCTGAGAAGGAGAGGAACAGAGAGGTCTATGGCCAGACGTCATCTGTGAAACAGCGCCCGTTTCCACGCAAGGTTGGCTGAGCATCCTCTATTTCAGTCATTTGCATGACTGTCTGACCCCGTCACTTATTATTGGCACCTGGGGAAGCACAGATACATTCTGAAAGCCAACTCAAAGAGCAGGGGGGTCCCAAAAAAACCCAAAACAAAATAAAAATGATAACAAGGAAACTGGATCTCGGATCAGCACCACCTTTGGCAGAAACGTTCACACTTCTTGAAAAACAACCGGACAAATGTTTTGGGTTTGGATGAGAAGCAGTTAACCAATGAAAACAGGAGTCCGCTTCTGGGATTTTTCCTTTGCCTGGTGTCCCTTTGTGAATGGCAGGCAACACAAGAGGGGATCCGGTAGACCATCTTGACTGCGGCCATGGGTGTCGTCCCATGGGTGTCGACCCAGGGGTGTTCTAGTTGCCACCGGCCATCACAAGCCATTCAAGAACATCAAGCCATTTGTACCCAGTGAAGAGGCCTCTAGGTATTCCTGTTCATCAGACAAAAACCAGCCATCACCGCCTGTTTTTAGCTGATCACCGATTGATTTTGGATGGGAGGAGTGCTTCAGTTTGCCCACCAAGGTGGTTGTAGGTCAACTAATCTCATTCGTTTGGACCTTGGGAAGACCAGGTTTGCTGGAAACGATAAGGAGGGCAGGATTGGGCAGGAGGAAAAGAGGAAGACCCAATGTGAGATGGATTGATTGCCTAAAGGCAAGCCACGACTTTGCCAAACCTGAGCACGGTGGTTAATGACAGGACACCTGGGAGGTCATTAATTCACAGGCTTGCTAAAATTTGGTAATGACTTCACAGCACCGTAGATAGCCAAAGATGTGCAGTAGCTGCTGAAGAATGGGTTGTCCGTTGTCTGGCTCATAATGAGCACCTCTCTTTCTGAATGTATCACTACCCATCCCCTGTAACCTGGCTTAGCAGTTTCTCAGCCCAAGACAACACTTGTCCAGTTTATCATTTGAAATTCTGCTTCGGTATTCCTCTTGCTATTGTTATAATGCGCGGTGAAGTCACTTCCGAATTACAGTGGCCCTAACGCTCTTTTTCAGGTACTTGAGATGTTCAAACAGCAGTTTACCATTCCTTGCCTCCAGTGGGCTTTCGTGGCTGAGCAGAGATTGGAACCCAGGCTTCTCGAGTCGTCGTCTAGCGCGTTATCATCACAGCGTTACTTGCAATTGAGATTTATGGACGTCCACAACACCTTCCCAACAAATCATGAACTTTCCCAGAGTCTCCTCTGTCGTGCAGAAGACTCCGAGGCTGCCAAGCGGGAGGACCGAGAAGAGACGAGACTCACCCCAGCCGAATAACGTGAATCCCCAAAGATATTTCTTCTCCGAGAAGAACGCCATGAAGATGAGGCTGTGGAGGTAGAGGCCTTCCACCAGGATCCAGTAGTAGTTGGTGGCCAGAAAATAAAGGAACAAGGTCACGGCTACCTTGCAGCCCACCTGAGAGAGGGTGAGAGAGGAAGGAAAAAGGAGTTAACAGCACGGTCCTGAGAGCTGTCCGGGGAGCCGGGAGACCATCGGCGTCTACAAGCTCAATACAGGGATCCAAATCAAAGCAGATCCGATTGAGGGTTGTCCCATGTTCTATTGAATGCCTCCGGTGTTGGAGCGCTAACTGCCTCCCAAAGGAATCAGTTCCATTGTTGTACTGCTCTAACACTTCAGATGTTTTTCCTGATCTTCAGCCTAAATCTGGATTCATGTACAGTGGTGCCTCGCTTAACGACGATAATCTGTTCCAGGAAAATCGCCGTTAAGCAAAAACATTGTAAAGCAAAATTAAAAACCCCATTGAAACGCAGTGAAACCCGTTCAATGCGTTCCAATGGGGTAAAAATTCACTGTCCAGCGAAGATCCTCCATACGGCGGCCATTTTCGCTGTCTGTATAGCGAGGAATCAGTCCCTAAGCACAACAGGGAGCCATTTTAAGCACCCAGCGGCCATTTTGAAAACCCGATGATCAGCTGTTTTTGATAGTCGTAAAGCGAAAATCGGTTCCCGAAGCAGGGAATCGATCATCGCTAAGCGAAATTCCCCCATTTAGACCATCGTTTTGCGATCACAATTGTGATCGCAAAAAGATCATCGTAAAGTGGATTCGTCGTAATGTGGGGCAATCTTTAAGCGAGGCACCACTGTACCTTGAGCCCATGATTATCAGTCCTGCTGTCTGGGATGATTGAGAGCAGATCCCACCTCTCCTCTGTAGGACTCCCTTTCAAGACTTTGAAAAGTGCTATCCTGTCTCCCCTTAGTGTTCTTGGCGACATTCAAGAGAAAATTGGACAGCCGTCTGTCAGACTGCCTGATGGTCTTAAGATACCTCCTTCCAACTTCACGATTCTACGATTCTGTCCAGAAACATCTTACAGAGTGAAGCTAGGATGGAAAAATCAACATTGCAGTCACCCATTTGGTGGTTTGATTCCCCAACGTGCCTTCTTGAGAGGGGCTGGACTTGATGAGCCACAGGCTCCCTTCCAGCTCTGCAGTTCTAAGAGGATGATGATCCCTATCATCCGACAAGAGTCAAAGATGTCTCCTGTCTCTCAGGATTAAACTATATGCTAGGTGATTTTAGGTTGCAGCTACATTTTAAGTTGTTTCTCACTTTGAGTTCAGAATATGCAGAATATGCACTATACACTGAAAGTGGGGTGGGTGGGTTAAATCTTGCACCTGACTGATTTGCCTACTGAATCGTCCTCCCGGGGGGGGGGAACGGGACTATTGGGGGGGGGGGCTTTAACAGCAGGGTTTTTTTAACCCCTGCAGAATAGATTGTGGGACTGTCAATTTAGAGGCAGGAAAGCCATCTGGGCAAGACATTTAAATCTGCCTGTCTATGCTTGGTGGTGGGCTTGAAAATGAAAAGTAAGGTTCGATTATCCAGGGACTACCCTGTTTCCCCTAAAATAAGACCTAACCTGAAAATAAGCCCTAGTAGGATTTTTCAGGATGCTTGTCATTGAAGCCCTACCCCAAAAATAAGCCCCAGTGAAGTGAAACCCTCGCCTCCATCCTTGTGCAGCATGTAGATGGTTGTACATGAAAAAAATTAAACACCTGAAAATAAGCCCTAATGCATTTCTGGAGCAAAAATTAATATAAGACCCTGTCGTATTTTCGGGGAAAGAGGGTCCATTAAATCAAGGGGAGACCCAGCTTTGCCTGGAAGGCCAGGGAGCTGAATCTGGAGTGGGGCACAGTGCCACCTAGTGGTGAAGGCACAACCACCTTGAACTTAACGGCACTTCCTCTTGGCTGATTTGAAAGCTAAGCGTAACACAGCCAGGTCAGAAAACGGATGGGAGACCATCAAAGACCTATCCAGGCAAGGGTGGGAAGAATCCGGGCCCCAACCTTGGACCAGCTGCCCATCAAAGCTAGTAGTATTCCTCTTGAACGAAGCCATTGTCTGACTCCACAAAAGGCAGATTCGTACAGTCTTGGGTGTTTCTTGTGCCTTTGCCGATGGCCATAAAATAATGTGTATTTTTTTATAATTTATGTAGCACTGCCAATGTGCATGGTACGTTAAGAGAACAGTATAAGGAAATATATTTCCTTCTCTAAGGTGCTTACGGGGGATGCCGGAACAGGAAGGAAAGAGGGAACAGAGATGGGATTGCAACCTCACAGTTGTTGCAGTTGTCTATACTAAGATTTCTCTACAGGATGGCCCGGGAACAAGGCAAAAAGGATGAGGCTGAGGCTTTGGGCCCATCCTGAGAAGGCAGGATTCTCGGGGGGGGGGGGGAAGACCACCAGGCTGGGAAAGGTGGAAGGCAGCAGGAAAAGAGGAAGACCCAAATATGAGATGGATCGACTCCCTCAAGTAAGCCACAGGCTTCAGTTTGCAAGAGCCCAGCAGGGCAGCTGGGTCATTGATGGGTCATTTTGGAGGCCATTTGTTCGTGGGGTCAACATCGATAACTTTCAGAACGAATCTCCGTGATGAGAGAGGGCTGGATCTAACACATTTCTGATGCTTGTATGAATTAGGGAAGGGCATGGATGTGGAGGCAACGGAGGGTGGGAGAAGACTGAGGGTCAAACTCAATAACCGGGCATGACATTAGTGTTCCGGAGACGTGATTCAGGAGGACTTCCAGGTCTGAGAAACAGGCTCAAAAACGGACCACCTGCTTGTGTCCGGAAGACCGACCTCAAAAAAAAACCTTGAAATAATAAAATACTTAAAAAACAAAACAAAACCTCGAAACAAAACCTGCGAAATGCCCCTGCTGTGACAACTACACATCATCAGCACTCAAGGAACACCCTCTTCTAATGGCAGGTCGACTGTAACAAAGAGCTGAGCTCAAAGAGGGTGAAGGAAGTCACCCCAGGAAGGAGGAGGAGACCAGACCATAGGACCAGGAATATGAGAAATGGATTTATATAGAGTTAGATTGTGAGCCCGTCTACTCCGGTTTTGCCAATGCTGGTTGGCAGAAGTTACGAGCAGAATTCTTTCCAAGGTCTCACTGGGGATGCCTGCTGTTCCCTTCTGGCTTCCCATCCAAATATTAACCCGGCCTGACCCTGCTTAGCTTCTGGAATGAAACATGATCAGCAGGTACCGGGTGGTATCCACCTTTTCCAACAGAGAGCATCTGTGTGCTTCCAGGAACTCTGTAAGCAGGGCGCAAGGGCCATGATCTCCTCCCTGGGTTGCCTACGGAGCGTGGGACGAGCTACAGTCTCCAACAGCTCCTGCAGGGAGAAACCTGATCGCCTCGGAGCTGCCCCGGGAATCTTTGTTGGGTTTGTGGTCAACTCTTGTGTGGATGCAACATAGAAACGCTTACGGGAGGCCCAACGGAGAACTCAGCCACTTAGGGGAACGGGAACTGCCGCTCGAAGGGGTACTCACCAGGGATGACTTGTCCGGTGGAGGCAGCTCGGTGATGGTCTTGAAGTCTTCCTCCGAGATCCGCTCCATCTCTTCCAGAGCGGAGCCAGAGTAGAGGACGGCGTCCTTCACGAAGATGCTGATGGCTCGGAGCATGAAGGAGACGAAGAGGTGCATGTGGATGTAGTTCCGTGTACAGTGCAGGCGCCTGAATCAGGAAAGAAAGGGGGGGGGGGAGAGAAGGAATGCTTTTGTCTTCTCCCATGGCTAACATTTGCAGCAGAACCTCTCAAAACCTTCAACCCCAAGAGTGCTGACTCCGTGACACCTGATGGCGTCTACCAACCTCCACAGTTTGACGGGGCTCGCTTGCAAACGAATCTGGGTAATGCCGTAATAAATGTTTCAAGCTTGCCCTTAAAACACACACACCCCGAACGAACAAGAGGACAAACTTGCAACCCACACAAATCTCAAGCTGTGTGCATTTCTTCGGCGCCGTGCATCAAAAAAAAGAGGACACAGTTGTAAAGGGGGGTGTTCCACAAAGTCCCATGGGAAGTACAGGGGCTTTGTGGAAAAACTGCAGAATTCAGAGTACAGGAATTCAGAATTCAGGTCTCTAAAGCTTTGGTGTCTTAAATCTAGCACATGGTGAAACAAAAATATGGAGACGGAGTTGGAACGCCTTACCTGAAATACCCTAGAATAAGGACCGCAATGGTCAGGGACCCCAAGGAGATGGAATAGCCGACGGTATAGATCAGATAGAGGCGGTAGAAGACCTCCTGTAAGAAACACACAATCTATGATTAGCCTGGAGAAAAGAAGATTGAGAGGAGACAGGATAACACTCTTCAAAGACTTGAAAGGTAGTTATCCAGAGAAAGGGCAGAATCTGTTCTTGGTTGTCCCAGGGTGTAGGATCCACCCTAATTAGCGCAAGTTGCAAGAAGCCAAATTTCAGCTGAATGTCGGGAAAAATATCTTAACTGTTAGAGCAGTATGACAATGGAACCTGTGACCTCAAGGGGAGGTGGTGAGCGCTCCCAAAGCTGGATGGGGTTCAAGACAAAACGGGACCACCCTCTGTCAGATCTGCTTTGATTCCAGCCTTGAGCACGAGGTTGGCCGTAGAGGCCCTTTCCAACTTCAATATTCTACAATTCTTTTTAAGGGAATGAACGTAATAAATGAAGGGATGAAAAAGGGGAATTAACTCTGTGCTCTGCTGCTTAAGTGGTGGCAGGATCCTGATAAAAAAGAACGAGGTGCATCATTTTGCAGAAATAGGGTGGGCCTTTCAGGAGACGAATCAGCTTGTACTTGTCAAGGGTCTTCAATTCCACGCAAAACTTTGCGGGAGTGAATGATAAACTTCCAAACAACTCTGATCACCACACGTAAGAGTCAAGGTTCAGGATATGAAATATCTGACCTTTCCAAAATAGTAAAGATCACCGTTAGAGGCAAAACGGGACAAGACATTTCACATTGGCTTCTCCAGGATGCAAGAAGATGGGGAAATTTACTTTTTTGGGAAAAACCCGCCTCCCAAAGGCTGACTGTGGCCACAAATAACTTCTCTTCTTCTCAATAGCTTTCAAAACAGATGTTAGAAACACTGTTTATTTCAGCCAGCGCATTTCTGGGAATGTTACTCCAGGGTTTTCAACCGCTGCAGCTTTTTTGCCGTACAACCAGTTTGTTGGGAGGCCCAGTGGGGAATCGAACCCCCGACCTTTGCATCCACGGCCCAATGTCTAAACCACTGAGCTGTTGGGAGTTATAGCTTCAAAATAGCTGGAGGGTCACACGGTTTTCACCGGTTTTCACGCAGGATGGGAGAGACCATCATTTGGTGGTAGAACCCCATGTGGCGATATCCTTCTTTTCTTCTTGTTGTCTACCTGTTTGTGAGGTTTTTTTTCCCCACTACCTCTCCCAGAATCCCCCAGCCAGCATAGTCATATTGTCCAAAATGGCATGATGATATATTTGTTGAATGCGTAAACCATCCACAGTGGCCTTAGCAGCCGGATGGGCAGCATAAAAGTCTAACAAATAAATAAATAAAATCCAAATCACAAGTGCGGAAGGTCCTACCCTCTCCAAACTACCACTCCCAGCACCCAATGGGAATCTGGGAGTAGTAGATTTTTTTTAAATAAAGGAAGTTTCTTATTTTTTTTTAAAAATATATATGAAGTTTCTTTTTCCTCTGTTGTTTGAGAAACAAACATTTGCCATCACCAGCTAGCTCTCTTTATACTGACTCAGGGAAATTTGGGGATATCATTAAATAAATAACTTTTCTAAGCTTGGTGAGGAGATGGTTGCCTGGCCCTTCAGTCTTGCCACGGCCGGCAGAGCTCCCTGGGCTACAGATCCGAGGCCTTGCTCAGGCGGCTGAGTGCAAAGATACAACCCTTCAAACGCTCAAGAGACGGAGGCGAATTTTGCTCACCTTTTCCCCGTTATCGATGGGGAATTTCGGACATTCACTGTAGTTCGCCCAGGTGCGGTTGGTGTTGGGGGCCACTTCCCAGCTTCCATTCAGGTCACAGCGCCTGTAGGCGTGGGCTAAGGAGGAGGGGAAAAGAAGCGTTGAGAGGGAGAGAAACGGCAGCGAGGCCTAGTGGAGGCTACTGGCCTGAGCCACAGAAGCGTTTGCCCTTGCCCGAGCATTTTGCGGTGAGCATCTCCCAGTTCTGGTCATAAGCTCTGTAGGATAAACAGGGATACAAATCCCCCCTCCACTGCAGAGGAACTGGCCTCTTTACATTGACAGAAAGGCCGGGAATTGATTCTCTTCTCAGTGGCAAGAGCATAGAAATCACCCGATGATTGTAGTGGGAGATTGCACAAATCTGCGCCATTCGCAAAAATTGGACAATTTATGGAAATTGAAACATGGTGTGAAAATAGGACGACAATGGCTGTTTCTCAGGCATCCCAGGGATGGTGAAGCACTGGATGGGTTGTTTGTGCTTTTCTTAGCAATCGGCCATAAATGAGCCTATGAAGGAGCTATCTCCAAAATGCCCCTTATGGCTCTTACGAAAACTCAAGATTGTGGCTTCCTTATAGAGTTAGTCCGGCTCATATTCCATCTTCCTCACTTCCTGCAGCCTTCCACTTCTCCCGGCGTTATTATAATGCTTCCCTGCCCCCCCTACACTCATGAAAATGGGTATCAAATGAGATCAAAACATTTCACTCAATCCTTCCTCCACTTTTGTCCAGTGCTAAGGGCCTCTTTCTTTGCTTTTCTGAAAGAGGGCTTCAGATTAACGTTGATGTCTTGGTGCCATTACTAAGGAAAACGAGATGAGAATTAAAAGGCCTCTTTAGCTGACCTGCTCAGCTGACCTCTTCCTACCTGAGATCTGCATCACAAGAGATTTTTGGGCAGGTAAATCGAAATGAGCCTCGCGCCTGTTTCCCTGCCTTTCTCAGAGAGCCGGTGCTTGGGCTTTACCATAAAATGTTCTGCTTATCTAGCGGAGGGAGCGGATCTGCGCGAACATGAGGGATTTACCATCGTGGTTGAAGTCATAGATGTAATCCGGGCAGGGTACCGCAACCAGCTTTCCAGGGGCGCCTTCTGGCCAACAAATAAGGTTGTCCCATTCAGGAACACAGTATCCGTCTGCAAGGTGGGGGAAAAAAGAGGAAGAACTGTAGACACCAGTCTCAAAGGAGGTATGTTGTGAGCTTTATCCAAACACTTGCTTTGCCTCTGATCTTGGGACGGTATGTATTTATTTTTAAATGAACTTGTTTTTTCTCACTGCATAGATCATCCTTTTGCTCTCTGTTGCTAAAGCGTTGCACTGTCATTACCAGGAGGCAGGAGATCTGCAGAGAGAACAAAATGCCCAGTTCCCTCTAGTGTCTAATTCTGATATTGCACCTTGAAAATATCTACATATTTATTTTGTGTTTTCAATTTCTAATACTACAAACATAATGAGGAATTAAAATTGCATTTAAACGAACTGGCTAAAACGCAAAAGATTAAACAGAGAAGCATACATTTCCAGTTGACATGCATTTAAACCAAAAGTAATTACATAATGTTACTCACTACGTCCAGAGTAACTTAGTAACAACTTGCTATGTTACTTTCAAAGGAACATGTTATTTGTAAAATCTACATTACTCTTGGAAACAACTAGTTATACACGGCTACATTAGTAGTAACTATTTACATCCATGCTGTAGTTTATGTTTCTTCAAATGCTGTGGATATTTCACTCCACTGAGATGATTCCAATTCTTCTTGAAATGTTACTGCCAGCAACCTACGGCCAATACCTTTCCTTAAGATGTTTTTGCTAGATTTAACAGCTTTCTTTTGACAGTTTGGGCGGAAATTCTGGGAAGATCACTAGGTAAAAGCCAACACCTAACTTGGCGTTACCTTTTTTATTTTTATTTCAAGCAACGGATGTGAGGTAGAGAGTTCTATTAGGATCTGTGAGATTTCTGTTCTAATTGTATGCCCTTGCAGGATGGTATTGTTAAAAAAAGAGGATACAGTAACTTTTCATTTAAAGAGGTATTTTAAATTTCTTTTAACTTTCCAAACGAATGATGTTTCTAACATTCATTTGGTTGATGTGTGTGTTCCGTGCCATCGTGCGGGAATGGACTTCTAGTGACACTCAAAGGGCTTTCAAGGTAAGTAAGATTATTTAAGGAGTGGGTTTACCAGTTCTCCTCCCCCCCCCCCCCGTGAATTCCATGGCTGTTCTCTGGAGTTCTAGTCTGCCACTCTATCCCCTGCACCACACTGGAAATCATAATGTGCTGTCAAGTCCGTTCTGACTTATGGCAACTTTTTTCAGAATCGGCCAAACATTCCCCTGCAGATGCCGAAAAACGTGGATGCATCAAACACTATACATTGCATGGTCTCTGGCTCCTTCTAGTAGTGACCTCTGGTAAATACACTTTGGAAATAATATACCATATTTTTCTGTATACAAGACTATACTTTTGTCTAAAATCTTTAGACTAAAAATTGATGGTCATCTTATACACGGAAGTAAGCTGAGGAGAGAACAAAAACAAGTGGTTGGGAAAGCAGGGATCAAAGCGATCCTACAGTGCTTCAATCCCTTTCCCCCTCCACTTGCAAAGCCCCACTTAGATTTCTTAATTTTGGATTAGAAAAGTGGGGGCGTCTTATACATGGGAAAATACGGTAAATATGTACTTCTGTTTTTTTATTTTGCATTTTCAGGCAGCGGGTAAGTGAATCAGTGGATTCTGATCCTGTGGATAGGGGGTCCTATTGCACTCAAACATACGTTCCCATTCCCTCCCGCTGGGGGTACCCTGGGACTGTGCAGCTTGCCCAAGGCCACCCAGGCTGGCTTTTCTCCCAGGAGGCACAGCTGGGGAATCGAACTCCCAACCTCTGGCTCTGCAGCCAGAGACATCAACCCCTGAGTTATTCATCCAGCTTCATTTGGTTTAATCCTCTTTCAAGGGCAATGCCTTAATTTATTGCGATTTCCTACATGTATTTTTAAATAGATGTAGACCACCTTGAGTTCCTTTACTGAGAGAAAGGCAGGATATAAAGAAAGTAACTAACTGACTAACTAAGTAGATGCTCTAGCAGTCCAAGAAATCTGGCAGAAGGGGAATGAATTGACCTAGGTGCATTAGCTGCAGCTGTAAGCTGCCTGGAGTAGACGTCGTCTAGAGGGGCGGGGTAAAAAATCAAATAAATAAATAAATAAATAAATAAATAAACAAACAAACAAACAAACAAACAAATAAATAAATAAATAAATAAATAAATGCACAGAAAAGACCACATAACAACACCCATCAACCACAGTGACAGATAATCTCTCCCTCTTATCACAACAATCCATCCACAACAAAAAAAAACATGCTGATCATCCTAATCACCCAATCTCCTGAAAAGGACAAAAGCTGATCCCACAGCTATAAATACTCAACTATCCAAACAAACTGCACCAGAGCACAGACAGAGTTCTGACTCCAGTCCCCTGAAGATGCCCATGGCCACAGAGACTGGCGAAACGTAAAGAAGAACAACCTTCAGAACACGGCCAAAGAGCCCGAAAAACCCACAACAACCATTAGGTGCATTTTCTGCCCAGCAGACCCAGTTGCTTGGAAACGAGGTAAGAGCAGGCCCTCAGAGACCCTGCTGGACAGGAGCGCCGGGATGAGGTTTCCATAAACGTTCCGGGCATTCTTGGCAAACCTTGTGCAAACTGTTCCTACTGTCCACACACACGCAGTGGGCACAGTCGGCTTGGCACCCACTGTTGCCTCTTCCCACTCTGGGATGTTACCGGGAAGGCAGTGTTTGGACGATCAAGATGCTTGACGAGAACATCGCCCCTCACCACCCGTGGAGGCCGACATTGGCTTCTCCAATGTTTGTTTCTCCCTCCAGCTGCTGAGGGAACCGACGACCAGACAAGAACACCTTTCTCTGCCATTTGTGGCCGACTGCCTTCTCCTTTTCGGGGTGAACCCGAGATCCTGGAGAACCCGACCGAAATCCGGGAGCCTTTGCTTCCCCAACATTTGTATGTTTGAAGCAATTCAAAGCTGTGGCTGTTTCACCCATTTAACGATTCAACGCACTTGGATCGGTTTTATGCCTCCATTATTTTTTAAACGTATCTTCCACGGTGTTTTTAATTCTGCTCTTTTTAATGCTGTGAGCCGCCTTGAGAAAGAAGACCCATGAATGAGATAAACAAACAGATGGACAAATGAATGAACAGACGAATGAATGAACAAAAAACGAACTAACTGACTGACCTCTGGATTACTGTTCTCCAAATTTCAAATATGATTTTAAAAAACATTTTTTGGGGGGTTGGGGGACACAAGCTCAATTGTCTTGATGAAGCATTTCTCTTTTTGTGTCACGGATGTTTCTAGCTCAGATCATGCCATAAAGTAGCACACACTCTGTTCCAAGAATGCTGGCTCATAGAGATGGGTGTTATGCACCGTATTCTGACAAACTTGGAATGATGAACTGCACTGGCCTCGTTTGGAGTGGTTTATATGATGGGCCGATTAAGCATGGAACAAATAGTGGGCTTATTATTTTTTTTATCCCAGAAATTTTTAATGTTTTGCCCTGTTAGGAAATCTCTCTGGAAGGTTCCACCCCCACCCCACCCCAGCCTCAAAGTACATCTCTGTGATTCCTTTCTACCTCTGAAGCTGCTCCTCTTTGCAGTCCTCGCTTAGTTCTTGCAAACCCAAGCTTGGGTCTTCCTTGAGGGAGTTAGTCTGTCTCACATTTCCTCTCTTTCTGCTACCTTCCACCTTTCCGAGCGTGCTGGTCTTTGTCTGAAGCACTGTGCCCCAAACACCACCTATATACAAGCTTGGCACTCGGGTGTCTTTTGAGTTCAATATTAGGACTGGACTCTCATGCAATGCTGCACCAGCCCCTCTCGGTTATACTGGGATGCGGGATGAGGGGAATGGCAAATTCACTTCTAAGGAGAGACAGCTGCTAGGAGTGTTTGGGGAGATCGGTTTTGTTTAACAGGGAAAACGGGAAAACGGAGAGAAGCTTCACGTTTTCCAGTTCAGCTTATAGGCTGCAGAGAAGCGTCTGTTGGCTGGCCATTGTGAGAAACATTTAAGTTTTTCAAATTAAGATAGTTTAAAAAGTTTACGTGTTTTTAATTATTCAGTTGTATTTTAATTAGTGTATAGTTTAATTGGTTTTTTTAAAAAAATGTTTAGGTAAAGGTAAAGGTTCCCCTTGACATTAAGTCCCGTCGTGTCCGACTCTAGGGCCCGGTGCTCATCCCCGTCTCCAAGCTGTAGAGCAGGCATTTGTCTGCAGACAGTTTCTGTGGTCACGTGGCCAGCGCGACTAGACACAGAACGCTGTGACCTTCCCATCGAGGTGGTACCTATTTATCTACTTGCACTTTTACATGCTTTCGAAGGGCTAGGTTGGCAGGAGCTGGGACAAGTGACGGGAGCTCCCTCCGTTGCGTGGATTCGATCTTACAACTGCTTGGTCTTCTGACCTTGCAGCCCAGAGGCTTCTGCGTTTTAACCCGCAGCGCCACCACGTCCCTCGTTAAACAAAAAATGTTTAACATGTTTTAAATTCTATTCTTTTTAATACTGTACTGTGAGCCACTTCAGGTCCCCTTATCGGGAGAAAGTTGGTCTATAGATACATCAATCGCTCTTAAAAGCTAAATTCGGCTGCATAAGGATTGTCCAGGGTGAGGCTTCCCTTTGCTGTCTTTCTCCTCTCTTTCCTCCTCCAGAGTTTTTACTAAATGCGGATCCTGCTGCTTGTGAGTCACACCTCCAAACTCTCTGCCCAGCCCTTTTGGCGAGGAAACAAAATGTAAACAAGTCCCCCAGGTGTTTCTCCGGGAGCGCGGAATATAAATCAACCCGAGGTTACTCTGGCACAACACAGCCGGGCAGCAGAGGCCATAACTGTGGTCACTCCATTACGGGAAGGACAACCAGCGGCTTGGAGAGGAACACAGGGAGCGTAACTCCAAATATTTGCGAGGGAGGAGGCAGGAGAGGGAAAACCAGGAGCCACATCTTTGGAGAGCGAACCGATCTGTGCCACCCGGGCTCCCAACCCGAGAAATTTTAGCCCTCTGTGATTGCATTTCTCTCTCCCACTCCCTGTGCTCCTGCCAGGATTTTCTGACAGGGCTGGGATTTTATGCCAGGAAGTTGCAGATTTGCTGTGAATGTTGGCTTGAAGCAAAATTCAGTAGCAGATTCGGGGGAGACGCTGGTCATAGGACTGTCACCGAAAGAATGTAACTACAAATCAAACACACCCAGGCTTGCATTAGGCACACACATGCGTACACAAGGGCATGTACGCACGCACGCACACATTACACCAAGTTGGGCGCCTGCTGCCGCCATGAAAATGCTAGTCCAGATTGGCATTGGGAGGGGCCACCAGATCTGCCGAATACATTTGTAGGCTTTATTTTAATTTAACATTCTAGTGATAGTGTTTTTTTATCTGTTGATTTTGTCTGGATTATTTTATGCTATCGTCTGCTTTGTATTGTTTGCCTTTATATTTTGTTTTATGGTATTTCGCAAACTGCCCAGAGTGGCCTGGGTTGCCAGACGGGGCAGTATAGAAATTAAATAAATAAAATAAAATAGGCTGGTCATTTCTGCAAACCTGGAGGGGTCACTCCACCCTGAGAAGGGAGGCAGACTTATTTGTTTAGGGATTTAGCCTTTGGCTAAGCCAATAGTTAGTCCAATAAGTTCTTGGACTGAAATTCCCGGAAGCCTTCACCCCTCGCTGGGGCAGCCAGGATTTCTGGGAGTCGTTGTCCACGAACATCTGAGGACCCTGGGTTGGGAACCATTGTGCGAAGCAGAAGAAGCTGGCTGGGTCAACAGCTGGAGCAGAAAGAGGCTGCTCTGTAGATTACCTTCCTCGCTGCCGATAAACCTTAGTAAACAGGGCAGCAAGCAGGAAGCAGGAAACAGAAGGCATTTTGGTGTGGTGAAGAGCCTGGCATCGTGGGGGGCAGGAAGGAGGGTCTGGCACAGTTTCGCCACCAGACAGTGGGCTGTTTTGACAGTCTGAGGTCCCATCCTTGGCATTTCCCCCAAAGGCGTGAAAATGCCTGCTGGGCATACCTGCTTGAATCTGCCATTATGTTCAATCATCATCATCATCATCAACAACAACAAACAACATCAAACAACAACAACAATAGGCAATCAAAACATCTCGCCTCTAGAAGGAACACACTTCCGTGGTCCCCGTCGTCATTGGGGCTTCGGGAACAATATCAAGAAATTCCACACAGTGCTATAAGCAGTTGCAGATTTCAGAAATCACACCATCGAAGCTCCAAAACCCGGCAATATTAGGAACATCATACATCCTGCGCCGATCTTTAACGGATACTTAGGATTTTGGTTAAAACTTGTATCTGTCCTATAATACCAGTCAATGTTTTTATAATTTTGACTGTGCCTGGTGTTTCTGTCTAATACTAAAAAGAAGGTCATCAGAGAGCAATTGAATATTGCTGGCGGTCTTGGGGATTTGGTGTTGCATGCACGATAAGCGTGAGTATTCAGGTCACACACACCTCCCCATAGTGTGTGACCAGAGGTGTTATAAATATGCAAATATGTTCCTATTTTAATCTGTTAAATATTAGAAGGGAGCCTTTGCCCAAGCAAATATGGGATTTTATTTATGGGGCGGGGTGGGGCAAAGGGGACCTCATCGCAGCCCTCACAACACCTTAGAAGCTCCAGGCAGGCATATCCCGAATATTCACAGCTAATAATAACAACCCCTTCGGCGAATCTCCCGTTCTCTCTCCCCGGTCCGCAAAATGTCCCTTCTTCTTTTCCAAACCGTCGTCAACATTGGCTCCTAATTCATAAAAGAACAGGGGGATGGGGAGCTAGAAATTCTGATCCTCGCTGGCTTGGGTTTTCTTTTCATGCCCTTCCAGGGCCTGCCGTGGGTTCGACCAGCCCTGTCACAACGTAATGTTTGCCTATGTCTCAAAAGAAAAATGTTTGGGAGTTTCCTGTTCCTCCTGGACGCCTTTCATCTGGAAGCTAAATTTAAAAGAAAGAAAGCAAACCGCAGGCTTGTGGCCGGCAGGATTCCCCCACCCCTTTGCTTTAAATTAACCAAAAAAATAAAATAAAATTTTAAATTTTTTTAAAAAAGAAACAAAAACAAGAAAAAGGAAAAAAAAAGGGGGGGGAAGATTCCCCCCCCCTTGAGTTTACCCTCGTTCGAAATGGGAGCGAAGCACTGCAGAGAGGAAATCTAGAGAGAGTCAACAGCGGGGCAGAAAGGTACGGAAAATCATTTGAGGCAAAGGCTTTAAGGAAACAGCCCTCCAGATCACGAAGAAAGGGAACCTGATGGTCATCTAGTCTAACCCTCTGAGTGACACAACTCAAGGCAGACGACAGGAAGTTTTCAGGGGAAGGGAGCTGCCGAAAGCTATGTTAATGTAGTGTAATAGTTTATTATTTAGCTTTTAACGTTGTTCCTTTTAATGCTGTAAGCCGTCCTGGATCCTTTGGGAGAAAGGCGGCATATGAATATTTCAAATAAATTAATAAAATAAAGTAATAGTTTCTGTCCATCATATGTGACTCTAGGCTTTCTCCCACCGCCACTGCAGCAAAAAAACACAACAACCTACAATCGCTTGGCGTGTGGGTGGACGTGAGAAATTGGCCCGGATCAGCCACAGAGGGCTCATGAATTACATGGTTCTTGACCGCTCTTGTAGAGCAGTGGTTGCCAACCTGGGGTCCCCAGAGGTTCTTGGACTAAAACTCCCAGAAGCCTTCACTGCTGGTTGTGTTAGCCAGGATTCCTGGGAGGTATTGCCCAAGAACAAGGGTGGGAACCACTGCTGTAGTCAAAGATAGTAGTCAAGTCCAAAGAACAAGAGAAAAATGCGACAGACCAGAAGGAATATGTCAGAGGGCAGAAATATGTCGTAGGAACCCTTCACAGCTCCCAAAGGCCTGCTGGCTGAAATAAAACAAGCCTAGAACAGGAAGAAGCCCCTTTTATACTCTTTCCAGCCCAAGAGTCAGTCCAGAAACAGAGGTTCCTATGGGGCTACTGCCTGCAATGCAGCAGCTCACCACATGGGGGAGCTACACACAAATCCCAATAGAGTCTGACACCTCAGAGCTTTCTTGCTGAGGTGGAATTCGAACTCAGGCCTTCAGGGGCTAAAAAACACACACACCCACTACATTGTATGAAAGAGAGAAGCTTCATGTGAAATTCCCCATGCCTCATGGACAGTTCCCAAGAAAGCAATCGATGGAAGGGTATCATTAGGAAAATTACAAAGCACAGCTCTTGTACAATTTTTGGAATGCTGCTGATGAGCCAAGCATTTTATATGAAAAAAGATCCCCACTAGATTACTGGCTATAGCTCTTTTTTCATGATAGGCAAGCGTTCAGTGCGTTGCAGAGTTTTGAATTTCTGAAATGCAGTAGAAGTACAGAGATCTACACAGGAGAATAGCTTCAAGTTTCCCAGTCAGTCCACCCCTTTCTCATTAATTGGCACTTAAAGTCTCAGTAACTCACTCTGAGATAGGTGTAGAAGAATAAAACACATTACTTACTTACAGTGACTCGATAATGACAGACTTGTGTGTGCTGCATTCTTGATTGCACACATCCTTAGCAACTCACTGAACTGATCAACAGCAAAGAAACAACTGCGACTAACAGACTAAAGAGAAGGAAAAAGCACTCTGCAGACAGGCAGGGCTCCCTCTGAAGTCAAAGGCTGGAAGAAACCATCGGTCACTGCTGGACAGATAATCACCCCAACTGAGAAAAGTCCACACCAGTTACATAAACTCCAGGAAGTATGCAAGATTGCAAACAAACTCCAATACTATTTTCAGTAAGATGTAATGTTTTCCTCCCTTTATTACAGTTTTCCAGGAAACACAGCTGTACATACATGTGCATTCCAGCTGTAGACAGAAATAGCTGTACATACATGTGCATTCCAGCTGTAGACAGAAATCCTTTAATGAGGATCTGAGGGAAAATTTATTGCATCCTCCCACCATGTCTACTGTCCATTTTTCACTTATTTTTTTTTTGTTTCGGTAATATGTACTTTTTCTCCAGAGCTAAGGCAGGTGACTAGCCAACCAGGGAGCATGGTATGAAAATGGCGATGGCACCTCTTAGGTCACGAAGCTAGTTCAGAGTGATGGCAAATGCCTTCAGGGTTCACGAAATTGCTAGCCATGAAGGTTTCTGGCCAACCGGGGACCACGAAACCGACCACGTCACAACAACGATCCGAGCTGGCCGTGTGGCATGGCAAAGCTAGACCAGATTAAGAGTCATGCCATGAGGGTTTGCGGGACCTCACGGTTCATGATCCTGAATTGTCGGCTTCCACCAAATGGCTGGAAGGAGATCCTTTCTCTCAGGTTGCAAGAATATTTTGGACTTCTGCATTCCTTTCAGTTCTACGTCTTGTAGAGCGGGAGTTTCCAAACCTTGGGTCCCCAGATGTTCTTGGACGACAACGCCCAGAAGCCTTCAACATTAGCTGTGCTGGCCAGGATTCCTGGGAGTGGTAGTTTCAAGAACATCTGGAGGCCCAAGGCTGAAAAACCACTATATGTAGGGAATGCCCAGATAAAATCAGGCAAGCAACCTACACATCACGGAGAAGGAAGCTAGAAAGCCTTCGTTGTTAAGTGTGTAACCACCAAGAACAGGCCAACGGGTAGCGCTGAGTGCTCCAGAAGGAATCTCAACAGTTTACTTCTTAGCATGTGGAGACCCCTCATTCAGACTGCTGTGGGTCAACGACAACGTGATGGCAAAGAGTCACCGGGCGGCCGTTCATCAGGGCTAGATGCCCTCTGAGTCTCCTTGGAGGTAGACAACTGCATCATTCTATCTTTTATTCTTCCCCGAAGCGATTCCTCCAGGCCCAAACACAAAGTATGGTTCTCATTGAACAGATTAAGCTCTGCCAAAGTGAGGTTTTCTTTTCTTTTCTTTCTTTTTTTCCTGACAGGCCCTGGAAAACAGGATGGGAAGGCCACCAGGGTTTTACGGGCGAGTGGGGTCCCCTGTCACATTGCACATTACGAGGGTGGAGCCAGAGATGGTTTAATGAGACCCGCGGTTGCTCCTCCACCCTGTTAACGAACGTAGAATTGATTCCATGTGGCTGTCCTCAAGTCGAATTGGGTTCCTGGGTCTTTTCCTCTTATTATGCAACAACAACAACAAAAAAGGTTTTGGTCAGCTTTCTGGAGGTTTAGCCTTGTTGTTTTGGAGTGGTGAAGGGACAGGCTGGCTTGTTCTTAGAGATGAAGGTCAAATGATGGCTTTGCTAGAGTGCACCAGCCCATCTCCAAAGCCATTCCTTCTTGCATTTTCCTGGCCCCTCTCAAGGAGCTTCTACTATTTTGCACAGGAAGAATAACTCTACTTTGCTTTATCTCCAGTGCGTGTGGTCACTGGGAACGGACCAAAGAAAGCCGATATGGTGAAGTGGCTTAATAAGCAGTATGGTGAAATGGCTTAATAAGTGATGCAACATTGCAGCGATGGTCTAGATACAGTACACATGTAAAGAAGTCACTTCCCCCTGCGCCAAGCAGGGGATGTGATTAATTTGCCAATATCCTGAAGTGGCTCGCTTATTAAGCCCCTTCACCTTATTGACACAGCTGACTTAAACAGCAAAGGGTATGTGATTATCCTCTAAAATCTTTCCCAGCTTTTGGAACTGCAAATTTTCTGGTCTGTTCTGGCCCCCATGTTCTCTTTCAGTTCTTCACACCTTTTTCTACATACCATTTCCTGGTCTATTTTGCTTGGGATCTCTTCTAAAAAACAGTCTCAAAAGACTGTCCTTGTACAACAACCTTGTTTCCCAGGTCCCTTGTCTGGAAAATACTGTTTCTAAGATGTTGGCAAAAATTTCAGGGGAGGGGGAGAGATTCAGGGCAAGAACACTTCAAAGGGCAAAATCTGGTGGCACTTCAAAAACTAACCAATTCAGCAGAGTTTTTGGGGATCAAAAGTCTGCATTTTTAGACATCTCGCCTGCTTGTGATGGTCAGGAAGGAACGGGCAATCTGAAGGGCCGCTATCAAGTTACAGCCTCTTCCTTTATTTCAGCTAATTTTTAACAGGATTTCCCTCTCATGTATAGTGCTGGCTTGTTCCCCCCCCACAAAAATAATGTTATTTACTAAATAACTTTTGTTGGTGGTTTTACCATCCCATTGAGCTCAAGACCACCCCAGCTTCACATACTCCTTTATTTATGATCATGGTTGTAAGAATATGATCATGGATAGTTCAGTGGTTTAACGACCTGACTGGGGAGCCAGAGGTTGGGGGTTCGAATCCCCATTGACCCTCCCTGACTCGATGACCCCCCTCCATCTCTGCAGTTCTAAGACGATCCTTATTATAAGATCTAGGATTATTTCGGAAGAGATTTCCAGTGTGAGACTGGGGGAGTCTATTCCCTTTCTCCCTCCCAGATTCTCTAAAGCTCAGCTTCCTTTCCCCTTTCGAAGGGTTCATTTCCAAGCTAGGGTCCCTGTCTAATTAAAAAAAAGAGCATTTTCTGGCTGATGGGAAGACACCAGCAAGTAAATACCCCAGGGCCCTTTCTCTTTCCATAAATTAAAGCATGGATGGGGTAAGGGTGCTATCCTGGTGGAACCACTTTTCAGCTCCTCTGTAGCTATTTTTATTCGGCATCTGCTCGTCTGCTTCCACCGACATCAATGGGTTTAAAAAGGCTTCAGTGGGTCTCTCCCTTGGCTTAATGGTGTGGATCAAAAAGGAAATTTCATTTTTAACACAGCAAGAGGGCTAGGTTCTCTTTGTTTGTTTGCTTGCTTTAAAACAACAACAGCAACAACAATATAATACCCTCTTGTTTGGGTGATAGTGAATCCCATTTAATTTTCAGTATCTTCCTATCTGGTGTGATTGCTGATTGGCTGGGATCCCTGATGTCATTAATTCCGGAAACAGCAGCTGCTACCAAAGGGGGCCGTTCTTCTTCGGTGGAAGGGATAAGGCGTCCCTTTGATAGCAGCTGTTATTTTCTGAATTAACGGCATCAGGGGTCCTACCCAATCAGGGACCACACACCAAATAGGAGGGTGCACACCATTAATTTCCCTAGAGATCAACTGGGATGGTTCAATCAACCTTCATGTTTGGTCAACTTACTGCAACCTGAATTCTGCAGTTCCGAATCCGTGCTCTCCGATACTTCATGTCTCGGAATGCACCTCTTTTCCCTCCCAGAAAAACAGAGGTTTGGGGAAAAGCTGGGTGGTTGTTTTTGTGAAAACAGCCTGCAGGGTGCACATACCCCTTCTCCCAATGCTGGGATCCCTGATGCCATTAATTCAGGAAACAGCACTGCACTTCTGTTCGGCAAAATTGCTCTTTTTACTACCACACTGGCTGGGGCATTCTGGGAGTTGTAGTTAAATATAATTGTAATTATATAAATGTAATTATAAATGTAATTATAAATTATAAATGTAATTATAAATATAATATATATACCGTATTTTCCATGTATAAGACTATACTTTTGTCTAAAATTTTTAGACTAAAAATTGAAGGTCGTCTTATACATGGAAGTAAGCTGAGGAGAGAACAAAAACAAGTGGAGGGGGAAGCAGGGATCAAAGCGATCCTGCAGCGCTTTGATCCCTTTCCCCCTACACTTGCTAAGCCCCACTTAGATTTCTTAATTTTGGATTAGAAAAATGGGGGGCGTCTTATACACAGAAAAATACGGTAACTTTTTCATGCTTTCGGTTCTTGTCCCTCTCTATAGAAGCTGAGAAGCAATTCTCAGGAGACTAAGGCAGGCGAAGTAGAACTTCCTTCAGCTGCAGCAGAGATGGGAAAAGCCCCCCCCCTTTTTTTGGAATACAGGTCCCAGAATCCTCCACCCCCACATCACCACTAGGCCGTGCTGTGCGGCCGGCTCTTCCGCAACTGCTGATGGCAGCCAGGCGTGGAACCACCTCGGTTGTGTTAATGAGAGGCATGCAGTGCCATTTTTAAAAATTCCACGAAGTCAAATTCCTCCAAGCCACTTCTGAGGTTTCTCTCGAAGTGTCTTTCTCTTCTTTTAATTAACCATGACTTCACTGCTGCATCTTATTAATTAGTGCTAACAGGACACAGACGGCAGGAGAAGCAGACCCCGTTCGTAGTTATTGCAAGCTTCCCTGTGTGAAGATCAGAAAACATCTGATCTCAGGCTCCCTCTTTCTCTCTTTGCTTTGAAAATTAGTTCTCCAATGTTGCTTTCGTCCCGGTCAAATTTTGCCTAAAGCCAGTGAGAAACTAGCTGGATAGCTCAGCGCCTTAAGGTCTCCGGCTGCAAAGCCAGAGGTTGGGAGTTCGATTTCCCCACTGTGCCCCCTGAGAAAAAAAAAGCCAGCCTGTGTGGCCTTGGGCAAGCTGCACAGTGACAGGATGCCCCCAGAAAGATGGGAAGACTCTCTACCTAGGAGAACCTACAAAGGGGCACCCTAAGTCAGAATTGACTGGATGGCACGCTATAGAAGGTGTCTGGATAGCTCAGTGAGTTAGGGAGAGCCGGAGGTTGCGAGTTCGATTCCCCCCATGGTGCCTCCTGGGAGAAAAACCAGCCTGTGTGGCCTTGGGCAAGCTGCACAGTTGGCCCAGGGTGCCCCTAGTGGAAGGGGAGGGAAGCACACTTCAGAGATCTCTCTACCTAGCAAGCGCTGAAAATGATTGCCATTAGCCAGAATTGAGCAAGACGGCACATGATTATTATTAATAGCATCAAGAAGGACACTGTTCTCCAGGAGCTGAACCGAGCAAGCTAAACAACCCACCCTTCCCACCGTGCAGCCTTCTGACTTTACCTAATGACTCGTCCCGATTGACCGGCTGCTGCTGGCTGAAGGGAATCGGTAAGTTTGGAGCATGGCCATGCAGGTCAGAATCCAGAAACCATGAGCTTGGTGGGAATAAAACGCCAAAGGAGACCCACCCACCAGAAAAGTGTATTATTATTATTATTATTATTATTATTATTATTATTATTATTATTATTATTATTATTATTATTATTATTATTATTATTATTATTATTATTATTATTATTATTATTATTATTATTATTATTATTATTATTGTTATTGTTATTGTTATTGTTGTTGTTGTTGTTGTTGTTGTTATTGTTGTTATTGTTATTGTTATTGTTATTGTTATTATGATTATTAGTTATTGTTTTTGTTGTTTTGTTGTTGTTGTTAATAATAATAATAATAATAATAATAATAATAATAAATGATGATGATCATGATAATAATAATAATAAATGATGATGATGATGATGATGTGCTGTCGAGTTAGTTTTGACTTATGGTGGCCCTTTCCAAGGTTTTCTAGATAGAGAGAATACTCAGAAGTGCTTTACCCTTCCTTTCCTGTAGGGGCGCTGTGGGACAGTGCAGCTGGCCCAAGGCCTCCCAGGCTGGCTCTTCGCTCAAGAGGCCCAGTGGGAGGAATCGAACTCCCAACCTCTGGCTGCAGTCAGAGACCGACCGATCCACCCACTCACATCATTATTATTAAAGGTGGAGAAGTTTTTTTGGAGAAGTTTTTTCCTCCCATCGTTCTCTTCCCATTATGAAAAGGAGAGGAAAAGCTACTCTCAGGGAGTTGTGCTGTTTAAGTGGCTGGGAAGCAGACGTTTTAAATTCATTTTTTTAAAAAAATGTTTTTTAAAAAGAGAAAGAATCTCTTTTGCTTTTCCTAGGGATGTTTGCAGAAGATAGTAAGATTCGGGGCTCACCTTACAGATCTAGAAACATACAGGGAATGGAGCAGAGACCGAGCTGGGTGGGAGGCAGAAAGTGCGGTCCCTGGTTTCAATACAGAACAGCTGCAGAACCGACAAGCGTCTGTCGCACACACACACACACACACACACACACACACACACACACACACACACACCCCGAAGCCCACAACACTCTCCTTCTTGCTGCCTCGGTACATCTGGCACCAATTAAAAGAAGAAGCTCGAAATAGAAAATAATTGAGACCAACCGAACCACCTCCCTTCTTCCAGCTGGTGGGAGCAGGCGGTGCCTGGCGGGTTTCGCTGCACAGACTCTGGACTCCTCTAGCTGAAATCCTGCTCCTCTCTGCCTAACGTAAAGTTTGCACCAGCATAAATGTGTCAGGGGTTATAAGGCTGGGTGGTCTGGATTGCACAATGAGTACATTTTTCTTGGGATTTTTTTTTCATTTTTCTTTTAAATAAATGTCTCTTCATGCGCAGAGGCACCCTCTTGGGGATGAGAAAACGTGTGAAAGCTCTCTTCCTTTGGAACTCCCTAGACTCTGGAACTCCCTCCCACTGGAGGCCAGCCTGGCCCCATCTTTGCCATCTCTTCAGGCCAGCTTCCCCTGACGGACTGGCTGCCTGTGTGCGGGTTTTAAATGGATTGTGGTGCCTTATTGCTTTGAATGTGTTTCGATGTTGCTTTGGTTCATGATCTTTTAATATGGCATTTGTTCAATCCTTTAAAAAACTTGTATATATACTGTTTTTGGCTTAAATTTTTTTTTCAATGTTGTAAGTTGCCTCGGGTCCTTTTTAAGGAGAAAGGTGGAGATTCTCTATACCTGGGCATGATTCTTTATATTCAGTGTCCTCTCTCTCTCTTTCTCTGGGACTCGAGGGGTACATCCAGAGCTTGAAAATATTGCTATTATTTTTGGGCTACAGCTCCCAAAATCCCCCAGCTATACTGTCACAATGGCAGTCCAAAAATAAGAACAAATCTATTTATTTAATTGCAGTTGTAAGTAGAAGAAACAAGTACATACATAACATGAACTGCTGGATAGCTGAGTGATTTAAAAATTATCATCATCATCATCATCATCATCATCATCACCATCATCAAATAATAATAATAATAATAATAATAATAATTAATTTAATATTTGTTATTTAATTTGTTATTTAATTTGTTTAACAACAATTATTATTAAACAGTAATACTAATATTAAAATAATAAAACTGTATTTATTTATGTATTAGTCTTATATGCCGCCCATCTACTCTGGGCGGTTTACACAAAATACAAAGCTTTTGAACTGCTGAACTGGAAGGGATCTTACAGATTATTGAGTTCAGCCTTTATCAAGGAGTCTCCATGGGGGGAATCGAACTCCCAACCTCTGGCTTCGCAACCAGAGATCTAAGCCAGTGATCTATCTGGCAGTTCTATGCAACACAATGTGCATATGGTATATATATATATGTGGTCATTACCTATAAACCCCGATACGGCTTTTTAATATTATGAGCCGCCTTTTTGGAAGAAAGGCAGCCTATAAAGAAAACAACCCAGTCCATATATATAAAAATAAAATATATGTATGTTTAAATGTGTTTTTGCTAGACAAGACCAGGATGTTGCATTGGCTTAGTAGAGGATTTTCTGAGCAAGCAGAATGTGTCTGGAGCCACCGAGGCGGCTTTATAAGACAGGTGTCAGTTAGATGTCTGTCAGATGGGGGGGGGGGAAACCAGACAATGGGCCACTCAGACAGGAACCAGTCATGGGTCAGACAGTGACAGGGTCCCAGATGAGGCCCGCAGAAACCACATGTGTCAGGGACACGCACCAACACGTGACACAAACAGGGTCTGGGATGGAACAGGGACCAAAATATACAAAAGGGCTGACGAGGTTAAAGTTGCAAACTTGCAACCCACAGGATTCGAAAGGGCCTGAGAGGGCTTAGAAAGCGTCCAAGAGTGATGACGGGAGAGTCCGTTATTTGCTAGGGGAAAATATGTCCGTCACTAAGTCATGGACATGAATGACAAACACCAAACGTCTAAGCGCTCCGAGTTATGTGACAGTTTACATATGCTTATAAGCAGTTATTTAGTGTTTCTACCAAAGACATAAGTGATTATTTTACTATTAATTCTTGGCACAAACACATATGAGGGAGGACATCAATTTTTAACTCAACAAAGTGGTTTTTCTTTTAAACAATCAATTCAATACACTCCCAGCTGCTGTGTGTACAGACCCTGCAAGTTAGTGGTTGTATATGATTCATTATAATTAAGAAGCCAACAATTTAGGGGTCTGACTGCTGAGCCAGAGGTGGGGAGTTCGAATCCCCCCATGGGACCTCCTTGGCAGGGGATAGGCTTGATGATCTGTAGGGTCCCTTCTAGCTTTGAAGTTCTACGAGTATTATAAGACTATTTCCAAGCTCCAGGCCCTGTGGAAGAAATTGCTTTCTAACCAAGTGTTAACTACCGTATTTTTCCGTGTATAAGACTATACTTTTGTCTAAAATCTTTAAATTGAGGGTCGTCTTATACACGGAAGTAAGCTGAGGAGAGAACAAAAACAAATGGAGGGGGGAAGCAGGGATCAAAGTGATCCTGCAGTGCTTTGATCCCTTTCCCCCTTACATTTGCTAAGTCCCTCTTAGATTTCGTACTTTTGGATTAGAAAAGTGGGGGGGGGCGTCTTACATATGGGGGCGTCTTATACACAGAAAAATACAGTATGTCAGTTTTTTAAAATGCACCTTATCATAAGGTGTTGAACTCGGGGAAGACTGTTTTTTTAAATATCATAGCTGTTCATAAAACTGTGATTGAGTTACAGTTTGGGGAATGCGTACGTCTTCTTTCCGTTTCTTGAAATGGAAACAACATCACGGCAGGGGCATATGTATGGGCTTTCTGGTTGGGGATGATGGGAGATGTGGTCCAACCTATCTGGAGGGCAGTTCGTTAGAGAATTGTATCGAGTGGCAATCTGGGGTTGGAACAAACTTGGGATTTACCTCTGAATAGACCTAACTAGGATTGCCCATTACTTTCACAGTTCAAATGGGGTGGGGTGGGGAAAATTGTTTTCTTTTTTTCTTTTCTGTAGTCAGCTAGAAAATAAAGTCCAACTCTCAGATTTCCCAAAGAGGAAGTATTTCTTTTTAAAGATCGCGTAGTCACAGAAGTAGTTAAGCTTCTGTGGCTTTCCTATGGTTCATTCTTTCAAGAATGTAGAGGGGGCGTAGATGACATTCCCGATTTCCTCCCTCCTTTTAAGAGACCTTTCCTCCTGGACAGCTCCGTGGTTTAAGGTCTCTGGCTGTGGAGAAAGAGGTTGGGAGTTCAAATCCCCACAAGGCCTCCTGGACAGGGGCTGGACTAGATGACCCACAGGGTCCCTTTCCAACCCTGCAGTTCTAAGATCTATTTCTTGAAGGACACACAGACATTTAGAAAGTTGGGGCATTAGCAGCAAAACATCATTTTTGTGGCCGTCGGAGAGAAAATTACCCCGGCCAATGAGGGAAACATGGTTTGGTGTCCCAAATCGGCCTGATTTGGTGTCCCGCCATTCCTCGGGGGGTATCACTTACCTTGCAACCTGGGTAATTTGACTTTCATATGACGCTCGCACTTCGCTTTGGCTTTCAGCAACAGGAAGATCTGCTCCTCCTTCGTCAGAACATCATCAGGATCCACCTGCGAGAAGATGGAGCAAATGCCAGTTTGAGATGACGAAAAAGAATGCCAGGGGCCACAGATTCATTTATTTATTTATTTATTTATTTATTTATTTATTTGATTTTTACCCCGCCCCTCTAGACCATGTCTACTCTCCCAACTTGGTCGCCTCGTGGACTGTGAGACCACAGCTTGGTTCCTCAGGGGGAAATCCTTGGGCTTTAAAAAGGATACAGCCCACCCACACTTCAGATCTGAGAAACTTGATGTAACTTCAGCGCTGACAATACAGTTAGCACTTCATTAGAAGCACAGCTCTCTTGAGCTGCAAAAGGCATTTGTTTACCCTAGTATGAGCTTCCCTTAGCCAGGCATATTGTAAATCAGTGGTTCTTAATCTTGGGTTACTCAAGTGTTTTTGGACTGCAACTCCCAGAAGCTTTCACCACCAGCTGTGCTGGCTGGGGTTTCTGGGAGTTGCAGTTCAAAAACACCTGAGCAACCCAAGGTTAAGAATCACTGTTATAAATGATCTTGCTTTTATTTTCTGACCGGTCATTAGGAGGGAAGCAAGGGCTTCAACGGCAAAATCGGGTTGTGCAGACATTGGGAATAAATTCTTGAAGTGAGAATGTTTCACCACTTTGAAATTGCAGAGCTGGTGGTATCTGATATGGCTTAGTCTTGAGATTAAGAATGGAAGCATATAAGGAAGGAGGAGATAAACCGTGATCCGTAGATGCAAATGGGTCTCTTTTCTGAGTGATGTATACCAGACCATCAGTTCTCATTTTGTAGTGTTTGGCCCACCAGATATTTTTTGATCTTTTCTCCTACAAACAGTTACTCCCCGGCCACACAGGCTAGGGCGTATGAGAAATGAAGTCCACAACATTTGGAGTGCCAAAGGTCCTTGAATGGACCATGGCCAATCTGCTTGTAAGGAGCATGTTTGTGCTGGGGATCATTTTTCTTTCCAAAAGCTGAGCAGAATGGGGGAATCCCGGGGTGACCCCACTGTTTGTTCCATCCACTTCTCCTTGGGACAACCCTGAGTTTTAATCCTTGCAGAAGGAGGGAAGGAGGACAGGGGAGACGAAGGTCTTTGAATCCGCTACAGCCCCATGAGTTAGTTCAGACCTCCGTAAAGCACTGAAACGACGTTTCAAACAAACAAAACTTAAATGCAAACCACTTTGTGCATTCTCTCGCCCTTTCCACAGTTCTCAAAATTCAGGGGAAATTGTAAATGAAGTGAAGCTTGGGTTAGCGTCCCACACAGGACAGTGTTGCTTAGTAAAATGGTGGGTGTGATAGGGACATGAGAAGTAAGAATCGATGTATAGGGCTGTTCATGCACCCACTCATTCAGTTTGGAGGCTTCGCAAAGGTCTCCCGTTTGGGCTCCAAAGCCTGTTGCAGAGTTTTGTATGTTTGGTTGAATTCATCTCGCCGCCCAGAAGAAGGGCAGAGATTCACAAAGCAGAACACCTTCAACCTGCCCAGCGTAGTCCGCCCCTTTTTCTCATGAAGCTGGCACAGTCTTAGTAACTCACTCGAACACAATAATTAAGTAGAAAGAATAAAAAAAACCTTCATGTTTTACAAAATGAACAGATCCAACAGCAAACTGACAAACATGACTGCTTTCAGCAACGGACCTCAACAGAATCCAGTAGAGGTAAGGGGCTCTCGGCAGAGAGGCGGGCTCTCTTTGAAATCAGAGGCACGGAAGGAACGATTGGTCAGTGATGGGTAGACTGACAGCCACTCCAGCCCAGAAAGGTCCCTCGAAGCAAAACCTACTAAAGGCAGCATGCGAGGTTGCAAAAAATATCCAACGCGTCCAAGTCAAGCGATCAGCTTTTCATTGACTTGCACTGGGAAACCCAAATTACCCAAAAATGGTTGGATTTGCATTGATATGACATTGGGAGAGGTGATCGGTCCTGAAGACCTTCGTAAACCCAACCGATTTCAGGCCGCTGCCTTGACACATTGATGCATGCAGGGATCTTTAAAACTTACTTAAAAAGGGGGGGGGGAGGAGAGAAGCCATTTGCACCCCATCAGATTCTACTGGTGTTTTGGACAGACTCACCTCTAACCGGTTCTCTTAAAAATTAGTCTGAATCAGTTGGGATTTGTCTGCATTTGCTTTGGTTCACGGCTCCTCTTAGTCACAATCCTATTCTGGATGGTTTATTTGGCTCGGGCAGTGAACTCTCAATTAGCATTTTGGTGGTTTGTCTGCTGATTGATCCGTGTCAAGGCAGCCAGCTCCAGGCAAATGGGGAGCGCAGTTTATTGACATTTCGGTTAATTAATCACAATGCCCAAATCTTCATTAGTCACACTCTCTTGCTTTGGGTGCATTGTTTTAATGTTGGCTCAGAGGGGGCAGGTTACGGTGGACGTTTCTTCCAAAAGAGAACAGCCGCTTCCTGAAATGGCCAGCTTATTTTTATCCTCCTTGACTTCCCTAAATAAGCATATTTTCAAGGATCACATCCTATGCAAATCCATTTAGATTCTGTTGGTCTAATGGATCCACGGGCTGGTGAGCAATTAACCTCAAAAATTTTAATTGCTTGGCAGGACCTAATGAAAAGGGATAAATAATATTAATAAGAGAGGGGGCCCAGCCCTCTATAGCACCTGGCTTGCCTTCCATCTGATACAGAAGGGCATGCATCAAAAAACAGATGCTGTAGAAAGAGGCGTCCATCGGCTAAGGTGTCCCATGACATCTTTTACCTCCTGTAACCTTCCCACACCCACTTATCAGTGATCTCTCGGAGGGCAAAACAACCGAGGAGAAAATGTTTATCTCTGTTAAAAGTGGCAAAATCTATCGGCGAAGAGTTGATCTGGAACTCAACACGAGCGACCTTCTTCCCCTCTGTCTTTTGACAAGTGAATAGGCTGTGAGTTCTTGTCCTTCTCATTCCACTCCGACCAGAGGTCATTAATTTTATTATTTATTAAAATACGTATAACTTCCACCTTCCTCCTTAAAGAGGACCCAAGGGGGCTGGCATCATGCGAACACAACACTTAAAAGCCAAATAACAGGAAGTATACAAATATTTAAAAGGATCAAAGAAATACACTATAAAAATGGGAAGCAGAAGCAACACCAAAAACAGATTCAAAGCAGTAAGGCGCAACGATCCATTTAAGAGCCCCATTCAGTCACGGAAGGAAAGCTTGCCTGAAGAGAAAGGTCTTTGACGGCTTATGGAAAGGCAGCCAAGATGGGGCCAGCGTGGCCTCCAGTGGGAGGGAGTTCCACAGTCTGGGAGTTAATAGAATCATCGAAGCATAGAGTTAGGGAGCTGGAAGGGGCCTATATTGTCACTGAGTCCAACCTTCTGCTCAGTGCAAGAAACCAAATCGAGCCAAAGGGTCATCTAATTTTCTCTGCGCTGAAGTGCTCACCACCTCTCCCCGAGGTCATGGGTTCCATTGTCATACTACTCTAACAGTTAAGCAGTTTTTCCCGGATATTCACGTGAAATGTGGCCAGTTCTCCTGGTTATTCTAACCTGGATTTAGCAATGGCATCCGAGCCATTCTCTAAGACAGGGGCGGACAGTGACCATCGCTCCGAAAGCTGTGCGCTCTCAGCTCTGGACATTGGAGCGTCTCATCTGCTCCAGCGTCTCTGCATCTTCTCAAAGGCATAAGCCAGAGGGACGGATTGTACTACAATTTCTAATGGTGTTGTGTCATCCAGATGTTTTCAACTTATGGAGGCCCTCCCAGGGATTTCTAGGGAGGAGAGACACAGAGGTGGTTTCTCTGTACCACCTCCTGATGGCGCTCTAAGACCATCATGCTGCTTGCCCAAGACCATTCCATCAACCCAACGTGCTCCGAGGAGGGAACTCTTGAACTCCCAGCCCTTGTCTCTAATTCACTGGCGGATACCAGCTCAATCACACAACAACCTCTCAAGATAGATCGCAATTAGGTGTTGGGGCTGAGAGGGGGGAAAATCGATTTCATCTGCAGCAGCTGAGGGGATCCCAGCTGAACTCAAAAGGAGACTGCGAAGCTCGAGTGGGATGAGAGATGTCGTAAATCAAAAAACCCCATAGCTGGTTCCATTGCGCGACTCTTTATCACATATGACAATGTAAAAAGCAATTCTTTTTCAGCTAATCTTTCAGCCCATGATTGTGGTGCTGGAGGAGGCTCTTGAGAGTCCCCTGGACTGCAAGGAGAACAAACCTAATCCATTCTGAAGGAAGTCAACCCTGAGTGCTCCCTGGAAGGATAGATCCTGAAACCGAGGCTCCAATCCTTTGGCCATCTCATGAGAAGAGAAGACTCCTTGGAAAAGACCCTGATGTTGGGAAAGTGTGAAAGCAGGAGGAGAAGGGGACGACAGAGGATGAGATGGCTGGACAGGGTCATTGAAGTGACCAACGTGAATTTGACCCAACTCTGGGAGGCCATGGAAGACGGGAGGGCCTGGCATGCTCTGGTCCAGGGGGGTCACGAAGAGTCGGACACGACTTAACTAAACAACAACAATCTTTCACCCATTATTTCTGTATCACGTCTGACCTCCCAGAAGACCCCGGTGTGTATGTGTGATCTAGGACTCACTCAATTTCTTCCAACAAGCCTAGGAGCTCCATTGGGTGAGTCAATGTCCATCAAGGCCCCTCAGGGTGCTGAGCACAGGAATTCAACCCTTCAGCCCCCCTTTCTCCTCCTCCCTGCCATCTCCCAATTTACATTCACGCCACAATGGGAAGTGAATTTAAACACAGAAGCGTGTGCGTGTCCGCTCATAAACCAAACAAGCCCTTGGCAGGTTGTCAGTTCATACCAGCAGCCCTGTCAGCTATTCCAAGAATCTCATTAACATCACCTTCCTGGAGATGGTTCAAGACTGGCCCCGAAATCCCATTAATAGCTCACCTCTAAATATAATGCAAGACAACAGCTGAGCCCGACCGTTTGGAAGGCACCTCTCTTCGCCTAGAAAATACCGTCGGGGTTAAAAATATGAGGGCTCCCCATCCTTTTAAATCAGGCCGTCTGCCTGCCTGAATTCCACCTTCCAGATGGCATCTCTCTTCCATCAACAACATCGCAGCTAAATCCCAAAACAAACATTGACACACAAAGGGCAGGGGGAAGATGTCACCCTATCAAGCGTCCCTCCCTCCGAGCCCCGAAGAATGGGAGGCAGTGGACCCCAAAATAGGTCGGTTGCAAGGCAAAAAGGGTTTATGTTTGGGCGGGATGGCAAAGCACACGCTTGGAGGAGGCAGGGCAGGGAAACCTGAGTGGGCGGCTGCTGGAGGAGGCCGGGCCAGGAAACACCAAACACCCGTTTAGCCAAAGGACGGACTGGCATGCACTGCGGGGCGGTCCGTGCCCATCTCTACTCCTTAATCATATCTCTTCTTACTTGTCCTTCCCCCTACAAGCTAGGTAAAGGTAAAGGTTCCCCTTTACATTTAGTCCAGTCGTTTCCAACTCTAGGGCACAGTACTCATCTCCGTTTCCAAGCCATAGAGCCAGCGTTTTGGAAGAGTACAGTTTCCGTGGTCACGTGGCCAGCGCGACTAGACACGAAATGCCGTGACCTTCCTACCGAGGTGGTACCTATTTATCTACGCACATTTTTACTTGCTTTCAAATGGTTAGGTTGGCAGGAGCTGGGACAAGCGACGGGCGCTCATTCCGTCACGTGGATTCGATCTTACGACGGCTGGTCTTCTGACCTTCCAGCACAGAGGCTTCTGCGGTTTACCCCGCAGTGCCACCACATCTGTTCCCCTACAAGCTAGAAAGCCCCAAACACTGTCAAATTTCCTCAAGGGGGTGGGGAGATTCCATCCTGATTTTCACAGAATGAATTACTCTTTTGGATGGCACAGAATTCACTGCTTTTCCTTGAGACCCACAGTCTAAACGAAGTGATTTTTCTAGGATTTGGGTTTTCATTATCCTCATATGGTTTGAAGGGCTGCCCCCTCGCTGGATGTCCTTGACCATTAGAAGCCATTTTCAGACAAATCGATTTTACGAAGAGAGAGATGTGTGTCTCCCTTGGTATTTTAATCCCTGGTTAATCATTACAGTGTCTCATTGAAGTTTCATCCTGGCAGTTTCATAAGCTTTTCCCAAATTCTTTTGAGGTGCTTTTCGGCTGGTCGTGTACAGTAGGCATTTGTCTGGCCCTCTCAACCCTGGTGCCTCCACATAGCCAAAGTTCACTGGATTTACACTCTCCCGCACGTATTCTGCCATCAAACGGACATTTGGAATTTGACAAGGTTTTCTCTCCTGCCCACTGACAGTTGTTGACTCCTGGCTTTCCACCCATGCTCCTTTCTTGCCAAAGATGGGTCTTGTGTTTTATTTTTTCTTTCACAAAAAAAGAATCCCCCACTGTTATCGGACGCAGAACAGAAATGTAACCCCCAAGCCGGACCAAACGCTTCGGAGAGGGACAATAATTTGGTCCCAAGCCTGTGAAATCGGTCACGCCATCTTCCTTGCGTTCCGACTCTCCCCCCAGAAACTCTGCACATTGACAGGACGCCCTGAGGTAATTATGATAATGGTTTTCGGTATTTCCATTTCGCTGGCCGAACTCCCAGCCACGAAAGTAAACCCCAAATCTCTACGGGCAGGTCAGATTCACTCTTGTTTACGGGACTCATTTTCAGGAATAACACACACTCTCTCTCTCTCTCTCTCTCTCTCTTGATTTTTGTGGGTCAGGGCTCCTTGGCAATAAGTCAAAGCCAGCAAAAAGCAAACAAGGTTATAAGGGGCAGGGGAGAATAGAACCTGTAGTTGCTCAGTGTATCAGGATAAAAAAAAAATGGCCAGAAGGCGGGAAAAAAGACAGAGAAAAACAGAGAGAGGATGAGAGTCTTCCTCATGCAGAGAAATTCACAGGTTCCTTTTTAAATAAAGGCTAATCAGAAATTTGTGCATCACTCGCACTGCAGTTGCCGAAACCCGTTATAGTGTCCCAAACGCTGGGTTCCTCTCCCCAGATGATTCACATGCTCACGCTGGTGTTCTGCAGAGCTCCAAAAATCTACCCTAGAAAGCTTACAGCTTCCAGAAGCCCCAGACAACCATAGCTAGAGGATTCTGGGAGTTGTAGTAGGAAAAAAGGACATCTATGCTGGAGGGGCATCATCTGTCTTGCAGAACCTGAGCCTTCTAGTACAGAATTCTAAGGAACTCAGCCAAGCGACATGCCCCAGGATTCTGCAGGAGGCCAGTCAAAGTGTTATCCATCTGCTCTAATTTGTGAAGTGTAGAGGTACCCTCGTCGTTTTTAGAAGACGTCTGCATATCGCTACACTCTTCCACATTTTGGAAGTACTGTAGCAACAAAGGACAAACCACCTTGTGTAAGAAGTGGGGGCAACAGATGTGGTCCAGTTCACCACCTGCGTGGTAGACCTCCCCATAGCTAAGGCATGAATATAGACAGCCTGGAAGAACACCGGATGATCGGTGGTAGCCAATTAAGGACCAAGCCAAAAATGGGTGGTCTTTATTATCTTTTCATGGATATTTTCCAGGGGGGGTCTTTCCAAAAAGAACAACTGAACAGGTTTGGTTTACCCTCGGGGACCCTATGATGTTCCTGGCTGGTGAGGATCACCCTGCCCTATAGGATTGCTCTCGCTCTCAGTTGGCTTAATGCATCCTCGGTGATGCGCATGGCCAAATCAGCTGACTTCAGGAGGTTGTGCAATCTGTTCTTTTGCAATTTGTGTATGGGAAGAGTGAAGAGTACAACACGTGGATCAATCCAGTTACATTTTTCCCAGTTGTTAAAGAAACCGGTTCAAGTATCCCGGACTCTAGATTCCAAGGGTGTTGTTTGCCCGCGGGGCTAGGATCCCTTAGTCACATGATCAGTGTACAAAGCACTGACTTCCTTCTGAAATGGCTTTATGTGCCCTAAGTGATGCACATAAAACAAATCGGATTGCCTTCTATTAAAGTCCTATTAAAGTTATTAATTCAGGAAGAGTTGGGTGATTGCATGGGACAAAGTACTACTATAAAGCCACCACAATGTCAATACGAAAGTGCTCCTCTGCCCCTGAAATATTTTGACCCTCACCCTCCCGAGAGCTCAATTTCCAAACATTCAATCTTCAGTCCAAGTGTTTTGCACAGCCCTAATGAAAGCAATTTCTCTGTATCCAGTATTACCTTCCTTATAATAAAGCAATCATCTGAACGTTCATCTTGGCTGACATTGGAACATTCTCCTACTGGGGCTGAAAAGAAATACTTTAGGACTACATGTCCATATTCACGGGAGAATAAAGAAATCTATGATTTGTACAGGTTCAATTTGTTTTAATGCTTTTCAGAAACGCTGGGAGCAAAGGCTCTTGAAAGCTCTTGAAATACTTGAATTTATGAAGGGAAGAGAAGGCAGAGAGACTTCTGATGCTGTTGACGAGGGTTTTTTTGGGTTCAGTCCAAGTAACTTTGTTAAGCTCTAGCTGGAACACAATACATCTGTTCTTATTTTCAAGCAAAGGTCCACATTCCCAAGAATCAGGGCTACTGACAGCTGTCCCAGTAGCTGGGTCGAACCTCTCCATCCTACAGCATAGTATCTCTGGGAGGCCACAAAGAAGATTATGGAGACTAACTAGAAAATGAACCTGACTTTATTGGACCCGAAGGAGGAAAGACTGAAGGAACTGGGGCATGTTGTGCCTTGAGAAAAGAAGACTGAGGGGAGAGAGGAGAGCACTTTCCAAAGACTTGAAAGGTAGTCCTACAGACGAGGGGCAGCATCAGTTCTCAGAGGGCGAGATATGTACTAATGGTCTCAAGCGACAGGAAGCCAGGTTTAGGCTGAATATCAGGAAAAACTTCTTAACTGTTAAAGCAGTACAACAATGGAACCAAGAATCTCAGGGGGAGACGGTGAGCGCTCCAACACTGGAGGCCCTAAAGAGAAAACAGGACAACCCTCTGTCAAGATCTGCTTTGGTTTGGGTTCCTGCCTTGAACAGGGGGTGGGACTGGATGGCCTTATGGGCCCCTTCCAACTCCATCCTTCTAGGATTTCAAATTTTCAACATGGTGATTCTATTGTGGCTGTGGATGGTTTGGTTTGAGAAGCAGCTCCAAGCCTGCTGGAGGGGATCAATGGCTTATCCAGCTCACAGCCGTCTGATTTTTTCAATCCTCCAGCCTTGCTTTCTACCCCTACCTCAAGAACATTCGATTCCTATTACCATGTTAATTTAAAGTTATCCTTCTGGTTCCTGGCACCCGTCTGACTGGTGTTTTGCTCCTGCATCCCCAGCCGATCCAGGTGGCGTCCGGAGATTTATTTATTTTAAAACCTTTCCAGCCTTTAACAGCGGAAGAAGTCAGTTGCAAACCACATTTTTTTTAAAAAAATGATGAAAATAATGTCTGTGCATTATTATTATTTTTTTAAAAAGTAGCAAACCACAGAGGTGGAAGGGCATAAATCTTGTTGCCTGGCTTGTAAATGCTGAAAATGAGCAAGGCTGTCAGTAACTGGACCGGCTTTAAGCACTGCTGTAAACGATGGAGCTGAAATTGCTGTTTATTTATCGAGGGGCGTGCCAAATATTCTCCAGCACAGAGTTTCAGTGCAAAACAAAGCAAAACAAAACACAAAAATTAATTTTCACAGGATGCACATGTTTAATCCCTAACATTGTTGTAAATATTTGCCTTTTCAGATCTGATTTGGGGACACTTTTATCTCCAGCAGCTGGCACGTTGCTGTCTTCTGTTTTATTCCCGTCTCTGCCTGAGTCACGTTGTTGATCTCTACCACCCCTATTAAGGATCACAGGCTACACAGGGACGAACATTGTGATGTATACAATTGTGTATAAAATATCCCTGGGATCAGTAGCCACAGTTTCATTTATCTGTGGTCTGAAAATATGAAAAATATTAAGAGAGATATCCCAGAAATATCTCTTTCCACAATATGTTGACGAGAACTGGCCACTAGAAGGAGCCCGAGACCAATCTCTGTATAGTGTTCACCATTATCTGCGGTTTCAGCATCCACAGGGAGGTTTGGAACCAATCCCCATGGATATAGGCTCGTCTACTGCATGTGCGACATAGAGAGGGCACCATAATTTATACAGGAAGGCAATAATGTCCTTATGGAGAGATGAAGCCCATGAATGTCAGGGATTAACATTAAACTTCCTTCCTTCCTTCCTTCCTTCCTTCCTTCCTTCCTTTCCTTCCTTCCTTCCTTCCTTCCTTCCTTCCTTCCTTCCTTCCTTCCTTCCTTCCTTCCTTCCTTTCCTTCCTTCCTTCCTTCCTTCCTTCCTTCCTTCCTTCCTTCCTTCCTTCCTTCCTTCCTTCCTTCCTTCCTTCCTTCCTTCCTTCCTTCCTTTCCTTCCTTTCCTTCCTTTCCTTCCTTCCTTCCTTCCTTCCTTCCTTCCTTTCCTTCCTTTCCTTCCTTTCCTTCCTTCCGTCTACATTGGTTTCTTGTTAGTGTTATTAAAATGACTACAACCTCACCTAACTCCCACGTAATCAGTTTATCAACCCTTCTTAATTTCGGGGTGAAGTGGAATTTAATCCTGGAAAAAATAAGAAATCGTGACAAACGAATGCTAATCGATCTCTCCGTCTAAACGTACTAGAGTAGGTCTGCCACGGAACTTGGGTGCATTTCGGCAGCTGGTCGCCAAATTAATCAGTCCGCATCTCATATTATGCTCTCTCAATGATGGCAACACAGAATTTTACAATAGGCTCATAACAGACATCACCGGCACGCAAGAATTTACGGCTTTTGCAGCAACAGATGGACAGGGATCGGGTTGAGAGCCTCTTTATCTTTGAATGGTACACACTGAGGTAAATGGCCCACAGATAAGGGGGTTTTCAAGGGAGCTGTGTCGGTCTTCAGGCCGGTGTGCAATGCAAACTGTAATTTTTAATGGATTTTTACTGTGGCCATGTATTGGTCTCTAAAGCAATACAAGCTTGGGGGAAAAGGGGGGTCTAGATCAGGTCTCTTGGAGATGCTCACTTGAAAAGGGTGTGCTTGTGTTATCCTGTGCTAATCCAAGCTCTCACACTGTCTGAGACCGGAGCAAGACTGTCGCTTCCTTCCGTTTTGCAGCCACCCCATTCCGGCATGCTTCCCACAAGATTTATGGACCTTCCACAAGCCAAAAATTTGGGTCCCAGCACCCTTAAGCCCCCCCACACTCTCAGACTCCCCTCTCTTGAACCTAACCTTCAAGGCAAGTCAACAGAATGCCATGCTGAAGCCATTGCGAATGCAGCAGAAGTAGAATGATGCCCTGAGACCCAGAACATCATCCCACCATTTCCAGTTATGAATGAACACAGCATTATAGTCAATCTTGTTGAAGCAGAGGATTCAGTTGGAAGGAAGTCCAAAAGTCATGTTAGCTGGGGGAATCTGGAGAGTTCTAGTCCCAAAAGATAGAATTATAGGATTATAGAGTTGGAAGGGACCCTATAAGGCCATCCAGTCCAACCCCCTGCTCAAAGAGGATGGTCCAGTTTTCTCTTGAAGGCCTCCAGCGTTGGAGCGCTCGCCACCTACCCTTGCAGTAACTGGTTCCGTTGTTGTACTGCTCTAACAGTTAATAACTTCTTCCTAATATTCAACCTAAATCTGGCTTTCTGTCGCTTGAGCCCATTGTTGCCTGTCCTGCACTCTGGAATGATGGAGAACAGATCCTGCCCTTCCTCTGTAGGATGACATTTTAAGTCTTTGAAAAGTGTGATCTTCTCTCCTGTCAGTCTTCTTTTCTCAAGGCTCAGCTTGTCCAGTTCCTTCCGTCTTTTCACGCTCTCCTCCTTCGCCCTCTTTCTATACAGCTTTTGCAGCCCGCATACAAAATTTTAAAAAATAAATAAATAAATCTGTGTCTAAGAGACAACAGAGATACTCAGGCACTCTTAATTGATCCCAGTCCTCATCTGGCTGCTAAATTGAGAGCAACCGCCCCTCTTAATCTGACAAAAAGGGAACACGAAATGAACCCCTCGGCTGGTCCCTGGGGGGGCAACACTTTTCTATTTGCTTTGGCTTCTCTGTATTTGTTTCTCTTTCTTGCTTTGACGACACGATCCTGGCAGGACAAGGCCTGGAGGACTCAGAAAACAGCACGCCTCTGTGTCTGATCCCCCTGATTTCGAGAACGCGTGTTCTCCCTCTGTCCTCTGGATCTTTTCTAGATGAAGTCTGGCTGAAGAGTCTCATGGAGCGATCCGCTTCTCCCCACAATACATATTTAGTCTGGATCAATTCATTTGATAGACAGAATTTTTTTTGATATTATATTAACAAAAATCATCATCTTCCCAATATAGCAAACTAGCATGTCAGGAAGACCCCCCCTTTGTCCCTGAAAGGCTGCTCTTCCACATGCAGGGTTTTGACATGACGCTGTTATTATTATTCTATTTTTACACATTTTTCTCATTTGTTTAAAAGCACATTCCTCTCAAGCCATAGATTTCTTCAGGACGAGAGCCCTTTCTTTAAGGGTTGGGAGTAGATTTTGTGTTTTGGACCTGGCACTTCTTGAATCTCTTCAGGTTGCCGGCTGGGAGTGCCGTTCTTGCCATCACTGATCAGTGATCAGAGCTAACAGAACTCCTTTTCAACGGCTTGGTGGAGGGGGCGACATGAAGGATGAGGCGAATCGGGACCTTCCGTGGGCCAGATTTGGACTTCCCAGTAGATTTGGATTAGGCCCATGGGCAGAAATCCACATTTAATGGTGGAAACATCTTAAACGTTTCAGTGTGGCTTGCAGTCTTATACCTGCATCCTTCTTCTTGTGACCACGTCAGTATTTTAGGTTATTCAAGCAAAGAGGTACGGCTGAGCAGCGGGAAGCAGAGAAACTTGGACGTTCATGCCAAATAATTCTCCCTGGTCCATCTATAGGCGGTCATCAGGGCTCCATGAACGGATTCCAGGAAGGAGCAAAATCTGGAGTTGTTTAAGGAGGAATCCCATCTATTAGAGCAGAAGCCAACCATGGAAGCATCTGGTCCGTCATGATTTGTGCCTAGTTTAGGTGCGATTGAATTTCCCGCGTTGGACAGCGCTCTTTCTCAAAACACGATACCTCTTCTCTGTTGTCTCGCTGGGCTTATGACTTGATCTTCTCCAGGGAGGGTTTGAAGAACCCCAGCCCCTCCTGCTCTTGGGCCTTTAATCCCAACATCTGGAGCGGCTCTCCGGGAGGAGAGATGATTGTCTCGCTGTTGGCAAGGGGATGTAAACACCGGAGCCGTGTGAAAGGAAACAAAACTGGGGTTCTCTGCGTCCTTCAGACCTTTCTCTCTCCTCTCCCCCTCAAGGCATCTGTACTCTCCTCTGCCTGTTTGAAACCGGGAGATCAGAAACAGGCGTTGCGATGATCCAAAGACATCCAGTCGGGGCAGGAAAACACATGCAAAAGGTGGCTGTAAGTGAGGGCCCACTCTTGCCAGGATGAGTCCCTATGTGAGCTGAAGGACATCATGCCAAAGGTCAAAAGCCGGGCTGGGTCTAGCCATTTTGAGCCAAATTACTTGCTATGTTCCTTGTAACCTGTAACCTAATCAGTTACAAGGGTATGTGCTGGAATATTAATAGCTAGTTTTTGGAAAGACAAGAATGATATTAAATTAGAAGATTTGGTGTGGTGAAGTTTGGGACACTGCATTAAATGATAAATTCAAGATGAAAAGAGGGGAAATAAGTTGTAATATTTTTAATCTGTTTGGGGTGGATTTGTTGACATTTGTATTAGTGAAAGGAAAGGGGAAAACCTCTAAACCAGTGGTACCCAACCTTGGGCATCGAAATGTTCTTGGAATTCAACTCCCAGAAATCCTGGCCAGCAGAGGTGGTGGTGAAGGCTTCTGGGAGTTGTAGTCCAAGAACATCTGGAGGCCCAAGGTTGGGGACCACTGCTCTAAACAAGAATCTATACAATTCTGGAAAAGAGGTTCATATTAAAAGTATTGCTTCAAAGGGTCCCATGGGTATGGGGTGCACAGTAGAATTTAGTGTATAGTAAGTACATCGACAATTCAATAATTAAATACATGTGCACAGGTATAGTAACGTTTACATGTGATCACCAGAACGGGGCTTGTCAGTGTAATAACAGGGAGGGTACAAAGGGCCACCGGTATGTTTCAATGGTTCCCAGCTTCAGTTCCCCCCCAGATGTTCTTGGCTAAAAACTCCCAGAAGCCTTTTCACCACTGACTGTGATGGCAAGGATTTCTGGGAGTTGCAGGCCAAGCACATCTGGGGAGTCAAGTTTGAGAAGCACCTCTCTTTTTTTGGTCTTTGAAATGTGAGCAGATATGGGCAAGGCTGCCCCCACCGTGTTTTCTAGCTGGATTCAGGAGGCTGCCGTTTTCTAAAGGTGACGGCCGGATCCTGTTCGCACAAAGGTTCGTGGAGGGGAACTCACACCGCTTTAAGTTCGTTCCGCTCCTCCCGGAGGTTGAAGAGACTGACTTTGCCTTGAATGATCAGCAGTAACAATCTGTCCTGTTTGATTTCTCACCACGCTTTCTGCGGTTGTTCTGTGTTTTCTTGGCCACCCTCCGAGGATTCTTTCAAGGTCTCCTGTCACGAGTTCCATTTTGGGGCCACCCGGGTCTGGGAAGCCAGAAATGGTGCTGAACTCTGGCTGAACAACTGTTAGATAACAATGGCTCTCCGTCATTCCCCCAAAGTTGGAACTGAACCAGGGGCGGAGAGGTGAACATTCCCTCGGCGCTCCCAGCCGGCTCGGCTGAGCTGATCTCCTTTCGACCCTGCCGTCGTTAACGGCTGGCCGTGCACGCATCCTGCTGGCCCCGCTCGATGGTCTGCGGCCGGCCGGCGTTTCCTTTCTGGCATGCGAAATGCCGTCACCTGCCTATTATAGCAATGGGGGTCAGTGAGCCACGATCGACGGAGCCACGAATCCCGAGGAGCTGGAGGAAGTGGATCACCAAAGAAATATCGCACGGCAGAGACAGGTCTTTTCATCTCCTTCATTGCAGGGAGAGGTCAGTCTTGACCTCTCTAGCTACGGAAGGTCAACGGGTGCATGGAAGGGGACTCAGGGGTCGTGACTCGCTGTTGTGTTTGACTTAAGTTGCGCTGGACTCAGACCTGCTTTTCTGTGTTGCCCTACTGAGTCCCTAATAGGGATGCCCCCCCCACCTTCTCCTCGCCACCGTAATTCTCAAAGGCAGCAGGTCCAGCTTCCACGAGCCAGTTACTGCCCCTGCTCACACCCCTGATGCCCGGCTCTTGAAGGCCTCCGGTGTTGCAGCGCCTGCCACCTCCTAAAGTCATGGGTTCTCTTGTTGTACTGCTCTAACAGTCAGGAAGTTTTTCCTGATTTCAGCCTAAATCGGGCTTCCTGTCTCTTGAGCCCATGATGATGTATCCTGCCCTTTGGGAAGCTTGAGAGCTAATCCTGCACCTCCATTGTAGGACTACCTTTCATAGCAGGATATTTCTTTTCAATTGGGGGGCAGGGGAGGATGGATACTGAATATAATTTCAAATTGCTCAGGACCTCATAATTGGAGCACCAGAATAAAACTTCAGACTCCCAATAACCCAATGTGTTTGTCCAGCATCTTTCCAAACAACTCTACGTATGGTTGCATGGTGGGTCTCTGTTGCGTAATTAGGATACAATGTGATTTGATTTTATCTCTTATTTTATAACAGCCTGCAGTGCCTTCTTGCCATTACGCCTGATTCTCCTTTCCTGCCTTTTTCCAAAGGACGTGATGGACCAGAGTGGACGCTTCCACCACACTTTCTCCCCACTCTGGCCCCTGACCTCACACCTGGCATTATGAGGTCTCCGTCTGGTGCCTATGGACATTTTTGCAGTGAGCCAGTAACCCTCAGTGCCGGGTAGGAACCAGACGTGATGGGCGCCCAAAGTTTAAGATCACCTCGGATGGAAACATCCCATTTCCTCTACTTTCCTCTGATGCCTTCTCTGAGAGCTGTCCCACCCACTGCCTGGAGACCCTCGTTCACTCTAAGGAAGGAAAAGTTCCTCAAAACAAGGAACAGATGAGGAATCCAGGAGGAGTCAAGTCAGCAGCGCTGTTCTAAGGAGACCACGTGCCCAATTATATTGTCAATGAGAAAAGGAAGTCAATGAGAGGAGGTGGCAGTTCAGGACTTCCACCTCCCCGCACAGAGGTGGCCCTCCATAAAATCCAGGCCACTTTCTTCAAATATTCGCCCCCATGTGCAAAATCGGGAACCTGCCCTCTCTCCCAGCTCTGCTGAGAAAAATGCCGGCAAAAAGACACAGAAGCAGATTATCTTTGGAAACGCTGAAGTCATGACCACGGGAGCAGGAAGGTGGAGGTGAAAATAGGTTCTGGGTCACACAGAGGGATCGAACGCTACTACAAGGGGGAGAAACCGAGAAGCTTTTCGGTCCAACCTGTTGCTGGACAGCACCAAGCCACAAGTGTCCCCCCCCGGGCCCCCGTGTCGTTCTCAGCCCGCCTTTCCACCTTCTGGGTTCTCTCTTGGTGTGCTAGACTACATCTCCCAGAATCCCAAGCGAGAAGGAGACATTAAAGACCCTATGGTCTCCCAGGGAGATGATCAAGTACAATGCATAGCCCAGCAGAGTAGTTAGATCTGGATGACCCACGTTCATCCAGACCGGTGGTTCCCAACTGTGTTCTTGGACTAAGACTCCCAGAAGCCTTCACCACTCGCTGGGCTGGCCAGGATTTCTGGGAGTTGTAGTCCAAAAACATCAGGGGACCAAAGGTTGGGAACCCATTATCTTCACCATTTGTCCACATGGCAGCCAACTCTATTCCAGGGAACACGGCTGAGGCCCTTAGAAGCTTTCTTGGCCTGTGTTGGTCCCCTCTTCTGCCCTGGACAAGTAGTAAGGCCAGTGATAAAAGCAATAATTTTTTGAAAGGCAGGTGGTCACCACGAAAGCTCCCCGGGCTGCGAGCCTTAAGCAGACACGCTCAAATACTACACGCCGTTGCATGTCGTTTTGCCGTTCCATTCCACATTCAGGTGTCCAACGCTCTCAACGTTTAAACATCAAAGAGAGCCACTCAAGGAATTAAAAGGAGCTAAGGATGAAATACGTCTGCAAGAGAAGCTTTGAATAGTTTCACAGACCATTGCATGTCAGCTAATCAAACTCTACAGGATGCAAAACAGAGACCTGAAAAAGAATATATTCCAGCGATTAAAGAATATTCAACATCAGCAGGCACAGAGACCTTTTGGAAGCGATTCTGTTTTAGCTGTAAGTCCCATGACATCTGTAAATTAAGCCAAAGTGGATTTACTCCGTTGTCATGTTCTGTTTCCCCTGGATTGCTAGAGAAACAGCGGTTGACGTTCCAGGGGGAATTAAGGAGCAAATTGATAACACAACCCCATCTGGCTTCACTCAGCTCGGGCAGGTCTCCAAGGGCATTTCAGCATTCTTGGGCCAAATTCTTTAGCAATTAGCTCTGTAATTGCTTTCTGGCTTGTCTGTTTGTCTCTAGGCTCATGTTTTTTTGGGGGGAAATGACTGCTCTGGATTATGCACATGGCACATTTCGCTGGCATGAGCCACGTTGGGGGGGGGGAATGCTAGCTGCATGCATGGATCCAAACTTAAAGACTCTGGATTGGGGTAGAGAGGGCATTTGGAATCCTAGTAGAAAAGGAAACACGGGCCTGATCATCTCCGCAGAATCCATGGAAAGTTGTATGCATTCTCTACAAGGGATCGGGGACAAGCTGCCAGCTCTCGGCCTGGCTTCACAGGCTCTCCTTTGTAGCCATAAAGAGGCGGGTACACACATTTCTGAGACCCTCTCTTTTTTAAATGCAGGGCTTTTCTAAAATTAAAGCAATTGAGTGGGGAGGTTGGTCTGAAAACAGCATCGGAAAGCAGAAGCTTCACCTGTACAGGTTGAATGTATCCCACAGCGACACCTACTGAGAGAACACAGTATTACAGAAGAGACGACAAGGTTAATTCTAAAAGACGCCTGCAAGATTGCACGATTGCCTTTTGGAAGTTTGCATTCATGCTTTCGAAGGAGAGCGCTGGAGTCCATAAGAGGTGGCACCAAATAATTAAAAAAAATCTTTAAGAGTCTCCGTTGTTTGGCTTACACTTAGCAACAGAGCACAGTAGCGGCCTCCTAAGAATAAAAAGGAACTTTTGCAGTGTTCCGCAACACGATAGGACAAAGGTCCCAATCAGGCTGGGTGCAAAGAATTTGCGGGTCCTTTGTAACCCAAGTACTTCCCACCCCACGGAATCACTCCTAATTAGAGGGATGATGAGTCACTCCATGCCTGCCTGCCAGTTGCACCGTATCGTTCTCGCCCGGGTCAAAGGTGCTGTTGTCAAACTCCCTCACCCCTTTCATTGCTCCTAGCATGTGACAATCTGCCAACCCAGTAAGGGCTTTCTGCTGCCGGAATGCAGAGCCATTGAGACCTGTCTTCTATGGAGCCTGACCATGACTCCCATCTAGCTTAGGGTTGCCAACTCTGGCTGGCAGAAGCTGCCTACAATTTCAGGCAACGTACTTTCCCCGCCGTTTTCTTTGACTGATTTCTGGTATCCCTTGGTGGTCTCCCATCCGGGGTCCTTCTCCTAGCCATAGCTCTAGCTGCAGTTCTGGCCCCATCTTTGGGCAACACACACAATCCTCTCTTGAAAGCTCTCCGGAGACGTCACATTCCTCGGTGCTAAATGACTTTGAGGACTTCAATCACAGTGACGACAGGGAGCAAACTTTCAGGGAGCGACACCAGTAGCCAGCCAGCCTTCTTTCCTTGCTTCCTTGCTTCCTTCCTTCAACTTACATGCCGCCCACACTACCCAAAAGTCTCTGGCTGGCTTACAACAATTACAGTACAGTAAAAAAATATTAAAGGATTAAAATACAATTAAAATATATACTTTGCCATCAGGACCCACAGTAGATATTATTTCAATTAAAAGCCTTCTGGAACAGGAAGGTTTTGACCTGACGCTGAAATATCATCCATGTCGGCTCCAGACGAATCTCCCTTGGAAGGGCGTTCCATAGTCTGGGGGCAGCTGCCGAAAAGGCCCTTTGTCTGCAAGCCGTCCCTCTTACCTCCTTGAGGGACGGCTCTTTCCAAAGGGACCCCCTGGCTAGATCTTAACGGCCGGGTTGGTTCCTATGGAACCTTTATTTACTTCCTTACTTCCTAATGCTCTGTGTTTTCCTGAAGATCACATGCTGAATTTGACATTTTCACAACAACCACTCTTTGGGCTGACCTTTGCATCTGTACGTCACTGATCGCTTTCCATGACAGTGTGAAGTTAGGGTTTTTTCACCCTGAGGTTTTTATCCTTCCTTGCATGGAATCTCATTTGCAATTTTAATGCCCATTCCAACCAGTTTGGAGAGAAGCTTCTAAACCATCCTACTTTCGTTTTTTAACACCCTAAATCCTTTGGCGTCACAACATCGGCAAGAGTTTTACAAGACCATCCTTTAAAAAAAAAGAATAGGGTAATTAATAAATATTACGCAGGGGGAAGAAAAAAAGAATACTTTCACTTAAGACTTTCTGTTAATAATGGGAGGTTAATTTATTAATCCTTGCGGTAACAGCTGACGTGCCAACATTTTAACACGCTATGAAGTGAGAACTCATTTTAAACACTAGTTTTATAAAGCAGCAGGGGGCAACATGTGGAGTGCAGGCTGCGTTGGCCCTACAACCACCCTCAGCTGAAAAACATTGTTTTTAAAAGTTGGAAGAAAAAAAATTAAATAAAAACCTCTTGACTCAAAAATTCCCCTTACAGTATGTCCTATAGGGGGTCAATGGGAAGTAATCTCTGACTCCCAACACCCAGATTTAAATTTTAAGTTTTAAAAAAGATATATTTGGCCACTAGAGGGCGAAAGAGGTGTTTTCATGAAACATGTTTTGTGTGAGAAAAAAAATATTAAGTAGTGTGGAGGAAAAGCGGCTGGAGATGACACACACACTTGGCATGGGTGGGTTTATACTTTTCTACCCGCTCTTCGGTTGAAGCCCCATACTTGTTACAGCTCCAGGGATTACCTGGATTTTTAAAAAGGGATTAGGCAAATTAATGGAAGCCAGGACAGTCTGTGTCTTTTAGCTATGCTGATGGCCCCTTCTCTCCTCATTTGCGCATTGCAAATTTTGATAAAGTCAGATTAAATAAGATGCTGAATCCAGCTGCTGGCTGTGCAAAGTTTATTATTTCATTTTATTTTATTTTGCATTTCATTTTGTATTGCAAGCTTTTCTGGGCAAAGATTCCTCTTCCTGCTATTGGAAAGAACGGGGGCCTGCTATCGGTACAGAAACGCTAGAATAATTTCCAAAGCCATTACAGCTAACAAAATCATTGAGTGGATTTTAATAGGAAACCACGGAAGAGCATGTGCATGAAACCAACCGACACCCATTTTCGGTGATTGATAGCGTTGGTTTAATTCTCCTCGGCTCCGTTTGGAATCGGTTTCAGGGTTGATAAGCTTTCTCAGCAAGCGTTCGGAGAAAGATCATCATCTATTTTCTGAGTGTCTAAGGTAAAATGAAGGAGAAGGAAGCAGGGGAAGGTCTCCTTCTCAAATTATCCCACCCCCTCCAAAAAAGGATGATCGGAAGTGGAGGAACCCCAACGCTATGAGGGAAGACTGAAAGCACTGGGCTTGTTTAGAATCGAGAAAAAAAGACTGAGGGGAGATCTGATAGCCCTTCCTCAAATACTTGAAAGGTAGCCCTCCGGAGGTAGGACCTGTTCTCGGTCATCCCAGAGGGCAGGACACATAATAATACGATCAAGCGACAGGAAGCCAGATTTAGGCTGAATATCAGGAAAAACCTCTTAACTGTTAGAGCAGTACAACAACAGAACCAATAACCTCAGAGGGAGATGGTGAGCTGCAGGCATTCAAGGGAAAATCTGGGTCCGAATGGATGGGGAGACGGGTGGCCTGCCGACCCACCACCACCTTTGTGTCCTTCATTCTCGGGAAAAGCGGGTGGTCGCAGTGTAAGCTCAAAGGATGCTGAGCAAACACCAGCGGGTAGAGTTTGCGTCCTTCTAACACCAAATTCTGGTGCCATCTAAATTTGGCATCTTTGCTTAAAGCCCCAGTTGCCTTGCCTAAGGAATGGCTCTGACCATCGGACTACAGTCTGGAGAAGCCCCTGACCCAAATCTGCAGACCACAAGCTAGCTGGCCTCTTTTTATACACTTTCTGTGAGTCCTCCTCCAGCCGACCTGATTGGTCTGATCCTCTCTGCCGGGAGGGGATAGCTCCGCCCCCAATTCCCTGTCAGTCACATGGGCTATGGGCAGGACTCCTGGCGCCACCTGTCCGAGTAATTCATATGGATTTTAGATTCTTTTCGATGAAAACGTCCATAATTCTCCTTCCTGGGAGTCCCACCTGCAAAACACAGGCTTTACAGAGACCGACATGCCGCTCGCCTGGAAAGAAGGCCCAGCTGCCAGTCTCCATGCTTTGGATAGGCCTAACTTCCTGTTTGGAAAGGAAGCTGGCCCAATGGTTGCTGGGAAGCTTCCTTTTCCAACAGGAAGTTAGGCCTTTCCAACACATGATGCCTTCAAGCTGGGCCTTGGCTCCAGGTGAGCAAAAATGTTGGTGTCTATAAGGTCTTGGTCCTGCAGGGGGGGGGACTCCCAGAAAAGAGAATTATGGGATTTGTTGTCCAAAAAAAAATCCAAAATGCACATCTTTAGCATTTAAAATATTGTGAAGCAGATGGAGCCGTAACTTTTTGCTCGTTTTGAACCTCCTGCTTGACTCCATGGGTGGAAGCGACACAGGCTTTGAAATTCTGTCTTGTACAAAGCTTAGCAGTTTCCTTTTTTTTGGGGGGGGGGGAGAATGATGATTCCCAGGTATGGTCAAACAGCCTGGCCAGTGGTCTTGCTGGTCAGGGACGTCAGAAGCTGGTGGCTCCCAAAGGAAGCTCTCATAAGATCTGCTCTTCTGAGGAACTTCTCCCATTGTCAGCCAGCGACACTCCCAACCCTCCTGCAGCATTCAGAAGTACAAGACTTTTTCGTTTGTAAAAATGGCAGCAGAAATTCTGATGACAAATTCTGAGCTCACAGCCCGACGACCGATTCGACGCTCGTCGCTCCAGAAAGGCTAGCCCACGCCAGCTCATGCTCACTGGGGATCGCAGGCTACAATTACACAAACGCACCGGCTTCCAGCCAAATCGTTTCCATCGTCTTTCTTACGGCCTCACCAGAACAACGAAGACCGCAAGCAACGAGATCTAGAGAGGCATACACAAATACAGCTGGGTTCCCCAGATGTTCTCTCCCCTCCCCCCAGTTTGCACCCGTTTATCTTGGGTGAGAATAAACACAGGGTAAGAAGGGGGCAGGGGGGTAGGTGGTGTGGAAGATGGAATCTGCCCTGAACCCTGCACTTTTCTTAATTGGGACCAAATGCCAGCTCTCCCTTTTCCACCATCCTGGTTTTATAGCATCTTGCAATTAGCCGGGCTGTATCCTTCCCTTCCAGCACCCTTGATCCTGGCTTAATTACAGAGGGAGACAACTCTATCGAAACCCACAAGCCTTCTTGTGCTGTAATGAAGGGGAAGTGGAGAGGAGTGGATAGCGGCTGGGGAGCGGGTTCCGTTTCAGCCCCACCTCACCACCCCGCATGCACACACACACATACACACACACACACACACACACCCCACCTCGCCCTCCTCGGGTCGTGATTTTTGCTGAAACAATAATTACAGGCCTGTGTCGATCGAGCCACCGGCTGGGAAAACATGAAACCCGGAGATCAATGCTGAGAAAATAAGAAAGAGACAAAAATAGACGCAAGCCACAAAAAAAAAAAAAAAAAAAAAAAAAAAAAAAAAAAGGCGTCGAGAAGCGACAAAGGGGGGAAAGCACAGTTCTGTCAGACAGCGGCTGTCGCTCTGGCCATCGGAGACGGCGAAAAGGAAGCCTGCTTTGAAGGAGCGTTGTGGGAAATTTGGACAGGTAGACCCTCATCGCGATATTCCCCACCTCCAGCACATACACCCCCACCGCCAAGCAAGAAGAGCCCAATCCTGCATATTTATCAAGGGAGGAGTAAGTCTTTTGTAGAGTTAATGGTTCTTGATTGCCCATTCAAGGCCAAACCAGCCTCAAATCATTCACACTGCAATAAAGACCGGCTGTAACTGATGGAGAACTCAGTAGTATTGGTCTTTGGCTGAGGAGCCAGAGGTCGGGGCTGGAGTGGATGATCCCATGGGGTCCCTTCCTGCTCTGCCGTTCTAAGAGGATGGTGGTGGCATTAGTCCCGAGAAATCCTGTTTCCTTCCTGGCTACTCTGAGATTACGGCCAAGGTCAAAGGGAACAGATGGCTCCTGATGATCCGAAAAGCCTTAAGGAGTTTGACCCTGTGAGGTCTGGCTCTCCTAGATCATTGTGCCTTTGGCTAGGGAGCAGGGAAGTCAAAAATCACATTGGTTCGGTGTCAGTTTCATGCGGGCTCATGGGTCCGTCCTGTCCCACATCTTCTTCTCTGCCGGCCGCCTCACTTTGAGTGACTCGGACGTAGCTCTGGAAGAGGACGTTCAGGACTGTGTGCTCTCCAGGGGAGAGCTGAGCCGAGACAAAACGGACGATGAGCAATTAAGCGGGGCACAGGGAGGATAACCGACCGACCCTCTGAAGCACAGACAACGAAGCCCGCTCCTGCCCCCAGGGAATGGCTCTGCAGAGCCAGGAGATGACTTTTTTTTGCAGTTAATAGCTTATTATGCTTCCTCCGTTGGCGTGCAAGCAGGAAGATTTCCGTTTAAGTGGATGCTAATGGGGAGGGAGGCTGTAAAGCAACCATTTATATCTGGAGAGGATGAACCAGACCTTCTTGCCCCAAATCTCATGCTCATGTCCTATTTAAGTGTGTACAGATTGTTTCTTATTCGGGTGCTGCATACATACTAGACAAGCAAATTATGACCATTTCCCATGTGCTCAAGTCCCTAAAAATGCCAGCCCCTAAAGAAAGAAACTTGCATTTTCAGAGGGAACAGAGGCTACCTTACTGTGCACCAGCCTGGTTCCTCCCCCCCGGCGACCCCATTTGCTGAATTGGCATATTATTAAAAGAAACATAGATGGTTCAGAGCCTAGCTCTGCCTTCCCTGTTCAGAAAAAAAAACTCCCAGCTACCATTGGGGCAGAAACAGGAAGCTTGGGAAGAGTTAGGCCTAGCTAAGTCTTCTAGTCGAGGCCCTTCTTCCAGGTGAGCCACATTGGGGTGTCTGTAAGGTATCTGTGTGTCCGGTGGAACTCCCAGAATGGAGAAATATGGGATATGTAGTCCAAGAAATCCAAAAATCCCATCCACATGGAGGGATTTACAGGAGTGTTCAGATCATTGTTGGCCTTATATGATGGGTATCTCCAGCTTCTTCCCCATGCTTGAGCACCAGCTAGGATAGCTGGTTAATTACCTCCCAAATTCCCAAAAGGTTAAATCTTTCCCTCTGACAATCTGACTAGAAGGTCGGCTCGGCTCTGCTTGAGCCTTTGCTGGAATGGCTACTGAACGTCTGGCACCAGGTGCCCCTTTTGCTAGCCAACTGGCTTGCCCCCAACTGAGGCCAACTTTTCTTTCAGGACCAGATTTCTCAACATTGTTATTGCATACCAAGTTGCAACATTTTTAGTATTTTGGAAGGGCGACCCCGGGTGATGTCATTTACAGATGTTTTGTGGTGAGGAGAAGATAAAAATAAAAACAACCCCAAAAAATGTATGTTGCAGTTAAGTACATAGTTTGAAGCTAATGTTTCAGAGTCGCTCGGAGGGAAGAGCGGCCTTTTGCCAAGCACACACACACACACACACACACACACACACACACACAGAGAGAGAGAGAGAGAGAGAGAGAGAGAGAGAGAGAGAGAGACTTGTGCACACTGACTGCCTCCAGACCCATCTCGCCATCCCCTCATTCACTCATTCCTGTCCGATGAGCTGTGAGCTCCCTTAACGCAACGTTAAGCGTTTTCATGTGTCGACGGTGGAGGCATCCATTTGTCCCGTTTGACACATGGCTCGCAGATAAACATAGACATGACATGACTTCACCGTGGTCACGCTAGAGATCTGCGGCTGAACCAAGAGCTGAAGGCAGAGCTGGCCCAGATGTGGGCCAAAAGTGGCATTCAAGGCCCATGTGGCCCTACAGCTGTTGTGGGGGGGCCCTCAAGGGCCACATCAAGCTCCTGAAGACTTCCCACTGGAAAAGTTTCAGCAATAATCCGTTTTCCTCTTCTTGAAGTCCTCCAGAAGCAAAGACATTAGGCTTAGGAATCATGCATCCTTCAATCCCGTGTTTTGCATGGGAGTGAAAGTGGCCTGGTCCGAAACCCAGTTCCCAATAAAACCAGCGATGGAAGCTGTTCACTTCTGGTTTGACTGTTGGTCCTTTTGGGGGGGGGGGCACATGAGGGGCCAGATCTACCACAATCGACCCTTCCTCTTAAAGACTGGTGTTTCTTTGAGTTTCCTTTTTGGGAGATTTTTGATCTGACCATCTCTGGGAGGAAGAATCAGGTAATACTTGAAAGGGAGTCCCTACAGTGGGAGGGGCAGGATCCGTCCTCAGTCCTCCCAGTATGCAGGACACACAACCATGGGCTCAAATGACAGGAAGCCAGATTTTGGCTGAATATCAGGAAAAAACCTCTTAACTGTTAGAGCAGTACGACAACGAAACCCATGACCTCTGGGGAAGGTAGTGAGCTCTCCAATGCTGAAGGGATTCGAGAGAAAATTGGACAGCCCTCTGTCAGATCTGCTTTGCTTTGGATTCCTGCCTTGAGCAGGGGGTTGGACTCAATGGCCTTCGAGACCCCTTCCAACTCTACGATTCTACGGTAATAAAATAAGAGCGACGATTATCCGCACGGAACATCAAAGACAAGCCGGGACCACTTTAAGGGGCTTCGGCTCATGCGTCTGGATTCTCAGTCCTGTCCTTCTCCCTTCATCTCATGGTCCCATGCTGCAAAGGTGTCCCTCCAGCTAAGAGAGCCTTCTACAGCAACCTCTGGTTTAATTTGAATCCTTTATGAAGAGAAAGAGGAGGAGGGGAGCCACCAGCCGAAGTGCTTAAGGAACTCGTGTGAGATATCCAGCAAAGAGCACCAATGATCCCATCTGGATTCATTTCAAACCCACTTTGATCTTCTTTCAAATGCAAAACGCCAAACACAACAGAATCCGTTTCCATATTTGACTCTCAAATACTCTGAAAAAAGAGGCAGCCTGCTGTAGGGGTTGCAAATCAATGCAGAAGAGAACAGAATTGTTGTTTCGTGCCGTCAAGTCAGAACCAACTTATAGCAACTCTAATTGGGCTTTTGGGGTATGTAAGATATTTAAGGAATGGTTTTACCACTCCCCCCCCCAAAGTAGAGAGAGAGAGAGAGAGAGAGAGAGAGAGAGAGAGAGAGAGAGAGAGAGAGAGAGAGAGAGAGAGAGAGAGAGAGAGACTCTAGAGCCCCAGTCCATCACTCTATCCACTACACCACATTGGGTATCCAAAAGAATATAGAAATGTGCAAAAGGAAAGGGAAAAAAATCCTAATGAATATGTAGAGGGAAGCACTTATGTGAAGACTTATTGCTAAATGACCTATTCTGAGTGGGACAGGCTCCCTTGACATATCAGCACAGCCAGTTGATATTTCATAAATTGTTACATGATTTCTTGCCTCCAGTGTGAGAATGAGACAGTGAGTTCTTTTTTCATGTGTCGACGGTGGACAAGTTTCTTCAACTTGTCCAAAGTATGTAGGTGCAAAATTAATGCCCCATCCCTTTGTGAAGCAAAGTACCACTGTACACAGAAAGCACTGAGAGATGGACCAATAGATTGAAAAGATGGGAAAAACCCATTCAGTGCCTCTCACTTTGAAAAAATACTATGGCAGAAGGCAGCAGCTGTTACTATTTAGCTATATAATATGCCTAACTTGCAAATTTTGAGTAACTGCATTAAAAAAAGCTCTCACAAATGTGGAAACTCTTGTAGAGATTGAGAGAAAATATCACAACATCTCCTGGTGGAGAACAAAAAGGGGAGACTCTCCATTTTTCCTAATAAAAAGAAGGATGCACATTCCAAAAATAGTGGTTGTGATTTGAATAGTAGAAAGATGATCCCTCTCAGCCAGTGGAGGCTGGCGACTTCATGTAGGATGTTGAATTCATTCTTGAGTTTTTATTTCCACCATCACAGGAGCAGTCAAAGTGACGAAACCGATCTTCAAAATAGGTTCAGCACTATGGTCAGCTCCACCAAAGTTCATACTAAAGTCAGACTGGTTTCACTGCCCTATGAAATGGGAGTAACTAGCCTCGGCTCTGTTTATGATAAAAGATTTTAATGTTTTGTTGTGAACTGCCCGGAGAGTACATGTGCTATGGGGTAGTACGCAAGCTTAGATAGATAGATAGATAGATAGACAGATAGACAGATAGACAGATAGACAGATAGATAGATAGATAGATAGATAGATAGACAGACAGACAGACAGACAGACAGACAGACAGACAGATAGATAGATAGATAGATAGATAGATAGATAGATAGATAGATAGATAGATAGATAGATAGATAGATAGATAGATAGATAGATAGATAGATAGATAGATAAAAATCCACAAGCATCAACAAAACTTCAACCGGAAGGAGGAAAGTCTGAAACTCAACAAAACCTGGCTCCCAGCTCTCAAAAACACAGAGTGCAAAAGGTCAACAAACTCCACCCAGCCACAAGGTCAGGGGATTACTACACACAAAAGACCAGCTAATGACACCCATCAACCACAGGGACAGATAATCTCCCCTCCTTATCAAAACAATACAGCCACAACAAAACATACTAATTAACCATCTCCTGATAGGACAATAGCCTTCTCACAAACAAGCCTTCTCACAGCCATAAATACTCCACTCTCAAGCCTTACCCAGAGCACAGTTTGCTGTCCTCTGAAGATGCCGGCCACAGAGACTGGCGAAACGTTAGGAAGAACCACCTTCAGAACACGGCCAAGAAGCCCGAAAAACCCACAACAACCATTAGATCCCGGCCGTGAAAGCCTTCGCGAAAATATTTCATTATTTACAGTTGGGAACAGATCAACAGCAAACTAACAAACAGACTCTTTCCAACAGATGAAAGAGAGGGAAAGAGAACACTCAGCAGAGAGGCGGGGCTCTCTTTGAATTCAGAGGTGGGAAGGACAGATTGGTTAGAGCTGGATAGATTGACAGCCACCCCAGCCCAGAAAGGTCCCTCCCGGTCAAACAAACTACAGGCAGCATGCGAGGTTGTCAATACAACTCCAACACGATTTCCACTGAAATTGCAAAACCTTCACCAAATGCAAGCAAGCGAGCGAGCAAGCGTAAACAAACAAACATGCTTAATTAAGAAGAAAAAAATGCAGACGCTTGTGGTCTGTGCCTTCTGAGTATGCTAGCCAAAATTTTCCAAACAACATGTTTGAATATTTGTTGTGACCTTCTCTTCCAGGAGCCCAAACCAAAGCAGGAATCACAAGCTAGAATGGTTACAGTAAGGCGGCCAAGAAATTTAAAGGAAGTAAACAACTCACATAATAAACCTATTTCACAGAATGGAAAAGATGACACCACCCTTGGGTTGCATCCATTGAGCAATAGCTTAAAGGACAATATCGAATAGCAAAGGAGCCACCATTTGAAATATGAGCAGGGTGATCTGCTGATGAGGTCTTTTGCACAATGATCTGGATGCAAATAAATAAATAAATAAAAATCACCATTCAGAACGACCCCCCCCCCCTTTCCAGGACATTTATACCTTCATGTTCTCGGGTAAAATTTCCCAAACAGGCAACCTCAATGTTACTTTTCAACAAGGCCAACTATTCAAGGGGAATAATTGAAAACACACTCTTGAAGCTGGGGAAGACTATTCTTTTTCCTCCTAATGGCTCCGGCGGCTGTGCAGAGCCCCCCTCCCCAATTTGCGGTTTTCCATTTTTCGTGCTGTCGGTTTTAATTGATTGCTCGGTATTTTCATTTTATTGTTGCCTCTGACCAAGTGAGCTACAAGCCTGCCAGATCAAACTTTCTTTTGGGACGTTTCAGGTGCCCCTGGACTTTGCTCATTCTATGGCTCCAGATTAATATATATAAAAGAAAGTGGCTTCTTTCTCTCATTATCTTTGAGGTCTGCTACCTCCAGGGGTGCAGCTGGGGAAGACTTTTCCCCCCAGTTGCTAGGGGATGCTTAGATGACCTTCAGGGGCTCATGAGTGGTCTCAGACCCTCTCTGGGCCAAGGCAAACCCGACATGCATGTGCCCACATTGGCTGTTCCTACTTGACGGAAAGCTTTTTCCGGTCACGGGCCTGCCACGAACGACATACAGAATCCCTGGCCAGTTTGCGCTGGCATGGCTACAGCCAGTTTGCCAAGGCTCAAAGTCAGCTGAGCGACGTCAACTTCCCTTTCGGGGTCCAGTTTTCGGAGCTATGCCACTGGGAATCCGCCACCCACCGCATCCCTTCCAGGCCTCCTTTGCCATCCGGGGTGACCCCTCGCAGTTCTTCCAAGAGCAAGTTTGAACACAGGGAAAGCTCCTAATAAACATAGTGTGAAATTAAGACTGGCACGTCTGTGTATTGCCTCTGGTGGGAACAATCCGGCTATTATGTGCTGAGGTTCCAATGGAGTGACTTTGGCTTCCACACCCCGGAACAATTGTGGAACAAATAAATCTGATTCACTGAGCTAAAACCAAGGTGGAGAGATTGGCACAGCATATTATGCGATCTCGATCTCTCTCTCTAATCATCCGTCCATCCGTCCATCCGTCCATCCATCCATCCATCCATCCATCCATCCATCCATCCATCCATCCATCCATCCATCCATCCATCCATCCATCCATCCATCCATCCATCCATCCATCCATCCATCCATCTTTCTTTCTTTCTTTCTTTCTTTCTTTCTTTCTTTCTTTCTTTCTTTCTTTCTTTCTTCTAGGTTAGAGAAAACATTAGGTCAAAACAGTTCCAGGATGTAGAAAAGATAATACTCTTCCGGTATAAAATGTCCAACACCTTTCATCCTCTCAGCCTCCTTCATGAGCTATAACACAACAAGAATTACAGTCACACCTTGATCACGTACTGGGGACAGCATCAAATAAATAGAGGTGTATATTTGTAATTCTACAGCACCCCCATAATTTTTTAAACAGTATTTTTGTGTTGATTAATCATATTCTTGTCTGGAATATTGCACCAGTGTGTTAAAATTAGGATAGGTGGATATTCATTTACTCTATAGTCATAAATATTATCTGTACATACAGTGTTTATTAAACTGTAATTTGCTCTTTTTCTGTTTATTCGGTCTGTGAGCCACTGCATTAAATATATATTTAGTACAGAAGGGGAAAAGGTCAGTAGTTTAAAGTTAGAGGAAGACCCGCATGGGATACACTGGGCTAGTTTTCCCACGGGATGAGGAACAATATATTGTCAGTGCTATTGAGAGGCAGGAAAGAAATGTGTGCAAACCTTTTTAATTTTTAACAATTTGTCCCACGCAGGTGCTGTGAAAATGAAGGTCTCCACCGACCGACCTTGGTGGCAAATAGTTAGCAGTTAATAGTTAATAGTCTGAAATTATTTGTGAATGTTTGCACGTAACCTCCCGTTCCCATCCCCGGGACAAATCCATTAGCAGTAGATTCTTATTTTTAATTTTCCTTTTGAAAAAAATGTGAGTGACGAAAGGATCACAACTCCAGAAATGTGTCCTTTTGGAAAACGCGCATTAAAATGCTTCCGTAAAACAGACAAATATGTATAAAATGATTGAATAAATGTGTTTTTTTTGTTTAAAGGGCAATGATCAACCAAAAGGGGAAGGATTTCCATCTTCAAGGAAGAAGAAAAAGAAGAAATGCATCAGCACCTCCTATGGCAGTCCTCAACAGGGTAGGGGGAATGCCGGTGGGTCCATCGACACCATAGAGACCAGATGATGGGCAGATAGAGTGTCACTTTCTTTTCTGCAGGGGAGGGGGGGGTTGGCCACTATTTTTGCACCCTTGCTGAGCGTCAAGGGGGGTAAGGGGGGTGACAGGATAGGGGCTGGATTGGATGATCCGTGGGGTCCCTTCCAGCTCTGGAGTTCTGAGATGAGGAGCTGGCTGGATAATAGCCCAGTGGTTTAGGTGTCTGGAGGTTTGGAGTTCGATTCCGGACTGTGACTCCTTGATCATCCATAGAGTCCCTTCCAGCAGTTTTAAGAAAGGAAAAAAAAAACATCAGGAGGGGCACGTGGAGCCCACAGAGGATGCTGACCCTAACACAGGGCAGCCAAGACAAAACCAAGCCCCTGGGGCCCCCTGCGTTGTTGGGATGTGACTAAGAGAGGAAGTCTTCCCCCCCCCCCCAAAAGGCAGGCAGGCACCATCTATAATGGAGGAAAGTCCTATAAATGGGTAACTCACCGTGAAAAGGCTGTCTGTAAAATCATCATCTATTAAAGCGACAGGGAAGCTGGTGGAAGGGGAGGAAGGAAGGCTGGTTTGCTCCCTTCACAAACTTTGCACGGGAGGCTGGTGGCCAGAGAAGAAAACGTGGGCACCTGGGGGCCAGCAGCGCCGTCGGTGACATGGGTGCGAGCCCCCCCCCAAAGCCAGAGGAGGAGGAGGAGAAAGTGATGCCCGTCCAAAGATTAAAGCTCCTGTTTCCAAAAGCGAAAAAGGAAAGTAAGTAGAGCCTTGCTAGAGTTCACACCTGCAGAGGCTGGCACATTCTGAAGTCTGGTGCCCCCGGGCACAGCTCCAGTTACCCAAAATAGGGCCCTCCCAGCTTAGCGACGGAGAGGAAGTCAGTGTAGGCACTGCCATCATCATCGTCATCGTCAACATCATCCTCTCAGAACCACAGAGCTAGAAGGGACCCTGTGGATCATGCCTCCCCCTCTCCACCCAACCCTTGGCGCTCGGCAACCGAGCCCATAAACAGCTTGTACGACAGATCATCCACGCTGACCGGTGAAGAAAAACAGCCGTGCCGTTTCGTGCCTGATCCAGTTTTACGACTGCTTTCCTTTCCTGGAACAGCAGCGCAGGGACAGACAGGGGAAAGGGAGGCAGTCAAGGAAAAAAAAACACTTCCTTGTGCCAGTCATAAAAGCCTGCGTTGAATACACTGATACCAGATCTAGAAAGTAACTAGTTACTACCTGTAACTAGTTGATTTGGGGGTAATGAGGGCATAAGTTACATTTCAAAATTAACATCATTGGTGAAATGCAGGAGTAAGTCACAACTAGAGTAGACCCATTGGATCAGTGGGGATTTGGCGAGTGAACTTCCTCCGTAAGTTCCATTGGTTCAATGGGCTTACTCAAGAAGCCTCATAGCATAGTGTTTAAAGTGCAATACTGCAGTCAAGGCTCTCCTCACAACTTGAATTGGATGATTCAGACTTCCATTCTTCTGAGGTTGGCAAACTGAGTGCCCGGATTGCAGAGGTGGGACAATGTGTCGCCTCCATAATTAAATTGTGGAGAGAAAAAAAGGACACAGGATTTCTGAAACCCCAAAGAAAAAACAAACCACACCTCCTCTGTCAATTTCCCCCAAAAGCAATCCCCAAAAGTAACAATAAACAACCGGAACAAATTTCATAATCCCAACCAGCCGACAGCAAAGTTTAGGAATTGCCCATTCGCACTTCGAAACACAAGTGGCAAAGATCTGCATTCCTAACGGGGAGCCATGTTTTCTACTTTCAAAAGTTACTCGTCAACCCTCCGAGAAGCATTTTTAGAGAGACAGGACAGGAACTACCCAGCCTTTATGCCTTTCTTGTATCAGTCCTAAATTGGAAGGGGGTTCCTGTTTTGTTTCCCCTTATGTCTTTTTCCGGAGGGATGTGGTGGCGCGGCAGATTAAACCGCAGAAACCTTTGGGCTACAAGGTCAGAAGACCTGCTGTTGTAAGATCAAATCCACACGTCGGAGTGAGCCCCCGTCGCTTGTTCCAGCTCCCGCCAAAGCATGCAAAATGCGAGTAGATAAATAGGTACCACCTCAGTGGAAAGGTCACGGCGTTCTGTGTCTAGTCGCGCTGGCCACGTGACCACAGAAAATTGTCTTCGGACAAACACTAGCTCTATGGGTTGGAAACAGAGATGAGCACCGCCACCTAGAGTTGGACACGACTGTACTTAATGTCAAGGGGAACCTTTACCTATGTCTTTCTCCAAGTATTTTCAAGGCACAACCTCAGAGGTGGCTTCTTGGATTTCCTCACCCTGGCATTCAGGTAGAGGACACCGTGCACAGCGCAAGCAAATTAAGATGAATGAAGTAAGACTGCTAATGATGACAGTCACTTGGTGGCTTCAGCGTTACCCTAGTTCCAAATCATCACCATCTAGAGGGAAGGATTTCAAAGTCTGAACAGCAGGCACCACGTGAAGCTGACTTTGAAGATCGCTCAGAGAAGGGTGTCGATGCGCAGAAGGCTAGCTGGGGAGAACGTGTATTTGCTACCATGTTGATTGCTGCTGGCTGCTAGCTAGGGAGAGGAGGAAGAATCCTCTTTCAGTCTGATGTTTAGCGGGCTTGACTTCTGCAACTGAGCCCGAGGTGGACACAACTCACATGCAGAAAGCCTCCTATGGGCTGGTGGCCAAGCAACAGGGTCTTGAACCCAATGCCCCCATTGCACAAGGGCGCAGAAGGAAAGGTGCATTCTTCCCAATGCGCACAGAACATGGCTTAACCTTCGCCACAATGGGACATTTCTTGTAGTCAGGGCCCCCCACTCCCACCCCCAATCTTGCTCTGTTGCGGAGTGCACGCAGAATGAAAACCTGCAAAGCATTTTATGACATGGCCTTTCAAAACGGCATAAACAGGGACCACCAAATGTTCGTGGTTTGTGATGTGAAGGGCTTAAAAAAACCCAACACAACAGACTCAAAACAGCAATGACAACCTTTATCCCAATCCATCTGATACAATCTGGTCCGTCTGCCCAAAAAAATAGCCATATTCTATTTTGTTTCGTGTTTGTGAAGCCTTGATTATAAGAAGCAAAAGGGGCATCTTCTGGTAGTCCTCCTCTAACTGGAGGAGACGGGTTCGAATTCTCAGGGGGCTCAGGAAATACAAGATGCATTCATCCTAATGCTAACCCTTCTGCAAACTCTCAATATACTAGAATTCCCAAGGACCAGGAAACTTCTCCAGAGGGGTCCTTCCATAAAAGTTTTTTCATTCCCCCCCCAAATGAAGGCAAAGCATCCTTTTGTTAACAGAGATATGGGGTGAAGCAATGTGTATGATTTCAAATGTGCACACACATTGGTTTCCTCTATCAGCCTCAGACCCTGACAAATTCAGGCCAGTCTTTTTGCAGTTCAGTGCCCTCTCCCAAAGGAAAAGGAGAAACTGAGGTCTCTGTGAATGAGCAGCAGATACAGACTGGGTTATGAAAATGTTGTTGGATGCCATCAGATGATGAGAAAGGATCCTGTCTAATCATACCGGAAAGGGTTACTTGACTTTAAATCAACTCTGGGAGAAAGTGACCCTGTTCTACTTAGGGTTCTTGATTTAAGCAAAAGCAGAGTGTAGGCGCCCGTATACGCTGGACTTTAGGAAAGCCAATTTGAGTAAACTCAGAACAAGGATACGTAAGGTCCCATGGCAGAAGATCCCAAGAGGTAAAGGAGTCCAAGATGGGTGGGCGTTTCTTAGAAAAGGAAATTCTAAAAGTAGAACTACAGTTTCAACAAGAATAGAAAGGTGGAAAACGGCAAAAAAAGACGAGTGTGGCTTCACGAAAAAGTTCAGAGAGGTCCTGAAAACAAAAAAAGGACACATATACGAGAAAGTAGAATGAAGGCCAGGCCACAAAGGAAGAGTACAGACAAGTAGCAAAGAATTGCAGGGATGGCATTAAGAAGGCAAAAGCTGAGAATGAGCTGAGGTTAGCAAGAGATGCTAAAAGCAACAAAAAACCATAATTCAGGTCCATGTGTAGCAAAAGAGAGAGAAAAGAAACGGTGGCTCAGTGACTCAGTGGGGATGGGGAAATGATAACAGAGGACAAAGAAAAGGCAGATGTGCTCAATTCCTACTTTGGCTTGGTCTTAGTGAGCGCTCCCAATGCTGGAGGCCTTGAAGAAAAAACTAGGTGGCCCTCTGTCCATCTGATTTGGATTCCTGCACTGAGCAAGGGTTGGACTTGAACGCTTTATAAACCCCTTCCAACACTTTTAATCTATGATTTGATGAACCTTCCATTTGATGTGGAATTGCTCCAGCCCATCCCCCAAAAAGTAGCCATCCTGCTGCTCGCCCCAAACGATCCAGGGCGGGCACTGTTCAGGAATTGCTGCTTCGTGTTCTCACATAGGTTGTTTCAATTGTCGGGAAATGGCTCACAGTGGCTCATGCGGCAAGCGGCCCCAAGTGTGAGCTCTCGGACCATCCGATTGCCCCTCTTCCTTTGCCTCCTCCATCAGTTCTGACGTTCGTTTTGGAACGGACGACACGCAAAACTCAAAGGCCCTTGCTTGAGCTGTTGTCTTTATTCCTCCCGACGAAAAGTGTGTCGGCGGCTATTCAACCCCAGGAATAATACTCTTTTCAGCGGAGAAACTGTGGGATGCGTGACACAGCCTGCCTCTTTTTCTCTCAGCGGCTGCTGCTGCTGCTGCTGATTTCTACTCCCCTGCCAGAAATTTTAGGCAAGCAAGCAACACATTTGCTGTGGGGCACAGGAGGTGAAGGTGGAAGACAGAAAGCCACAGCGCTGGAAAACACCGCCAGGCCACCTCCCTTGGGATGAACAGCACCCCTAAAGAGGAGTCTTTTGCCTCTGTCTTCAGGAGCTGATGCGTAACCCCTTCAACCGTCCCCCCCTTGGAAACAGGGCAGAGCGGAACTTCAATCAGCCCCGTTGGGTTTTATGAACCAAAGGATATTTTGCTCCACTGGCATGCCCTGAAACCACAGGTATCTGACCCCCAGTCTTAAGGCCCATAACTTTGATTAATGTCTTCATTCACGGGCTGCGTTCTATAAACATGCCGGACGCAGCCAGAGCTGCTGGAGCGCAAGCATCTGATGTGGCCAGCCTCGTCTCCCCACCTCAACGATGGCCTACCTATTTTTGCCATCCCATCCCCATAAGCCTTCCGGGTGGGGGAGAGAAAACCATCAACCAGGACAGTGCATGGGGGAGGAGGAGGAGGAGGAGAAGAAGCTGGAGCGGTTATAGTAATAAGGGGTGGTGGGGAGATGATGCCAAGCGAAGGTGTGTGTGTGCGTGCGAGTCAAGGTGGAGGTGCGAAAGCTCCAGAAGCTGCTCAGAGTAACAAGGAGGGCCCTGTGTGGACAAGGGATGAAACCCGCAGTGTAATTCAGGCTGCTGAGTGATGACGTCTCCACTCATGGCTAGTCAGCTTCAGTGCTGAAGCTTCTCGGAGCAGAATGTGGAGGAGACCAGGAAGGGTGGGGGGGATTGGGTGGCCACTTAGACATCACCCAGGAGGAGGAGGAGGAGGAGGGGAAGACGGGGACCCATGTGCAACGAGCCGCGTATGGCACTTTATATGCGCATGTGGACATATAAGCACCCTCCCCGAATTTACTAGGAATAAAAGGGTTGGGGGAGCCATGTGGCCATTACAAAATACAAATGCAAGAAGAGGTGATGCACTCTTGAAGGCTTTCACGGCCGGGATCCGATGGTTGTTGTAGGTTTTTTTGGGCCATATGGCTGTGTTCTGGAGGTTGTTTTTCCTAACGTTTTGCCAGTCTCTGTGACCGGCATCCTCAGAGGACAGGAGCTAGAACTCTGTCTGTGCTCTGGTGCAATTTTGTGGGATAGTTGAGCATTTGTAGCTGCGGGATCAGCTTTTTGTCCTTTTCAGGAGATTGGGTGATTACTCAACTATCCCACACACTACACCAGAACACAGAGTTCTAACTCCTGTCCTCTGAAGATGCCGGCCACAGAGATGGGTGGAGCGTTAGGATGAAAAACCCTCAGAACATGGCCAAACAGCCCGAAAAACCTACAACCACCACCCAAAGGTAATGCCTTTGTAGGCCACTAACAATTTTTTTTTAAAAAATCATACAATATGTAATCTTTCATGGATAGATCCCACATCTTCAAAGCAAGTACCAGAAGTCCAAACATGTGTGTCAAGATGGGTTTTGCCAGATGGTGACTCTTAGATGTCAGGTTTTCGGCAAGATTAATTTTACCCAGTGCACCTGTCTTAGATGAGGCAGAAAATAGTAAGGTGGTGGTTTTAAAGTTGTGGGTTGGATTTGACACCTCAGTTCTTCAAACAAAGTGGCTAATCAGCTAGCTTCCTCTTTGTGCTTTTTGCCCAAGAGATGTCTTTTTCGAAACCACATAACGTGTGGCGGTTTGTGCTGGTTCGTTTATTGGACGAACGGGCGTTTGGGGCTTCCCAGCCCCACCTCTTCTGGTAGGCGCCCACTCAGAGGCAGCTCCCTGGTTTCCCTGCCCCGCCTCCTCTGGGCACTGCCTAAGAGTACGGGCCCAACAGAGGAGGCAGGGCTGGGGACCACGAAGCTAGTGCCCACCTCTGTTATTTCTATGGTATTTTCATCACTGCAGATATTTACTTGTTGAAGCTCCTTTTCTCAAGATTGTCCACCCTGCTGCCAGATCCTCCCAGGCAATGATCCTCTGGGTGGCCACCTTGAGAGGAGGCCAGAAAACCATCCACAAGAAGCTGAGCCTCCTTAGCAGATTTGTGCAACCGGTTCCTGGTCGGTCAAGCTGCGCCTGGCCCCCTCCTTCCTCACTTTTAAGAGTTTGCTGAAGACACCGCTCTTCAGAGAGGCCTTTGGTGGCAACCTTGCCCAGATTTTCTTTTGCCTTGCTGTTTTCAATACGGGTACGTTGTGCTGTCGTGGATTTAATACAATTTCATTCATTTGCATATCCTGTGATTTTATTGCTGCTTTAGTTGTATTTGTTTTGATTTATTATGCTTTTACCCACCTAGAACGGGGCAGTATGGGGCGGTATTTATATGAATTAAGGAAATAAAATGAATCCATCAAGTTTGTGCACAGCTCACAAGCAAAATTGCATGTTAGTGTGCAATTTTGTTTAATAGAAGGCAACAGTGTTTCACGGGTCATACACATTCTGGGCATGCACGATTCCCTTAATCTACCAGTTTCTGTAAGAAGGTTTTGAGTGGGGAACAGCCTAAAAGAAACATCCCGAAAGCAAAAAAAACTTAAGGAAGGCAATGTTTTCCTACATTGTTTGGTTCAAGAGGTGTGAATTAGAGACGTTTGCATTACAAATGGGAAGCAAATGGGTTTTCTGGGGGGGGGGGTGTTCCAACTCTTAACGTTTAAGATGTCACAAGATGCCATCTGGTTTTTACTGGGAAATTGCAGCCGAAAAGCAGAATGTGCCGCCAGACGAAACTCCCTGAACGCTTTCCGAGTGCGCTCACCAGGCACGGAAATGCACTTGTTCCAAGGTCTTGGAACGATGCCACCATAGTGGTGTCAGGGCTAATGACAGATTTAAAGTCTGGCTACATCATGGCCTGTTCTTGTCTGGAATGCCCTAGAGGCCATTGTTCCCACTGTACATGGCGGTCCTGCCTTGTTTGGGAGGATGATGGATGCAAGAGGGGGCCAGTGGCAAGAAACCGTGAAAGCATTCCCACCAAGTGAAATTGTTCTCAGCCTAAGAGGCCTTGGGGGGTGAAGGGGAGCTGTCTTTTCCAAAGACCATGGCATGCTGAAGATCCTGCGTTCGAATTCTGGTTCCACCACTTCATCATAAAAGGTAGCCAGTGGCAGGGAAAAGACTTATTTAGGAGAACATGGAGAGCTGCAGTTGTAATCGCAGTCTAGGAGTTGGAGGGCAACTCTAGTGTAAAGTGTGGTTATTGTCATGGTGTCTCCAAGAGGGTTTTTCAAAGATACATGAGCTGTTCAAGGAGTGGCTCATCATTACCACTGCTGTAGTTTTTATATCATGCCTTCAATACTGCTGGCTTATAGACTAAAATATATTTCATTTCTGGTGTGTCTGGACTTGAACTCGGGGCCTTCTGCATATCACAGTCCCTGGAAATGCTGCCCCCTAGTGGATGTCAGGCTGATAACAAACACAATCCCGTTGGAATGGCGTTAGCTGTTTCCTGCCGCTCTCCACGCCCTGCGTATTTCATGTCGTTTCAAAATCAGGAACAGCGTGCGACCAATTAGATCTGCTTATGTGGCGCCAACACAGGAAACAAAACAAATCTAGTTCTGAGCAAGGGTAAGAATGCCAGTTCGAATAGCATGCCCTCACTCTTAAGCAGTTTGAACCTTATTGGTTGTACGACAAACAACACGGTTATTAAGAGAAAGATCTATTCCCTCTCCCACCTCAGCAGGTGGACTAAAAAGGCTACACGCAACTGAGTTTGGCAACGACAGTGGCGCAAAAAGCCCAGTGGGAAGCTGAGATAATTATAAGTGCAGGTTAGTCTATTTCTGGCCTGTTTCCTATGCATGCATTCATTAAGTCTGTTCCGCCATCTCAATCTGCACTTTTTAAAGATGTGCAAAAATCGTTATTAAATACTTATTTTGTCACAATACGAATGTATATCAGCATATGTTTCAAAGTATAGTTTGTCCTAAAATATGCAGTTGGTATACACGCGACGGAGTGAGCTCCCGTCGCTTGTCCCAGCTCCCGCCAACCTAGTGGTTCGAAAGCATGCAAATGCAAGTAGATAAATAGGGACCACTTTGGTGGGAAGGTAACAGCGTTCCGTGTCTAAGTTGCACTGGCCACGTGACCACGGAAGATTGTCTTCGGACAAACGCTGGCTCTATGGCTTGGAAACGGGGATGAGCACTGCGCCCTAGAGTCGGACACGACTGGACAAAAATTATCAAGGGGAACCTTTACCTTTACTTTATACATTCTGTTCCTTGTTTGAGTCAAGAACAACAGGGCAATACCGGAAAGCATCAGAAATGTGAAGCATCATTGCTTTATTCATCTACAAAGAGAGAGCTAGTTGAGATATAAATTGGATGAAATCATTAAGCATCCTTAGTTGCCCTGTTTCCCTGAAAATATGACAGGGTCTAATATTAATTTTTGCTCGGGATGTTTTATTTTTTCCATGTACGACCATCTACATTGATTCAAATACAATCACGTCATCATCTTCTGGTTGCTGCACAAGGGTGGAGGACGGGGGTTTCACTGAACTGGGGCTTATTTTGGGGGTAGGGCTTATATGACGAGCATCCTGGAAAATCCTACTGGGGCTTATTTTCAGGTTAGGTCTTATTTTCGGAGAAACAGGGTAATCATTTAGTGTAAGTTAGCTTCACTTCCTATAAAATTCCTCGAGACGCAGGATTTCCCTGGCTGGTTTGATTTTCCTCTGATTTCTGTTTTCAGCAAATATTGTTGTTGTTATTGTTACTCTTAAGAGAAGAGACTAAAGAGGGGAAAGTTTTCAGTCTAATGGTCTTCAGATCTGGGAAACCTCCCACAATCTCCTTCTGGAGTAAACGGCTACAGAAGAAAAGAATTCCGAAACAAGCGTGGTGCAATTTACCTGCTGTAGTAAACTTGATTAACTTTCTTCTTCCCCCACCTCCTGTCCTGAGATTAGAGTTTGATTTTATGAGCCACAATTGGCAGAAAACCGCAGGGCATTTGGTTCATCGTTTGGACCGAGATTTGCTTTGTTGGCTGTACTTGAAAACTTTTATCTCTGAGACCTCTAGAAAGTGCTGATTCGACCTGAGGGTGAAAAAGGTATACCTGGCCTCGATGACTTCCTCCACTCTCCCAGTATTGATTCTGTACACACAGTTGGAGATAAGGATATTAATAGATCTGGGAGACCAACAGTCAAAGACTGGGCTGTTTCTTCCTTTGTCTGTACGAGAGCTCTTGAATTCCGCATCTCAGGAGGTCAACGATGGAAGAACTGGTCTGTCTTGCGGAAGGCCTGAGGTTCAGTTCCCCCATCTTCTGATCCGAGGCTCCTGCTAGCAGGTCTGGCAAAGATATCATGCTGGCCTAAATGGATCAGTGGTCCCGATCAATGTCCGCAGGTCCCTTTTAAAAGCATTTTCCAGGCCCTGTGAAAGGGTCTTGTTCATCGCCAGCTGGTTTCCCCCGCCCCAGCCTTCTTAATAAACAACAATCATGGGCCGTGAAGTCAATTCTGACTTTTGACTTTCCAATTAGAGAGTACTGTACTGAGACATGGTTCAGAACCCCCTTCTTCTGGGTGTGCAGCTCTCCCAAGCCTACACAGGCTGGCTCTTTCTCCATTCTTCTAAGGGAGCCCCGGGACTGTGCAGCTTGCCCAAGGCCACACTGGCTGGCAAAAATAAGCCACCAGGCCCGGGTTCTATTCAACAACAAGCTTTCTCTCCCTACCAACAAAGCCATCTTTCCACATTCTTCCCAGCCCTCGCCTGTTTTCCGTATTCATGTCCTTCTCCCCGGCTGTTTGAATGTTCGTGAGGATTCCGTGACATCCTAGTGGTTCAGCTCATGGCAGAATGAGACCTCGTGTGAGCCATCCTTACAACCTGGCCTGGACTCAAATCTCCAGAAGGGCTTGGAGGACCGTTACAGCTTCTAGGGAAGTTGCAACCCAAGGAAGGCTCAAACTGTGCGCATGTGAAACCTGCTGGAGATGCGGACCAGTTCCAACGGTGGTGTGTCTCTAGCGGGGTCCTTCCTCAGCAGGGAAGGAAGGATAAAGTGTGTGTGTGTGGGGGGGGGTTCACTGACAACTCAGAGACCTGCTGGCCAGCCTGACTAACTAAAAAAATCTCTAGTCAATAAATAGCCAAACATGGCGAGGTTTTGGAATTCATCATCCAAAACCTGTCGTGGTAGCTGTTAACTTAATTAAACTTTCAGAAGGATTAAACATTGTCAGGGCAAACAAACCTACCAAAGCCATTAATCACAGATGTCTTTAAACACACATGGACATACACTGATCTCACGGGGCGATGGTGTGGCTGCAAAAAAAAAAAAACAAAAGAAAGAAAAAAAGGCTGATGCTATTTTAGGATGCATTAACAGAAATATAGTCTACAAATCTCGTGAGGTACCAGTTCCCCTTCATTTGGGACTGGTCAGGCCTCATCTAGAGTATGGTGTTCCATTTTAAGAAGAACGCTGACATATCAGTACCAGTCCAGAGGAAGGCAATGAGAACGATCAAGGGGTGGGAAACCAAGCCCTAGGAGGAAAGGCAGAAAGAACTGGGCACATTTAGCCTTGAGAAAAGAAGACTGAGGAGAGATAGGATAGCACATTTCAAATATAGTGGTGCCTCGCTTAGCGATTGCTTCGTTTAACGACAAAATCGCTTAGTGACGACTTTTTCGGAGCGTTTTTACACTTCGTTTAATGATGGTCCCTATGGGCGATTTTCGCTTAGCGATGGTTGGGATCATGCTTTGCATAGCGATTAAATTTTGGGTCCCCTGTTTCGCTTAACAATGGTTTAAACAGCCTCATGTTTGCTGGTTCTTAAATGTTTTTCTGTTATTTATAAAGTTAAAGTTTACTGTTTAAAATGTTTGAAATCATAAAGTGCACTTAATAAACCCTTTGTTAACCAAATTTGACTTTGTTCTGACTCTTTTTAAATTTGTTGTTGTATTCCCCCCCCCCATTGAGATGCATTGAATAGGTTTCAATGCATTTCAATTGGGGAACTGCGTTTTACTTAGCGATGTTTCCTATCGCGATTTTCGCTTAAGGACGGCAATTTGTTCCTATTGGAACGAATTATCTGGTTTTCAATGCATTTCAATGGGAAACCGCATTTCACTTAGCGATGAAATCGATTAGCAGCGATTTTTTTGGAACCAATTAACGTCGTTAAGCGAGGCACCACTGTACTTGAAAGGTAGTCTTAAAGAGGAGGGACAAGATCTGTTCTGGATCCTCCCAGAGGGCAGGACATGTAATCATGGGCTCAAGCTACAGGAAGCCAGCTTTCAGCTGAATATCAGGAAAAATGGCTTAACTGTTAGAGCAGTACGACAATGGAACCAGTTATTTCAGGGGGAGGTGGGGAGCGCTCCAATGCTGGAGGCATTTGAAGGAAAATTGGACCACCCTCTGTCAGCTCTGCTTTGATTTGGATTCTATAGAGTCATTTCATGACTCTAAATGAACTTTGCTTTGCTTCTGGTGACCCTGTCTTTTGTTCCCCCAGCCCAACGTCACTTCAGTCGTCAAGCCAACTAATGTCTACAGTGGCCAGCTGGACACCTTCTTCTGGACACATTCCGGCTCACTCTCCTCTTGCTGAAACTATGGTGATGATTCTTGTGCCTCTTCTAATGGGATAGCTGTGGCAGAGTTCTGAATTTTGGTTACATTTCTCTAGCTTTGCAGTAGAAGTGCCAGAATTAACAAAGCAGGATTAGATTTGCATTCCCCGGAGTCAACCACCTCTTTTTCTCATTAGTTGGCAATGGACTGGTCTCAATGAACTGGTGTCAATTACTAACTCCGAGACATTGGTAAGAGAAAGAATAAAAATGTTTCATGTACTTACAGCTGAACAGATCCAACAGCAAACTGACAAACATGACTGCTTTCTGCAAGAGACTGATCGGCTGTCTTTGAATCAGAGCCAAGGAAGGTATGATTGGTTAGTGTTGGATAGATTGACAGTCACCCCATCCCAGAAGGGTCCCTCCCAGCCAGACCTACTAAAGACAGCATGGGAGGTTTACAAAAATTCCCAACAGAATCCTAAGATCTTGTTAGGATCTCAGATAGTGACAGATTAGGGAAATATCTACCAGCTGCAAATATTTGGGCATTCTTCACTCGGTTGTGGTTTTTACAGGGAGGTTCTTCCGCCAGATCTGAAAAGGATCTTAGTGATGGAAAGAAGAAACAACCAAGCATAAACAAACTTAATTGTGGTGGCAGGCGGTGAAAAACCAACCGGAGAGACAAAATAATGACTGGAAATGAGGCAGAGAATGTCCGAAGGGGATCATATGATGGGGATCGTTCGTGCTTATTCATGCGCTGTGCTATCATGTGACAGGAGGAACCGAGAGGAATATAAACTGTGGAGTGAGGTTGGTCTTTTGTTTTGAAGATGAAAGGTGGAGACAAGGTAAGTCAGAATCTACTGGTATGTTTGGATATTTTGTAATTAGACACAAACTAATATTACTTTTTTAAACAGCAGGGTTATGGCCGTGGAATTCTGCATCCCCCAAGAGTGACATTTGTAAGCTAAGGAACTGAAACTCAACTGTGAAAGCAAGACATTTGATCATGCCTGTTCCGAAATGTCAAGCAGGAGAAGAATTTCTTTCGGGGGAAAAAACATCTCAGAGAATTTAGGAATAGCGTCACCAGATTTAGGTCAGAATTGGGAAGAGAGAAAATTGGGGACTTGGGTCAAGCAATAAGTCCACCAAAACTGTTTAGGAAAAACTCTTCAGGGTCTCAGAGAAGGAAATGTCTTTTGCCATATTCTCTCCCCTAACAATGTAAACTGACTTATCTTCGTTTTTGTCCTTTATTTGGTTAAGAAGCTCATCATGAGCATCACACAACCACATCTGAAGCCAGAACAAATCCAGTTCCGAGTGACGGCAAAAAAACAAAGCTAGTTCTGAGGGAGGTCAATGCCTCCTCAGAAAACCCTCCGGACATACTGAGTCAGATGGGTTGTCCAATGACCTTCGGGTTACCGTTTTTTCAAATCCAACTGGCGAGGTAACACTCCGAGCAGCAGCTACCCAATGTGAATAAAGACGAGGCATAAGAGATCTGAATGGCACCGGGTAAACAACAACGAAAGAGGTCTCGAAGGGCAAATAGATCTGCCATTAAGAGGGAAAGGTGATTGTTCATCAACCCCTGTTGAACTTGCCAAGGCTGACTCCTCAGCGTTTTATCCCTTGTTATCTATGCTTCACTGCTGGCATTTCTATCAGACCCCTTTGAGTGTGAACAGATAATGCTTGCTTACTGGTTTTCCTCCTGGAGGCTGACAGTGTGTGAACACATTGTTCGGTTTTTAACACCGGACTCGCTACAGAATAACTCTTGATCTCCAGAGGTGTAAGGCTTCAGGAGGGCGGCCCCAAGACCTTGCAACGATAACGAGAATAATACTAAGTGTGGAATGCCACTCCGCTAACGAAGCAGGCCGGTCGGTACCCATTTACTGTTGTTCTGGATTCATCTACACAACAGTGTTACATCAGACGGGATGCGGGATGGTGGGATTTGCAGTTTTTGGAGAGATGGCCAGGTCTCCACAATAGGGAATTCTAGTTCCCTGAAAGAACTACACATCCCAGAATTCCATGGGATGCAATCACTGCAGGCCAAGCAGTGTGAAACTGTTGTGACTCTGGTCGTGTAGACACCCACTTCTGCCAGTTGTGTCGGTTCTGGGGGAGTCCATTCCTATGCCCTGGACGACACTGCTGGATGCATTGCACGGAATTTAACTAGCACCACCTACAGGTCTGCCATTTTATTTTATCCAGAATGCTTCAGGGTTTTAATTATGATCGTGGCTGGCTTTTATATTTTGGGAGACTGCTTTTGAACATCATGAAAAGAAGGTTCGCCTGAGTGCTTCTAAAGCTCAACATTGCAGGCTGGCTAGTCTCCAGAAATTCTACAATTTCTACAGAAGAGAGAGTCGAATTCCTTGCCCTGTGATCCCTTCATCATGACCTTTTTGGGAATAATTCTGGAGGAGTTTTCTGGCCATCCATTGTTCTACGTTGGGCATTACCTCTGGAGTTTAAAATGCTCAGGGCCCTGCATCGGGCGATTCCCTTTCAACACATTTCCCTCCGGTCTTTGGATGGCTTTTGAGGGGGGGTGGCTAGGAAAAATGTCCACTGCCTCCCATTGCATCAGATCAGTGGCTGGTTGGTACCCAGGAATGCTAGAGATCCTTTTGAAGTTTGACCTCTCTGACCTTCTCAAACGGTTCGGATGGGAAGGAACAGTTGGCCGGTGGCCGGGCTCCTTTTTCTAGAACAGCAAATCACGGAGGTTAATTCCCATTCTGAAGGAAGAACAACCTTCAGAACACGGCCAAAGAGCCCGAAAAACCCACAACAACCATTAGATCCTGGCTGTGAAAGCCTTCGCAAATACGTTAATTACCATTGCTTAAAAATAATAACAATCTTTTAAAAAACCTATAAAAGGCAACTAGTGTAAAATACTGTAAAACACCATTTAAAAAAATCCAGGCAAGTGACTTTTTCTGGATCGGGGTGAGGATAAACACAGGGAACGTAAAGAGATGCAGACTTGCGTCTTCTAGCAGATCTTGCTACTTGGTCCTGGGAGAACCACAGGTTAGTCCACCAGAGCCACGAATCTCACAAGCGCCGGTGAGAAGATCTACAGTCTGCCATCTAAATAAATTTGGAAATAATCTGGATCTGTCTGCTGGGCCATTTCTCCTATCTCTCTTCAAGGATTTATGGAGGACGCTGAAAACCGGCAGATGTTGGGAGCACACTTTTAGAGATAGGCTTAAGCGCGATGACCCTTCCGATTTAATGTTCTTCTTATTTAATGTTTCCTCCAGATTCCCAGTGTGGTGTAGTAGACAGAGGGATGGGCCAGGATTCTGGAGAACAGGATTCAAATCTCCGCTCAGCCACTGGCTGTGGATGTAATTTTGTAGATTTCCACCACAAGATGACAACTTTTCAGGAACAGCTCATCTGTTTTGGAAGCCGAGCCTTGAGAGGAGAGATGTAAGTCCTCCCTGGTTTTGTGCTTCTCTCTGAAGAAAAAGAACTTCAAAATGAGGGGACGATATTTGATGGCCCTCTTGAGAATGAACACTTCTCTCTTTTTTTGGCAGAAATTATGTCGAATCCAGCGAATAACACAAATAATGCTTTGGCCGAAATAAAGGAAGACGCCAGCTGTTCTCAATCATCCCAGAGTGCAGGACACGTAGCCATGGGTTCAAGGGGTGGGAAGCCAGATTTTGGTTGAAGACCAGGAAAAACTTCCTAACTGTTGGAGCAGTACGACGACAGAACCCATGACCTCAGAGGGAGGTGGTGAGCGCTCCAACGCTGGAGGCATCCAAGAGACACTTAGACACCCACCTGGCAGATATCCTTTGATTTGTATCCCTGTATTGAGCAGGGGTTGGACTTGATGACCTTAGGACAATCTCTGTTCTATGATTCTATGATACTCCGTGTCACACCGATTTCAAGAAACAGCTGAGATGGAGAGGAGGGGAGTCTGGCCTTCAGAAGTGTGCTGCTTTATAAACCACCCCATAGCGCTTAAAGCATCCTCTGGGCTGTTTACAATTTAATTATGCAGGCAACGCATTGCCCCCCTGCTGCCAAATGTGAGCTGGGCGCTCCATTTATTGTCCTTGAAAGGATGGAAGGCTGAATCAACCTTGAGTCAATGACCAGAGCCGGTCAGAATTGAACTCAGAGCATGAGCAGAGTCTTGACTGCAGTTTGCAGTTTAATCACTTCGCCATGGGGCTCCTGTTTAATCCGAACGATGACATTTCACACTGTACACCTTACTCTCTCACACACACAAACATGCATACTTCAGGTTCCCTGACATTTGTGCTTATTAGTTCCTGATTCTGAGTTTGATCTTCACAATCTCAAGGATCCCTATTAACAACCAATTACAGGAATCAGCTTGCTTGATTGCAAAGCCCTTTCTTTGTGGAGGCTGCTTCTAGAGACAGGAGGCTTTGCCTTTCCTCCAGGTGCAAAGGTCTCCCGGGTTAATGAGTCTGAGCAGATGAGAGATAAGATTTGCCAGCAAAAGCTCCTGATATAATTTTTTAAGGCTTCCTAATATAGAAAAGGGAGGTCCCTGGGTTCGCCCGGTGCATCACAAGTGAGCAGGATCAGGTTAAAAAAGAAAAGAAAAGCAAGAAAAGAAGCAAAATTTGGGGACGGTGGGTTTAAGGGAGGAAATCACCTCCTGGAAGTGTGGCCGTGTCCACACACACACCGCGTTCCATGAACGGTTGTTCAGAACAAATCTTTGTTCATGTGAAAAAGTCATCAGGGCGAGGGAAGAGTGAGTAAGCCAGCAATGGCTCAGGTGAGGAAAGAAATCATCCTAGAATAATGGGGTTGGAAGGCGTTGGAGTCTACTCAAGGCAGGAATCCAGATCAAAGAAGATCGGATATCGGGTTGTCCGATTTTCCCTTGAATGCCTCCAGCATCTGGAGTGCTCACCACCTACTTCTGCAGTAACTGGTTCCATTGTTGTACTGCTCTAACAGTTAAGAACTTTTTCCACGATGTCTCGGTTTCCATTGTCACACAAGCCGGTTGTGACCCGTGGCAAGGTTTTGCAGGTGTAAAGCCCCCAGAAACAGCTTCCCAGTCCCCCACTCCCATTTGATGGCGCACTGGGGCCCCCACCATGCACCTTGCCAGCGGCCACATGAATGGCAAGGGTACATCACCCCATCGGCCACACACAACCTTGGTGTGGGGAGGTTCAAATGGCCAACCAGATGCTCCGACCCACAGAGGTTGGCCGGCTCTTTGGGCCGTGAAGGTTAAATAAACATATAAGCACAGCGAAGAGAGCAGGAGAAGATGGCAACTCACATCTCTCCCACAAACACGCTCCGGAAATGCTGTCATTACCTTGCTTTAGTTAATTAGCAGCACTGCAGACATGGGTTGGTGGCAAGCCAGAGCATCATCCTCTGTTGGCATTTGCCCCGCAGACGGTGCTTCTTATATTTAAATGCTTAATGCCATGCCTCACAAATAATGGAGTGAAAAAAGCATGTGCACTTTTATTATTTTTTTTTTTAAAGGACATGCTGCTATAATCCACAAACAGAAAAGGAAGAATGTCTTTTCGGTATTGTGAAATCCGCCCCTTATCGACACTGGCTCTCTGAATTATTGATACCTCCGATTAAATATGCAGAGCCAGCTTAAGAAGGGGCCGAAGCAACAGAGCAGGAAAGAGAGAACTGCTACTGCGGCTGAAATGATATTTTATTTCATTTCATTTTGTTTTTGCAGCTTGGCGTGATGCCAAGATTTTTAGATACCAACACCCTTAAAGTTACGACGGCAGTTATGCTGACTTTAATTCAACGGTCAGTAGCTTTGCAGGAAGACTTTTGAAACTCAACGAGATACTTATTTCTCCAGGCTAAATCTGGAAGGAAAGAAATGAGCACGGTCAGAAGTAACGGAAGAGCAGGATTATCAAAGCTCTAACAGTTGGGAGTTCTTACAACCTCGCATGATGTCTGGAGAAGGTTTGGCTGGGAGGGGCCTTTCTGGGCTGGGGTGATTGTCAATCTGTCCAGCACTAACCAATTGCTTCTTCATTGCCTCTGAATTCAGAGAGAATCCCGCCTCTCTGCTCAGTGCTTTCCCCCCCTTCTCTAGAGTCTGTTGAAGTCTGTTGTTGAAGACAGTCACTCATGTTGATCAGTTTGCTGTTGGATCTGTTCAACTATAAGTAAATGAAATATTTCCTAAAGGAAACTATGTTTCAGGAGCAAGCAATAGGATGTGTTTGCAGTCAACGAGTAATTTTCAAGCCCGTTTGTCTGGAGTTTGGAATGGAAAATTCCAATCATGCGACAAGGGAGGAAACTTGAAACCACACCTCCTAACTCGCTTTAACTCACCACATGCAAAATAAAATAAAAAGAATAAAATAAAATAAAATAATCAGTATGGACGTCTGCCATAAATTTTTGGGACCTACAATACCTATATTTTTTTTCTGCATTATAGTGCACAAAATGGGACATTTACCCACAAAACCTTGCAACTGGTGTGATTTATTTTAGTGCTTCAAGAAAGGGACCAGCCTACTTGCATTTGTGTCATTCTGAACCACATGGCCTTTTCCTCATTCTAAATGAAACATTTTATTTTTTCTCTTACAAATGTCTCCGAGTGAGTTACTGAGACTGTAAGTGCCAGTGAATGAGAAAAAGGGGGGTGGACAACTCTTGGGAACTTGAAGCTATTCTGTTCTGTGAATCCCCCCACGTCTGGTGCCCAGATGTTGGAATTTAGCCCAGAATTCAAAACTCTGAAACAGCATTGGTTCTCTAAGGGGGCAGGAGAGGGCTTGCTCCCTTCTAGAAGGGATGTAAAACACCGGGCTTTTCTTTCCCTGTTGATGCTGCTGGATTTTGGCAGTGTTTTTCTGGCAAAGGATGGCAGCCAACGAGGATGACAAAAAGGGCCCCCCCAGGACACAGGCTCCTCAGAAAATTGCTGGGGGGGGGCACACGTTGCCAGCTCCATTATGAAGGAGGAGCCGGAAGCGATTGCAATCACAGCCTAAAATCGCATAAGCATCCTGCAACATCTGGACAACCCCCCAGAGAGCTCGGCCAGAGGTTCAGCAACAAAATAAGCTTCGTAAAAAGAATTCGGCCTGCATTCGTCACCAGGGGAAAACGTCACCTCCTGCTACAGTTCATTCCTTCCAAGGCACCATAACATGCTCTTACTAGTTCACAGTCTGTTGGGATAATTGCAACTTCGCCTGCTGCCTTTACTAGGCTGGGAGGGACGTTTACGGGCTGGAGTGACTGTCAATCTATCTAGCAGTAGTCAATAGTTCCTTCCCTGCTTCCGAATTCAAAAAGAGGTCTGCCTCTCTCCCCAGTGCTTTTTCTTGCCCTCAGTTTAGTCTGTTGGAAGCCAAGAGTCTGTTGAAGTCTGTTGCAGGAAGCAGTCTGGTTTGTCAGTTTGCTGTTTGATCTGTCCAACTGTAAGTAAATGAAACATTTTTATTCTTTCTCCTACAAATGTCACCAAGTGAGAGTTACTGGGACTGTAAGTGCCAGTTAATGAGAATCAGGGTGGTCTACTCTGGGGAGTGATTCTGCTATGTGAATCCATGCACTCCGGCTGTGCAGCTATTAGAATTTAACCTAACATTCAAAACTCTGGAACACTTTCATCATCTCTTTTCTTGGGAACCGGGACCGGCAAGCACGGCCTGACCGTCACAACACCCCTGAGCCCATAGACAAGAATTCACCACAGATCGCTTTAACATCTATAGTTATGACCTTGTCAACCAATGCGTGTCAACTCTCAAAAGGAGAGTCTGTCTGTTGTGTTGAAAACTGTGTGCAAACACTTGTTTTGTGATCCATTTGTCAGGCACAGTTAGACCCATAATAACACGTAGGCTATAATTAGAAACCAATCGCGTGGGAAAGGGAAGAGACAAAAGAAGTTATGCTATTGCCACGAAGACTAATTGCATCAACATGTAGATTAAATAGATACCAACCACTTTCAATTCAAGCAGAGCACAAGACGCATCAGTCCGGAATAACTTGTGGGCTGCCAGTGCTAGCAGACGTCAAGAAAGCCGACAGAGAAAACAGACTCGTGAAAATACAGCCGTCCTGTCTGCAAGATGGAGAAACTTCTCCTTCTGTATAAAGCCAACGGGTTTGTAGATGGGGATATAAAGAGAAGGGGGCATGCATTATGTTCCCAAGACATTATATTAATAATCGAGTCTGGTCCCTGTTGAGGAGGCCCCCGTGGGGAATCGAACGCCCAACCATGGGCTCCACAGCCAGAGACCTCAACCACAGAGCTGTCGAAGCATATCTATCTGTACCAAAGGTATCTATTGACATTCTCATCATTTCAAGTAACATGTTACGGTATCGTCACCCTCTTTCCTACACCACCGTTATGCCGTTACGACAGCTTTTTCATTTAGGGCTTCCCTATCAATAAAAGACGGCCTTGTTCCTGCTCTCTGTCCATTTCTGGGGATGATCTGAGCAAGCCAGGAAGGATCCCTGGAAGACAGGTAGCTTTTGAGCCCCCTCCTCTAATCCACCCTACGGGGACTTTGTGCCTTTCTCTTTTCCCACTTGCCTCTTTCCTTTCCAGAGAGGCAACCGACAATCACATGTAAACAATGAAATAATTTCAGAAAGACACCCACAGATCGAAAGGAAGCCCTTTTCGAACTCAACAAGGTGGGCGAAAAAGCCTCGCACCACGGTGGAGTTGGTGGCCTCTTCTTGCGCTCATTTAAAAACACATCCCGACAGCAAAGGAAGACAGGTAGATCATTTCTAAGAACAAATCCCGAAGATGCCGAGGAACACAAACCTGGCAGAATCTCTCTGCCATACCACTAGCCTCATCCACCACCCTGCGGAGTTAGGACATCCTCTATCAAGAGGCAGAGAAAAGCATCATTTTAAATTAAAATTTTAGCGCCAAAGATCATAGTGAATGGACGTGGCTGTCCTGCTCGTCCCACTTCCTCACTCTGTTCTTGGAAGCGGGGTTCGTACCGGCTTCCTGAGCTTGTGGGGCGATGTTCTCTCTAGTGAGCGGAAGTGTTGGGTGAAGATTCAAGAGAGCTGAGTTCAAATCACCACAAGACCATCGAATTTCCCAAGCGACCTTGGGCCACTCGCCGTCTCTCAACCTGACCTTCCTAAACAGGGTTGTGGTAAGGATACGTGAGGCAGGGAGGAGAGCCATGCACCGTGCCTTGAGCACACTGGAGGCAAATCAGGACAGATACAGAAATAATAAATAGGTAAGTAAAAGAATAAGGGACGTGGTGGCGCTGCAGGCTAAACCGCAGAAGCCTGTGCTGCAGGGTCAGAAGACCACGCGACGGAGTGAGCACCCGTCACTTCTCCCAGCTCCCGCCAACCTAGTGGTTTGAAAGCATGCAAATGCAAGTAGATTAATAGGGACCACCTCAGTGGGAAGGTAACAGCGTTCCGTGTCTAAGTCGCACTGGCCATGTGACCACGGAAGATTGTCTTCGGACAAAACGCTGGCTCTATGGCTTGAAGAGTGGGATGAGCGCCGCCCCCTAGAGTCGAACACGACTGGACAAAAACTGTCAAGGGGAACCTTTACCTTTACCGTTAAGTAAAAGAATAAGGTAGCATCTGCATAGGCAGAGAAGGCATGAAGAGGGATTTTCAAAATTCTAGTCCCAGGTGTTATTGGACTAGAATCTGGCTCCTCTTTGCACTGCAGAGAAGCTAGTACGGATGCCCTGCGTGTCTCCCCAGCCACACAGCTGCTCTTAAAGGCGGCCAAGAATGTCCCCATCAGGGATCTCATATCCTCTAATCCTTTCCTTTCCTTCCCCCTGCTAACCATGTGCTCGAGGGACATCTTGCTTGCTTGAACATCTCAAAAAGCCCATTTATTTAAATAGGTACACACCTGTTTGAGAATACAGCATATAGAACAGCTGGATAGCTCAGGGGTTGGGGTCTCTGGCTGCAGAACCAAAGGTTGGTAGTTTGATTCCCCCACTGGGCTTCCTGGACAGGGGCTGGATTCAATGGTCTATCAGGTCCCTTCCAGCTCTAAAGTGATGATGATGATTCAGAAACACCAGGCACAGTCAACATTATAATAATATTGACTGGTGTTATATAGATACGTTTTATGCAAAAAACTAAGTCTCTGTTAAATATCGGTGCAGTATGTATGCTGTCCCTAATATTGCCTTTTTTTGTAGCTCTGATGATGTGATTTCTGAAATCTGCAACTTCTTTTTTCTGTTCAGAATCAAAGTGGTTTAAAATGTCCAGATGTCCGGGAAAAGGGTACTGTATGGATAAAGATCACACACCCCACCTAACAGGTCCAAACTAAGGTGCTGTCCTTTTCTCTGTGGCTGGTTTATGTCCTGGTTTGTTTGCAGATATTTAAGGGTAGATCGGAGAGTCAAGAGCAAAACTCAGAACAAGGTTTTAAGCGGATGCCGTATGCACCGAAAACTAGGGGTTATTCCATTTGTGCAAAAATCAGCTCTAGAAGGAGCAAATGAAAACAAGGACGTAGAAAGGAGAGGGTGCCAAGTAAATGCCATGAAATGGGGAAAGATGCAGGACAGAAGCATCACAAAGGGGGGAGTAAGCCCCATTCCCTGCTCTTCTCTGTACTTTGCCTTCTCAAGATTGCTTAATAGAGATGTGGATGCTGAGATGGGACCACAGGTCACTTGACATGTGATAATAATCATGTGCTATCAAGTCAATTCCGACTTATGGTGACCTGTTCTAGTTTTTTCTAGGCAGAGAATGCACATGTTCGGTCCATCGGCTATACCACACTGGGTATCATATTTTCCAGTATATCCTGATTTAAATCCCAGTAGATGTCAAATTGGATAAGTTGGTGGTGTATATACCTGGCTGTGGACCCCAGAAGAAGGGATCGGGAAACCATTTGTGAGCACTCTCTGCCTAGAAAACGCTGAAAAGGGTCACTCGACGTCCCAATTGACTTGACGGTCCATGATTATTACAAGAAGGAAACCCTTAACTAACGGATGTGTCCGAACCCCACAGCAAACACTTCTCTCAACTTTGGAAGCATGCAGATTGGCTTGCTTTGAGTCCCCTGGACTGCAAGGAGATCAAACCTATCCACTTTGAAGGAAATCATCTCTGAGTGCTCCCTGGAAGGACAGATCCTGAAGCGGAGGCTCCAATCCTTTGGCCATCTCATGAGAAGAGAAGAGAAGACTCCCTGTAAAAGACCCTGATGTTGGGAAAGTGTGAAGGCAAGAGGAGAAGGGGACGACAGAGGATGAGATGGTTGGAGAGGGTCACCGAAGCGACCAACATGACTTTGACCCAACTCCGGGGGGCAGTGGAAGACAGGAGGGCCTGGCGTGCTCTGGTCCATGGGGTTATGAAGAGTCGGACACGACTAAACAACAACAGCAATCTGGTAACTGGTCTTCTGGAATGAAGCAGGGAATCCTTTTTTGTCTGATTTCACAAATGGAGAAAGACTGCCTCAGTCACCTCTCTGGAATATTAATGGCCTTTTGTCTCTAATCAAAGGCCAACGCTTACGGCTGCTTCTGAGCCCTGCCTCTGTCTTGATCTTCTGTCTCAAGAGCACTTCTTCTACCTGGCGGTTTATGGCCGAACCATCCTTGCCTTGTTGTTCTCTCCACTAACTGAGACGCCTTTCTACTTCCATCCCACCATCCCGCAAGCTTAGCAACAATCATAATCTTGATAGTCTTCAATTGTGCATAAGCGCCGAGATCTGTTCCCGTAGAACAATATCTGGACAGATTTAAAGACTGTTAAAATAATCTCATTACTTTTTTTCAGGGATTATTCTTAAGAAGGAAAATATTGCAGTTGGCAAAGATTGTCTACACCCGGGTCATCAATCAGGCAGAGACTGTAGTCAAGAAATCAAGAACCTGAAGGTGCAAAACTCCCCTGGATTTGATTCACTGCCTATATTATTGAAACGACACCTCGTGCTCACAGAGGAGCTGTGGATGGATTTGGGAGCTCGTCCCTCATACTGGATGCCCTGTGATTCACTTTTCACCCCACGGCCACCCCATATTTCCTTCCTTCTCCTGGTCCTGCCTTTGCCGATCCTTTTATAAGGCATCCATGCAGAAAATAATAATACCAAGGACCCAGTGATAACGTGATAGGATGAGCTAGCAGTAATCTCATAAATGAAAGAATATTTTTTTAAAAAATGAACATTTTCAGAGGACGATCAGTGAAGAAAAAAGAATGGGGGGCTGTGTTCCCCCAGGCCCCAACTGCCTACTTCACTGAAACACCACCTACACAAATCCCCAAACCCCTTGCATCTTTAGAAGAACATATCACAACTTAACCACCTAGGGGAAAAAGACAGTTTGAATTATTCTGGCTTGAAAAAGTAGAAGTCCCCCCGAGGCAGAGGGAAAAAAAAGCCACTTTGGCAGCGAAAAGGACCAGACTGATTCGAAGCAGACTTTGCATCATGCGGTCAGTTAAAAAAAAAAAATCGGATTCACCCACTTTTTAAGCAGAGCAAATCGTGCAGCATTTGACCGTGTAGCCACAGCCAGAGACTTAGAAGGGCAGCTATCAAGAAATAAGAAAATGGGTCTTAAAAGCAGGGTGTCTCTTACATGATATTTCCACATCCAATGGATGGTTGTGAAAGGTGGCCCATGAAGAAGACAGACGGCGTAGGGAGGGAGGGAGGCTCCTTTGAAATGTGCTGTTGGAGGAAAGGCTTACGGGATGCGTGCTGGGTCACCAGAAAGACGAAGGACTAAACTAAAACAACTCAATGGAGAGTATCACACTTTGAACATGAGAATGCAAGGCTCACTGGAAAGGTGCGAACGGTAGAAGGCGAGTGTGTGTGTGTGGGGAGAGAGAACACCTGAACATGAGATGGATGGACTCCAGACAGAAAGGCGTAACTTTGAGGTTGCAAGACCTGAGAGGGGTAGTTACTGACAAGGTGTTTTGGAGGTCATTCAAGTTAAGAGCAGTTTGGTGCTGCATTACAACTGCAAAATGGTTTCAGTAAGGTCAAGGTTCCCCTTGACACTGTAGTCCACTCGTGTCCGACTCTAGGGTACAGTGCTCATCCCCGTCTCCAAGCCATAGAGCAGGTGTTTGTCCAAAGACCATTTCCATGGTCACGTGGCCAGCGCGACTAGACACGCAATGCCGTGACCTTCCCACCGAGGTGGTACCTATTTATCTACTCGCATTTTTACATGCTTTCAAATGGCTCGATTGCCAGGAGCTGGGACAAGCGGTGGGAGCTCCCTCCGTCGTGTGGATTCGATCTTACGACGGCGGGTCTTCCGACCTTGCAGCTCAGAGGCTTCTGCGGTTTAACCCGCAGCGCCACCACGTCCCTGGTTTCAGTAGATTGCACTAAACTTCTCAGGGGCAGCATGAGCCTATTGCCGAGCTGGTTTTTAGAACCCCCAAAGACGGTCTCACTCACCAATATCCACCTGTCCAAACGGCAAGATATTCACCCACCAGATCTCCCCTTCGGAGGAGACCCTGATCGCTTTTGACCATGCATCACACAATATTTAGTCAACCAAAATGTCTTGTGCTCTTTCAAAGCAGGAAATGTGGACCTGCAAAGTCTTTGTCCATTGTACAAATGCATGAGCAAATTGAGCGCCATTTGTACACAGTGTGTCAGGCGGGATTCTGCTAAAAGCAACGATGGGCTCCTACATTATCTCTGGGCACATCAGCAATTCTGAACTGGGGGGACCTGCTCCTCTGTAAGTGCAGACACCTTTCCAGGTAGAACACCTGATAAGGATGAACCATGCACAACACAGGTAAATTATGTATGATCCAAACCTGGAATTTCTTAGAGGCTGACAAATGAAATCAGCAGCTCCGTGAATAAGCGGGATGCTTCCACCTTGTTGGAAAGGATACGGTAACAAGGACTTGCAAACTATAGCTTTAAAGCACAGAAAACAGACACATGTGTGAAAGGATGAGAATAATGGAAACTGCAGAATTCTGAGATATTCTTAAGGAAAGCACAGATGACTTGCCACTGGGTTGAAGCTTCAGATGACGCTAGTTTTTCAGCATAATCATCATAATCAAACTAGATACAGTTTACGGCGTGCAGAATTCTCAGTGCAGATTAAAAAGCAGAACTCTCTCCCAGGCAACACCTCCCCACACAAGAGAGTTGCATTCATACAGTCCCAGAAGTCAATATAATTGCAGGTTAAGACATCTCTCCATCAGTAGCAGATTTCCAAAGCAGGTTCTGCTGTCAAGTGAGACACCCCCCCCCCCCCGAAGGAGCTTTAAAGCTCATTTCAGAACGGATCGCTTTTCCTAACGGGAGGCAATGAAATGCTTGAGCGGGCTACCTTTCCATAGGCAAAGCACTGGAAAGATAGAATCCTGACCACCGAACATCACAGTCCTTGCAAGTCAGTGTGTTGTTCGTTCCACAATCAAGCCTCAGTCCAGCGGGTCTTTCATTGTTCAACAGGACTATGTATTGTCGGAAATGGTATCACCAGAACACGCAACCCTGTGGACAACAATGTATTCTCTTCTGTTTCAATGCTCTGTAGCATTAAAGGTTTTTGCCCCACACCTTCCACCTGGGATAACCCACCTGGGGACACGAGGATGGATGAAGCAACGGGGGAACATTTGGGTCTCTCCCCAACAGGCCGATAGAACAGGTTTTCAAGAAGAGGTTTGCACCGGGCTGCTCTTTGGGAAACACTGACCACCCCATAGATCGCATGCGTGCTAGTTTTCGGACATTCATAATGTTCCCATGCTCCCTGCAAAAGCAGCATCGGGGAAGCAAGCGGGAGAGAAAGATGGGAGTGTGTCATCTACTGCCAGCATCTGACAGGGGTGTTTTTCCTCTCTGCCAGCTGGGCGCTGGGAGAACGGGCAGGTGACCCTTTGCTAAGAGCAAGATACCTAAGGTGTGCATGCGAGGGACAGGGGAACATAGGACCCCCCCCTCCCCTGTTTTATCTTGAGTCCATCTCCTGATCCCTCATCACGATCACCTCTCACTCCAGAGTTTCAGCCGAGATTCCTCTTGAGTCTCCCTTGGAGATGCCCCGGGACATCCCATGTGCAAAGCAAGGGGTGAACCACTGACCTGATCTTCGCCCCAGGCAGGGGGCGAGAGGAGACATTTAAAAATTGTTCTCTTGTTCCCCTAGATCTTGCCAGCAGAGAAACCCAACGGCTGAGGGCTGATGTGCCCATCAAGGAGAAAGGCGGGTTAAAAATATTTTAAATCAGTGTCAAGAAATAAAATACAGGCCGGCAAGTCCAGCTCAATGTATGATGTACAGCAGTGCCAACTGCCCTGTCTAGGCCAGGATGATCTGTTTGACTTTTTCTCTCTCTTTCTCTCTTGTGGCTGTAGGTTGTTTCTAAGTACAGCTATGATGGGCTGCCCAGGGTAGCAGGAGACCAAACCATGTGCTCGGCGGTAGACTTTCGGGGCAGACTTTCTCTTGCAAAGGGCTGCTACTCAGTAGTGGCTCTCACTGGACTCTATGGGATGTGTGCCTGGGGCACGCAACTCAGCTGGATGCTGCCTGATGCAGGAGCCCCCAAGTCTTATTGCAGCTGAGAGGGGTTTAATCCCTCATTCGGGTGTTTACAAGTCCCTTCTGTTTGCAAAGTGACCCTAAAATCATCCACTTCCCCGGGTGGGTGGGTTGGTGCTGACTGGTAACAAAGCCATCCTCTTTTTCAGTGTTAGAGATACTGTTGGCCACTAAGGACAAATGATGAGCATATTAAATGCAAGCCCCTTTTCATTGCCTGGAGCCCAGATGCCCCCTTAATCCTTTTGCAATGCATTTTTAGAGGATAATGCAGAGATCTTGAGAATTAGGAGCTGTCACACTGTCTTATGGGTTGTCCGCTTCCAGAATGACTGCAGATCTCATCGAATGCAGGGAATTTTAAAGGTATAATCTCGGAACCCTCCACAGAAATGTTTATATCAATCGTACCTTTGATTAATTGGTCGTTTGAGGGTTGTTGGTTTTTTTTTTGGGGGGGGGAGTCTGAATTCCATGGGGAGCCTTGGAACTCACAGACGTTCTTCCTCACCTCCCATCTCACAATTGCTGCTGTAGATGGCTTTGAGAACAGGAAAAACGACACATTTACAGGACCTTTCGGACCTGCTTCAGCCAAAGCTCCGCACATCTAGCCTTCGAAGTGTCACTGCACCCTTCATCAGCCGGCAAAGAAAAGATACTGAACTGCAAAACATTACACACCCAGGAAGAAAAGCCCTACCAGATAGTGGTCTAGCTCACAAAAGCTCAAGAAGATTTAAAAAGAAGAAAAAGAGAGGAAGAAAAAGAGACCAACAGGAGAAGCTCAGGGAAAAGAACCGTCCTGATATTCCATGGGAAGAGCGGACGTGAAAGACACCAGGTATAGCTGGGCGCACTTGGAAATGTGAGTAGTAGACGCACACATATCCAAAATACTGTATGTGTATAAGGCAGATTTTGTGGGCCTTGTGGTGTTCCCAGTTCAAAGTCTTGACATAGCTGGGTTGTGACTCCAGAAGGAAGCCACCAAAGCCTCCTTGTCCCGGAGGATTGCACAAGCAGTAGGCAGAGAAAAGGAACACAAACACACACACACACACACACAACACCCCGCCGCCGCCACCACAGCATCCCCTGTGCAACTTACCAGCGCAGAGGCGAAACCCAAGAGGGAGCAGCAGAAAAGGAGTCCCAAGCTGTAGTAGACCAGGTAGGATCCCATAACCAGGAAGAGGGTCTGGCTTGCCACGCATCCAGGGAACGAGGGCTCTCCAGGAATCCTCTGGATGCTCTGACAGCTGCTGATGGGGGTTGCAGGGGAGCCGCGATCCCTAACGGCAGGAGGCGAGGGACCCCAAATCTTTGCCTCGCTTTCTCATGATGGGGAGGTTAGAGGCGTTCAGAACTGCCGCCCCAACGAGGAGGAAAGCGGGCGCTGGAGGAAGGTCCATGAAACGGGCATGGGGACCGACCTTCTTGCTTTCCCCGACGAAGCCTCAGATGCTGCTGGTCGTGGCTGTTCTCCGGGTGCGCCCACATCTGTCCCAGGGCTGACAAATCACATCCATATGTTCAAAGCCCCGATTCCGTCCCCCTTTCTCTCTCTCTCTCTCTCTCTCGCTCTCTCTTTCCCTCCCCTCTAAAAGAGGCAGTGGGAAGTTCAAATCATTTCTTTGTCAAACACAAACACACAACTGGCAGGGAGGGGAGGGGAGGGGAGGGGGGAGGGATCGGGGCGAAGAGAGAGAGAGAGAGAGGGTGGGGGCGAAGGCCAGGGGAGCGAGAGAGCGGGCGCCCAAGCCTTCCGAAAACCACCGCATTTATTTTTAGCTCCGCTCAGTCGGTCGCGCGTAGGTTTTCCCCGAGTCGGTCGGTGGGAGAAGAACTTCCTTTCCCCCAACAAAAGCCCGATTATTGTTACGTTGCAGAAGGCCAGGAAAAACAACAACAACAACACGCGGACAAGTTGGGATTTCTTTCCTCCCTCCACCCCGCAAAAAAAAAAAAAAAAAAAATTGGCAGTTTTTCTCTTTTCTTTTTGGCTTCTTCGGTTCTCGCTCCCGAACGAGTCCTTAAAAAAAACGCACGCAAACACACGCTTCCCTCTCTCACGTACAACACTAGGAGCTTTGTGACGAGGAAGCGCACCGAGCAGCCCTTCGCGGTGGATCGCGTCGACTCCCAGTCGTTCGGTGTTGGCAACAACCCCCCCCCCCAAAAAAAAAAAACCGCGATCGGCGCTTCGATTGCGAATTCCCTGCTCGGCCTCTTGCTCGCTGCCTTCTCTCCGTTCCAAGCAGCCGATTGAATGAAGCGTGGAAACGTGGAGTTGAGTTGGCTTGGCTTTTCTTGCAAAAAATAAAAGGCGCCTGGAGCTTCTTTCCCTCGCCAGGTTTTGGAGCTTTGGAAAGGGGATCGGGGGGTTTGTTTGAGAAAAGAGGAGGCTTTTTTTTAAAAAAAGAGAAATAAATTAAAAACTCATCTCAGTTTTTTAGAGACTCTCCGGCCGGCAGCGGCCAACAGCAGGCAGGCGTCCGAGTAGTCCTCCTACTCTCATCGGGGAGGAGGAGAAAAAGGTACATCCTTAAAGTTGACGACGATGGGAAACGGGGGAGGGGGGGGAGAGAAAATGTTTTCTAAAAATTAAAAAGTTCTGGGTCGCGGCTGCGTCTCGCCTGCCCTCCTTTGCTGCGGGACGGCTCTGCGGACAGTCTGTTGACGTCCCACATCCAGCAAGGAGGAGAGGTATTAAGGGGGGGGGGAAGGTTTTTTTTTTCCACTAGTATTTTTTTTTTAAATAAAGGAAGCGAGTAAGATCCCGCTAGGTCTCCACGAGGCGTTTTACAGCTTCGCCTCGCCGAGCCAACGGGGAAGCGCAAAGCCTCGGCCGGCCTCCCCTCTCGCGCTCTGCCGGCGCGCCCGGTCGCGATCCTAAAGCCCTGCCTTGGGCCCCGACCGCCTCCCAGGGTCGCCCCGGCTTCTTGGCTGCGGACGGTGAAATTGACCAGCCTTTGGAAAGGCTGGTCAATTTCAGGCGGGGTCAGCTCATTCCCCAGCAACCTAGGTGGGTGGGTTTTTTTTTTTGCCCCCTCGGGTGTCAGGATCCACGCTCAGCTTCGGCTCCGTCGTCGGATCGGGTCCCGATCGCGCCCGGGTATACTCGGAAGTAAGCCCTGGGGTTCCGTCCCTCTTAGTTCAAGGATGCAGGCAGACCATTAGGACGTGGGGTTCATCGTGACAGTGAGTTGATGGGGACGCAAGAGGGATACGTGTGTGTGTGTGTGAATGCCCATCTACTCGGAAGTAAGCCCCGTTAAAGCTTGCTCGCCTACCAAGCAAGGGGGGCGCACGGTGGTGGTGGGGAAACCTTGGCGGATCGGGTCGGGAACTTCAACGGCATGAAAGAGATGTGCTCCGATTCCCCCCCCATCGGCCTACTCGGAAGTAAGCCTACAGCCCCGTGTTCTGCGGAGGGTGGCGCCCCAAGGCAGCGGGCGTCGGATCGCCGCGTGGCAACCAGAAGCCCGCGCAGGACCCAACGATGGCCACGAAAACTCCCCCGAGCAGCGGGCTAGTATTGCAGCCTCTTTACTCAGCCGTAGGTACGTTGCCAGCTGAGCGTGGATCCCAACGGGCAGAAAGCGAGGAGGACGAGACCGCAGAGATCGTTTTAATGCCCTTTATGGATTCAGGGGCCATCCAGCGGACCTCCTGCTTCTTGGCGGGAGCATCCTGGCGCTCCTCATCCCCAGCGCCCTCTCCCTCTCCTGGACCATCATCCCCAAAGGCTCAGGGGGTCTGGGGAGGATAGGTCTGGCAGTCCAACGCGTCCGGAGTGGGGGAAGGATGATGGCCGTCCTTGGGGAGGTCTCCGATCAACACGCGGGGAGGACTTTTTAAAAGGAGACGTTGGTCATCAGGATGCTGATTTTCTCCCCAAACAAACTGCTGCGGGGATGTCCTTTGTGTGTGTGTCCCCCCCCCCCCTTTGCCCCTGTTGTGAATGGGTGCCTTCAACAGAGTTTTATGAAAAGCGTCTCTCTCCCTCTCAGGCTTCCTGTAAAAATGAGAGGGAAGGAAGGAGGCAGGATTTGGAGAGAGAGAGAGAGAGAGAGAGAGAGGAACTTAAATCAACTTTCCCTCTCTGACGCTTAGGGAAGTTATGTAGAAGTTTGGGAAGAGAGAGAAACGGCGGCCCCATTGGCCGGCTGCCCCCGTCACGTGACCCCCAGGCCGTCCACCGGATGGCTGGGAAGGCAACCCCCCCTCACCCATCCCCTTGAGGAGCCCCTCCCACCTCCTTCAGGTGGGAGGGGCTGGGTCAAAGATGCTGCCTCTGGGTCCTCTCCAGACATCGCTGCCATCCCAGAATATTTGGGAAGCCTCTCCTGGCTTCCCTTCCCAGTTGCTTGGGAGCCAGCTGAATTTTTTTTTCTTAACGGGAGGATGGGCTAGACTTGAACTCGGAGCCCTCTTTAGGGACTGCGAAACAGAGCGCATCTGGTTGCAGGCGAGATGCCACTGAAGCGAATGCCTTGGATTTCTCCTCTTTTCGACTATTTCTGGTGAAGTCTAGGAAGTACCACGGGGTCCAAGAAAAGAAAAAGCATAAGGGCGTTAAAGAATTGCAAAGGAGAATGAAGTTTATCATCTCTCTGTAAAGATATGCTTTTTTAAAAATAAAAAAATTAAAAGCCAGCTTGCTTTGAAATTGATAGATATTTTAAAACTGGTCTATTTTTCCATTGTGCAATATGTTAGTAGGAGGGAGGGAGGTTTCTCTTGAACAATCACTAAGGTATCTATTTCTAGCTGGGCCAGCCTAAATAAAAAAAGGTACTTAAGGGTCTGTGGTTCCTTCAGATGACCAACCTAAGGGGAGATGCTGCAGCTTTGTAAACCCCTTTGCTCTCGAGAAGTCTCATATAGCAAAGCAGACAGAAATAGCGCAGATGGCAATGGCAATTTCCGCAGTTGTGCTTCTACACCAGTAAGTGTGGAACAAGAGACTGGCTGGTAATTCCCACCGTCAGAAGACCCCTGTCGGATTAAGCCGGAGGTCTATCTAGCTTAATTCGGGTGGCCCCATTCTGGGGGGGGGGGCAGAAGATGGAGGGGGGGAAACATACGACACTTAGTCCTTATATGGGGAACAGATGGGTAGCAAACAAGTCCCTATTCAGCACTGGTTAGGCCTCGCCTTGAGTCCTGTGTCCAGTTCTGGACATCACACTTGAAGAAGGATGATGACAAATTGGAACAAGTTCAGAGGAGGGCGACAAGGAGGATGATCACGGGGCTAGAAACCAAGCTGCAGGAGGAAAGGCAGAAAGAACTCAGCATGGTTAGCCTTCAGAAAAGACAGAGGAAGGGCAGAGTCTGTTCTCAATCAGCTTCCCAGGTAATTTTGAACCCATTAGGGACGCAGCTTGTCAAAGCTAACCCAGCGTGGATAGTAATTGGAGAGATGACACCAGGGATCTCCAGATAGGAAAAGCTGAGGCACTCAGGAGCTGGGGCTGCTGGTCAGAATTGGAAATACTGGGGTAGGTGAACCAAAGGCATATAACCCACTTCCCATGTAAAAAAAAAGGTTGCGTTCAAATGCCTGGAATTTGAGATCTCCTGCAGAGGCCCTGCTGTGGGTCCGGCCATCCCAAGAGGAGAGCAGAACCTCGGTGAATGACTCTCCGGCTGTGTCTGTCCTGGCTGAGTTTTCAGTGAGTGGTCAGACCTGTCTTATTCCATCTGGCCTTCGTTTTCTAAAAATCAATTTGAAAGTGGGCTTTATAAAAAACACTTGAAAGGCTGCCCTACAGAGGAGGGGCAGGATCTGTTCTCAGTCATCCCAGAGTGCAGAACTTGTTAGGATGGACTCAAGCTACAGGAAACCAGATTTAGGCTGAATAACAGGGAAAGTTCTTAACTGTTAGAGCAGTACAACAACGGAGCCAGTGACTTCTGGAGGTGGAGATAATTGGACAACCCTCTGTTCAGATCTGCTTTGGCCTGGATTGAGGGTTGGGCTCATTGGCCTTAGAGACCCCTTCCAACTCCATTATTCTATAATTCTATAATTTTTGGTGCACATCTTCCTTCCTTCCTTCCTTCCTTCCTTCCTTCCTTCCTTCCTTCCTTCCTTCCTTCCTTCCTTCCTTCCTTCCTTCCTTCCTTCCTTCCTTCCTTCCTTCCTTCCTTCCTTCCTTCCTTCCTTCCTTCCTTCCTTCCTTCCTTCCTTCCTTCCTTCCTTCCTTCTGTATAAATAGATGCATTTCCCCCCTTGTGTGTTACTTAGATCTTTGGTTAAAGCCATGTACCCCATTTTGGTTGTAATTTTGAAGAATTATGTCAATTCATTAATTGTGAGGTGCCTTGGTCTTCTCACTGGCAGAAGAGAGGCAATCAATCAATCAATCAATCAATCAATCAATCAATCAATCAATCAATCAAGCAAGCAAGCAAGCAAGCAAGCAAGCAAGCAAGCAAGCAAGCAAGCAAGCAAGCAAGCAAGCAAGCAAAGGTTTCGTGTGCATTTCCTCCCAAACAGATGTGCTTTTCCACACATGTTCATCAAGGGTACACCCATTATAGAAGTATATTTTTTGTTGTTGCGTTGATCAGATCCGAGGTCCTAAATAGCATGATTCCCTCTCAGTGCTGGGAACAGCTCTACCCATTGGATCGGGCCAATGGAAATAGGAGACAATTTTGTTTTGGTTGGGCCTCAGTCGCAGCTTACCAAAATCTGCCCATGGCTTCATGCGGTTGATGGAAAGAACCTGGTATTTAGAAAAAAACAAGCCCCAGTACGGGAGAAAGCGAGAGGCTGGCAGAGCCATCCATCCCTGCTCAACCCCAGCCTCTATGTCATGTCATCTCCAGGGCTAACCTTTGCTTTGAAGCAGAAGAGTCTGGATACGTCAATTTCCAGAACCTCCAGCTATATATATATGTCTATATGTCCAGAAAGGGGGGGGTGCCCTGCGCACTGCAGGAGAGGGAGGGGCATGGAATCCCACATGAACCAGCTTTTAAAAAGGAAAGAAAATAAAGAAAAAGAATCAAGGCACTATGTGGCCGAAAGCAATCGCTCCTTTATGTTAAATAACTTCTTTTTTTTTTCTGGAAGCAAACTACCCCTGGATTGCTCACTGGGGCCTTTCCTCCATCCGTGCTGTGTTTACTTGTGTATTTTTAGATGGTTAACTGCAAGGAACCGAAAGCAGCCTCGAAAAAGACCTCAAGGAGGGAGTCGTCGGAGGGAGAGGGGAAGCGGGAGTGTGGAAGATCTGAGCCAGCTGCAAGACTTCTCGGCAGTGCTGTCCGGCGGGGGAAAGACAGATATACCTGCCAGTGGCTACGGGGAGTACACGCTTGAAAAACGTGAAAGGGAGTCCTACAGAAGAGGGGCAGGATCTGTTCTCGAGCACCCCAGAGGGCAGGACACGTCATCATGCGGTCAAGCCACGGGAAACCACATTCTCAGAATGGAGAATTCTGTAATAGCTAATGAATATTTGTTATGTTCGTTTTGAACTGTGACATCGCTCCCCGTTTGTTACTCCAGAAAGTTGTAACTAGTCACTTTGACTGGCTATTTCCTCGCTCTGCGCTTGTGAGGATGTGACAGATCTGAACGAATGTTGGCCTGCCTCTCTCTCTCTCTGGATGTGTGTATGGATTGACTTTTAGATTCTTCAGTCTCGAGAGACTATGGGAACGTGCTCTGAATAGAGGTCTTGGAACAGCGTCTAGTGTGGCTGAGAAGGCCAATTCGAGAGTGACCATCCCTTCCACACTGAAGACAAAGACAATCTGTCCCCTGTCCAGCTCCCTGGTTTTGCTGCTTTCGAGACCGTCTCTTTGCCTCGGCCTGCTGGACAAGGGTCTCTTCAAATTGGGAGAGGCCATGATGCACCGCCTGCCTCCAGGCTGAACACTCAGATGTCAAGGTTTTCCCATCTGTTGAGGTCTATTCCTAAGGCCTTCAGATCCCGCTTGCAGATGTCCTTGTATCGCAGCTGTGGTCTCCCTCTGGGGCGATGTCCCTGCACTCATTCTCCATACAGGAGATCTTTTGGAATCCGACCATCAGCCTTTCTCATGACATGGCCAAGCCAACGTAGACATCGCTGTTTCAGTAATGTATACATGCTAAACATTTCATCTTGATCTAGGACTACTCTGTTTGGAACTTTGTCCTGCCAGGTGATACCAAAAATCCGTCGGAGGCGACGCATATGGAAGGTGTTCAGCTTCCTCTCCTGCCGTGCACGAAGGGTCCAGGACTCACTGCAGTGCAGGAGTGTGCTCAGGACACAGGCTCTACAGACCTGGATCTTGGATTGACTGCATTTCTGGGTGCACATGAATGCCCCTCGTCTGCGGCTGGCCACACCCATCACTGGCCACTGAGCCTTCCACCCCACCAACTGCAAGGGTGACCAGCTGCAATGGCTTATCATACAGGAACTTAGGGTGGGCAGAAGGGGCCAGCTTCTCCACTGTGGTGCAGAGACAAACTCTGGAATTGAAGGCCCCAGGAGGAAAAGAGACGGGTCCATCCATCTCTACTCTCGGGGAAGCCTGCGGGGGATTGCCGTCGAAGGCCTTAATTTCCGGAAGACAAGGACGGGAAATGTCACTTGATCGATGCAGGCGTTTCTTGCTTTGACATTTATGAAAATGTTTCCCAGCGGAAGAACGGTGCAAACTATATTTCTTCTGTTTCCGACTCTGATTTAATGGAAGGTCAACAAGATTTGTCAAGCGGAGAAGGGGAAAAAAGACGTCTGTTTCTGCTCTTTGGGAAACAGTTGGACGTGTAGAAATGGAACAGGCTTAATGAAGGCTACTTTGTGTTGGGGGAAAAAGTGGTACCTGCTGCATTTTGGGGGGCAGGCGGGGACTGCTAACGATCTGGAGTGAAGGGGAAGAGGAGAACAATTATTAAATTTTGCACTTCACGTTTCCTCCTGTTAGCTCAACGTAGCATGCATGCCTTTCCTCCTTTGCACTTTCTTTTGGTCTTTTGGTCACAGAGTTTTGAATTTCTAATTAACTTTCTCCTGCTGAGCAACTGAAGTGCAAGGATTCACAGAACAGAATAGCTTCTAGTTCCCCCCCAGAGTAGTCCACCCCTTTGTCTCATTAAGTTGGCACTTACAGTCTCGGTAATTCACTCTGAGACATTAGTAGGAGAAAGAACAATGATGTGTCATTGCTTACAATTGAATGGCCAACTTGACAAACACGACTGCTTTCTGCAACAGGCTTCCACAGACTCCTTGCTTCCACAGACAACAGAGGAGGGGAAAGACACTGAGCAGAGAGGCTGGACTCTTTTTGCATTCAGAGGCAGGGGAGGAACGATTGGTGAGTGCCGGATAGATTGACAGCCCAGCCCAGTAGGTGTGAGAAGCCCCTCCTACTCACACCTACTAGAGGCAGCCTGCGAGGTAGCAAAAACTCCAATATTTTTTTTCTCACAACAGACTGGAGAGGTGGGTCAGGTTGGGAGAGATGGTCTCTTCTAGGGTTACCCAGTAAGTTTAATTATCAGGAAGTCCTGAAAAATAATGGTTTTGCAATTCACAGCCCCATTGCAAATTATTCTTAAATGCATGCACTTCTAACCAGTGTTAACAACTTACCCAAAAGGATTCAGGCCCATGGATCGTTATTTAGGCTGTGGTGGAACCTGAACTCACAGCTTTGAAGGCCCAAGGTGTTCTGATTCTGACATGGACCCCCACCTCCACGAGCCTTCTGAGCTTAGCTGCAACCTGCTCCTAGTAAGATGGCACATTTTTACTTACTTACTTACTTACTTACTTACTTACTTACTTACTTACTTACTTACTTACTTACTTACTTACTTACTTACTTACTCTTTTTATTATTTATTTATTTATTTATTTATTTATTTATTCATTCATTCATTCATTCATTCATTCATTCATTCATTCCCCACCTTTCTCCTTAAGAAGGACCCAAGGCGGCTCACACCTTTATAAGATACTATTTAAAGCAAAAAAGCATACGAAGTTTTAAAAAGGAACAAACACCACTCTTGAGAAATGGCAAACCAAACTAAAGACATAGTCAAAGCAGAAACAATCCATTAAAACAACAACAACCACCACAACAACACACACACACACACACACACAGGCAGCCCGTCACGCAGGGGAAGCCTGTTTAAAGAGAAAGGTCTTTGCCTGTTTGCCGGAAAGGCAGCCAAGACGGGGCCCAACCTGGCCTCCAGTGGGAGGGAGTTCCCCTGTCTGGGACCCGCACCCTGCACAGGAGTGGGAAGAAGGATGTGTATGTCATTAAACTCTGTCAGTCTCACTGCTGTGAAGGGCTGTCTCTTTGAGCCACTCCGGATGGGCTTCTTTGAATGCTGCGGAACCTTTACACATGGTAAACCCCGAGAAATCAAAGCCATCAATGATTAGACCGGAGGTTTAGAGGGGTAAATTTTAATCGGGCCCTTTTTGCAGAGCTGCTGACTCAGGGCCTGGGACCGCAGCCACCGGTGGGGGTGTGTGTGTGTTCCTTCATTTGGAACAAAGAGATCTGATAGCAGCTGCCGAGCCGATTTCCACCAAGTCAACCCATGCTGATTTTTTTAAAAGAGAGAGAGAGAGAGAGAGAGAGAGAGAGAGGAGAGGGTTTGTGTAGTTCATCTTATCATCCGCACCAGGAACAGCTCCTGCTGACTCAGCGGGAAACGCCATGGGGGAAAATCGCGGCGGCTCCTGAATAAAGTGATTCGACTGTAAAAACTCTGAACCTGGCAGCCTTGCCAAGCGGTACGGAGCGTCCCCTTTGGCCGCGGCCCAGGGAGACAGGTGTTTGGGGGCACCAACAACGGCTGTTATCAGTTGGCCCTGGATAAGATGATTGCTAGTTCTTACAGTATGGCGATGATAAGGGTTTTCCAAGGGGAGCTCCGTAGCTTTAGGTCTCTGGTTAGCGGAAGCCAGAAGCTGGGAGTTCGATTCCCCCCTTCGGTGCCTCCTTGGCAGGGGCTGGACCGGATGATCGCAGAGGGTCCCTTCCAGCGCTGCTGTCCTAAGATGATGATGACGAGACCAGAAATAACTTTTGAGAGATTACCTGGGCCCACGTTAGGAGTTAAGGTGGGTGTGGGCGGGGAAGGCTGCACCACAGGATGGAAATGATCACAGGAAGAATTTAGGTAAACGGCTTCCAAATCTGGATAAACCCCACTTAACAGGTAAGATGGAAAAAGAAAGAGAGAAAAAAAGGGGGGGGGGGAAGCTTTTCTGTATTTCATTTATTTATTAGATTTTTATACCGCCCATCTAGACCATGTCTACTCTGGGCAGTTTACATATAAATTCTGTGTTCTTGAGCAAGCAGAAGGATGTTGCCAGAAGCTTGACAGACAGGCACCTACAGACACCTAAATGTGGCTCCCTTGGGAGAAAGTGTCTAAACTCGAAGGCTTTGTGCATTTAACTAGGCCTAGCTCTGCCCAAGCTTCCTGTTCAGAAAGGAAGCTAGGCCTAGCTAGGCCACAAAGCCTTCTAACTTCGGTCTTTCCTCTCAGGTGAGTCACACTGAGCTATCTGTCACATGGAACTTAAATTGTAAGAGCATCCAGTATAAGGATGTGTCACTGTAGACCAAGAACAAAATCATCCACGCTCTCGTATTTCCTATCACACACGTTTGGGTGTGAAAGCTGGACAAGAAAGAATCCGGAGAGGAAAAGAATGGATCTGTTTGAAATGTGGTGCCGGAGAAGAGCTTTGCGGATACCCTGGACTGCCAGGAAGAGAAAACAAGTGGATCCTAGAGCAAATCAAGCCTGAACCCTCTCTGGAGGGACATGCGTTGAAACGGAGGCTAATGTTTTCTGGGCAGGTTGTGAGAAGCCAAGATTTACACAGAAAGGCAATTTATGTTGAAAAAAGTCGAAGGCAGCAGGAAAACAGAGGGAGACCCAATGTGAGATGGACTGAGTCAATAAAGGAAGCCACAGGCTTGAGTGTGCAAGACCCGGAAAGGGCTGGATGTGACCTTTTTGAGGTCACAAATTCACAAAAATGTCTCAATGACCCATAACATTTTTTTAATGAAATGGAAAAGCCTTTAGCCTTTTGTTTGGGACAACATGCTCCGCCACCGCATCTTGCTGTTTCTCACCTCCTTTTCAATACTGTGATCATAGAATCACGAAGTTGGAAGGGGGCCTATAAGGTCATCGAGTCCTACTCCCTACTCAAGGCAGGAATCCAAAATCACAGCAGATCTGACAGAGGGTTGTCGAAGTTTCTCTTCAATGCTTCCAGTACTGGAGCACTCCCCTCCTCTTCCGGTCACTGGTTCCATTGTCGCACTGCTCTAACAGTTAAGACATTTTTCCTGATGTTCAGGATAGCCGGAGCAAAGCTGAGGTGGATGGGATCAAAACCAGCTGGAGAGAAAACCGTGATGGAGAAACATCTGACAGAGGACAGAGTCTTCCTCGCGGGTCGTGTCATTTCTCCGCGTCTCTTTCGATGTTCTGAATTTCAGATCTCCTCACTCTAGGTTTTGGCCCAGACCCATCTCTTCTTCTTAACAGGGGAGAAATTCTACGCACGTGAGTCTGAGGCGGAACAATCTCAGGAAGGCTCTTATCAACTCTGTGGCTCGGCTCTCGCTGTTAATTCTGAACCCGTTCACATTGCTCCACAATCTTGCTTTCCCAGATGGCTGGGGACGACAATCACACGGCAGATTCACTTTGAGGCGCAGAAAGATAAAGAGCCTCGGAGGCTCCAAAGTCCGGCATAACTGAAGGCGAATACAGGAGATAGGGCAAAACTTTGGCCTGGGTTTTCTCTTTTTGAAATAAATAAATAAATAACAGCGGGCCCTGATTTATCATGGTTTGTAGAGAGATACTTGAGCCCTGGAGTTCAAAGGAAATCTGGACAATAAATGAACCAAGGCAGAAGGATGTAGTAACTGGTGTGTGGTGGGGGAAGGAGGTGCTTGTTTTGGAAAGCTAGAATTTCCCTTCTTCTCTAAAAATATATAAAAAAACAGCAGCTGGACTAACTCGGGTGGAGTTTGCACTAGTGATTTGAAGAAAACTTGGAAAGTGTGTCATTCTCGTTGGTTTTTCCAAGACTGGCCAGGCTGAGACTACTTGCTGAGATTATCTCTTGTCTGAATGAATTTTAGTTTCACGGGACGAGGAAACATTTTGCACCAGAGTTGTAAGAACTCAACCAGGATTGATGTGCTTCCCTCCCCCCCCCCCCCACTCCAGGGACAAAAGACCATGGAACAGTTGAGGAAACTTATGAGATTACTCAAGAAACAAACCACCAGGGAGAAAAATAAGGGATTTGAAAAAAGAAATCTCTCTGCAAGAATGAAACGGGATCCTGAGCCCATCCATTTCTTCACTGAAGTCAAAATGGCCACAAGAAGTCATTATTTATTTTTTTAAAGTTTTTTTTTAACTAAAACATAAATATAAAATACAAATGAACTGTGTTCCCCACCACCATAGACGGGACATCTTGCAATAATCTTCTGCTTCCTCCATCTATATTCTTCTCCTTTTTTTGTCCTCCTCTTCTCCAGAACTGCATTGATTCTTGATTTGGAAGAATCTTTTCCTCTTGTTAACAAAAATCTGCCCCATATATCATAAAAATGATTCTTTTTCAACTCTCCTTTCTTAACCTTTATCATTTATAGCTATATTCCATATTTCATTATACCATTCGTCCATTTGAAATTCAGATTTTGATTTCCATTGCCTAGCCTATCGTTAGTCTAGCTGCTGTTACTCAGAAGTCATTTTTTTGGCTTTCTGCATCCTTCCCTTTATAACGGTGTGATAAAATGGAGAAATAGATCTTGCATCACTTATGGACTCGTTGATCCGTAAGATCCCTTCCAGTTCTGCAGTTCTAAGATTAAAATGGCGATCCATCTCCCAGCGACCGCACGACGTAGGGAATATTGCGCTCCATCCCGACCCTGACCCCTGCCCAAGCTGGACTTTTAAAAGTCCCACTGTAGAGCTTTTACTTTTGGGGGCTGGAGGAAAATTCCCAACAAACGGTAGGGTCATTTTAAGGGAGATCACTCCTTGAAAATTGACCCTTTCTGGTGCGATCCTGCGCCCCCTGCGCCTTTGCAGCCTGTTTGATCCTAAAGGTCAGGGAGGTTTGCAGTGGCCTCTCAGTTTCACTTGGCAAAGGGTGGGGATGACCCATCTGACCTTCACCAGCCTCGGGGAAGGCAATTCTGGGATTTAAAATAAATACATCTACCGAGGAAACGGTTAGACATTCAGTTCCTGCCCTTTCTACCTCTAGCAGCTGCTTTTCATTAAAAAAAAAAGTGGGAAAGTTATATGGAACTCCGTATAGCTACCCTGAGCAGGGAACCCATGGTTTTAGATGTATTTTCCATCAAAGAAAACATTTCTCTGTCAACTGGACCCTGAAAAATTAGATGGATTTTTGGTCTTTAGAAAACGGTCCAATTTTGCCCCGAAAGTGTGAACCACACCATCACATGTTATTTAAGACTTTTACAGCAACTGCATTGTCAAATATATGAGTTTTCTCTTTCTCTTCTCTATTTCCCTGCCAAAATAAAATACAATATCAATATTCTCAAAAAGGAGGGGGAACCTAGGTTCCATTGCAGAGCAGGCACGAATCAAGATTTCGACTTAGGGAAAATATATTTTTTTCCCTCTGCACTGTTTTTATTTTCGCCTTCCAATTAATTCCAGCCCTAAACCCCAAGATGAGGAAGGTCTTTAATTCATCCTCAATAAAAGATTGTGTAAATCTGCCCCCGCTTGGTGGAAAGGGAGAACTGCAACCTTGGGGCTGACCATGGAATTATTCTTCAGAGTCCCACAACATGGCGATAAATGATGGAAAACCAGAGCTGAATTACAGGAAATTGTTGTTCATCCAGATGTGTTGGGCTTCAGGTTCAAAAACCCTGAGCCAGTATGCCTAGTGGTAAGGAACCGTAGGAGCTAAAGGGCAAAATATTTGGAGAAGCAACTGTTCCTGTTCCTTCTTTTTCGTAAGTAGCGAAGGGGGTCACTGCTGGGTGCTAGAACAGAAACTTTGTGGAGGTTCTGTGTATGTATTGAGTCTGTCCCTAGGATGTAAATCTTTGCCTTTCTGCAGTCAAGAGGATAAAATATCTCAGAAGTATTTCTGTCCGCCGGGCAATGTTACGATCGGTTTTTAGGACCTCTTTGGCGAAACATTTAAGAAAATGCAGAAATTTTTTATTTATGCACGGAACACAATCTGTGTGAAATACATAATTTTTTGGGGTCATAAACATATACATTTATTTGCACAAAACTGGTTGTTGTTTTTTGTTTGAAACAAACGGTGCAGCTAAGGAGGAGGGGGAAAAAAGCAATTGTTTCTTATGTTTTCATGCAGGAGTAAAAAAGAAGAAAGAAATCTGGCACTGGCTGAGAATTATTTTGGATGCCGTGTGCAACCCTCTTCCCCTTTTGAGGCCCAGTTAGTGCTGACACTGGCTTCAGGAAGTAAATCTTTGCTTATCTTGATTCCCTGCAGAATGAGCTACCACACTTTTCTGGGTGTATAAACAATGTGAGTCACACAAAATGGATGGAGTCATGAGACTGGTGTGTTCTTTCCTTGATTTTTAATGATCAGAAGCATCGAATGGGTTGCTTGTGTCTTTTTTCTGTTTTCTTTCTTTCTTTCTTTCTTTCTTTTTTGAATAACAAACCCACTACGGTGCAGGTGCTCTCTTGCTCTCTCATGGTTTCTCCCTTTCTGGGTTTGTGTTGCTTTCCTTCCCAAAGGGAGAAGACGCCAGCTTTCCACAGGGACATTTTGCTCAGATTGCAGGAACCTCGAGAGAGAGAGAGAGAAAGAAAAGGGAGCTTTTTTACTTTGCTGTCATGCTCGAAGTGAGGCAAATGTTGGCAAATCTTTGCGTCCAAGTCCCAAGTCTGAGACTTGGCTGGCAAATCCCAAGTCCAAGTCCCTCTTAAAAACAAGCTCCCCCCCCAAAAAAAGGGGAAGGGGTGGGTGAATTCAGAGTCACAAGTTGCGTTTGAGTCATTGAAAAAAATAAACACCCCCAGGGTGAATCCGAGTCAAGTTGCTGCTGCAACTTGACAGCAAGTCTCGTATCTCAAGTCCTCATCTCTGGGCATCTCAGGGGGCCTCCAAATTTCTTCTTGTAGTTCCCCATCAGAAGGAGGAGGAAAAGGTAGGGGAGTTTTAAGGTAAAGGTTCCCCTTGACATTGAGTCCAGTCATGTCCAACTCTAGGGCATGGTGCTCATCCCCATCCCCAAGCCATAGAGCCAGCGTTTGTCCGAAGACCGTTTCCGTGGTCACGTGGCCAGCACGACTAGACACGGAATGCCGTGACCTTCCCACCAAGGTGGTACCTATTTATCGACTCTCCTTTTTACATGCTTTGAAATGGCTAGGTTGGCAGGAGCTGGGAGAAGTGATGGGGGCTCCCTCCGTCGTGTGGATTCGATCTTACGACGGCTGGTCTTCTGACCTTGCAGCACAGAGCCTTCTGTGGTTTAACCCGCAGCACCACCACGTCCTTCAGGTAGGGGAGTTTTAGTAAACCATTAAATACCCAGAAGACCAGAAACCGGGCCTTCTCAGTGGTGGCCCCCCGCCTCTGGAATAATTTCCCACTTGAAATTCACCTGGCCCCTTTGCTGTAAATTTGCAAAGAATCTGTGGAAACGTGGCTGTTTAGACAGGCTTTCCCTGAGAGCACGTCATCACAGTGCAGAGGTTTTTAAGTGCTTATACTCTCAGTTCTGCCACCTTGCCTTTCAAACTTAGTTATTCTGTGCTGTTTCTGTGTATCTGTGTACATTTTTGTGTGTTCTGCATTTGATAGATCTGAAATTCAGTGTTTTTGTATAGTTACTACGGTCAGTTCTTTTTAAAGTGTTGTCCGCTGTTTCACTGTGTCGTGGACCTTGCAGCGTGGCCTTGGTAGCCAGACGGGTGGGATGGATGGATGGATGGATGGATAGAAGGAAGGAAGGAAGGAAGGAAGGAAGAATGAATGAATGAATGAATGAATGAATGAATGAACTCACACTTTTCTCTGATTGTTGGTGCCATTTTTATTTCCATGAAGTGCCTTGGAATTTACTCTCAGAGAGGCATAGCGTTGTTCCCAGGGAATTTTGGGGAAACTGGCTTGCCCCAAAATTGCCACAGCCATACAAAAGGGCCGCGGCCACTGGGGGGGGGGGGGCGGTGGCGGAAATTCATTTCTTTATGCTCAGGATTTTCTCCACCTCCATTTCTGCCTCCTTGAAAGTTAAGGGGAAGGATGAGGCAGACCGATCCGGCCAAACTGCTTGACTGCTGGGAGGAGTTCTAATTTTATCCCCTCTTCCTCGGTATTTTTCTTTTTATACCCGCCACCAAAAGGAGCTCTTTGTGTTTGTGAACTCCACAGCACCATGATTATAGCCTTCTGTCTTGGGAAAACAAACTGGTTTTATTTAAGCTGCGAACGCAAGGCAAAGAACAAAATCTGCTTTCAGAACAGCGAGCGCTGGAACAAACAGACCCCTCTAATTGCAGCTGAAGAGGGAATATTCAGAATCGCTCCCTTCTAATTTTGGCGTGGAGGGGCGTGGGCCAGCGGTGGTCAAGCCAAAGCAGGTTTTAATTGGCAGTGGCCGTAGATGTTTCAGCCGGCCGATGCCAAGCTGTCCGGGGCTATTAACTGCCGCAGCTAAATCGAACCTCCGTCTTCGTGGATGGTGTTATTTCTGAACTCGAGCTTTTTGGGGCATAAACAGATGAGGAGGGCTGGTTGCCTTCAAAGGCTGCTGGAAGCCTCCGACCAGCCAGTCTTAGTGCAATGATGACTTAGAGCAGGGAGAAAGATCTTCTGGTCCATCATGGATGGCCTACAAGAGGTTCCCCAAAGACTCCTCCCACTCCTGGAAGCCCTGCCCCAGCTTGGAGATTGAGACGTCCCTGTTTTCTCCGATCAAAGACTGGAGACAACGTGGCCTTAGCTTGAGTCCCATTCAAGGACTCCTCGGGCCTCTGGACGCCCTGGGGAAGAGTGCTGAACCCTTTCCTCTTCTCCTGGAAAGGAGGAAGGGAACCTAAAGGGTCAGCTCGTTGGTGCCTTCTTGATCTCTTCCAAGGCTGTCACAAAATGAGCTGTTCCTTGCTGGAGAGCTCAGTGGTTGAGGTCTCTCTTGCTGTGGAGCCAGAGGCTGGGAGTTTGATTCCCCCATGGGGCCTCCTCAACAGGAGATGATGAGCCATCGGCTCCCTTCTGGCTCTGCCATTCTACGATGATGCTGATTTGAAGAGTCCTCTTTGTGGAGATGGAGGGGGACTGCATCCCCCTCCAGAACGGAAATTAGGGAGGCATGAGTGTTTCGCCACTGGGGGAAAAGACTACATGGAGCCAAGTCAACCGTGGCAAGAGGTGTAGCTGTACCCCTGCCTGGCATAATCCAGAGGTCTTGGGGCGGGTGTCCCAGGATCCCCATCTCATCTTAATTCCCCACCACCGAGCCAGAAACACCTTGGTCTTATTAGTTGTCATCATTCCTAAATCAGAACCTCCACATCCAGAAGGGATGTACCCTTGAGTACCATATTTAAGGCACCAAAGAGCAAGTGGTAGAGGCCATTTCTCAGCCTTGCTTGTGGGAACTGAGGGACACTGGGATGGCAGCTGCTGGATTTGATTGCTTGTCACGTGGTGGATCACGGGATGGAAAGCTGGCTGCATGGCCTTTGGGTGCCCCTTCCACTGGACTGATTTCTGTACATTTCTCAAAGATCCTTCGCTTTGGCCATGCGGCTTCTCTTGTCTGCGAGCCAGACGCCCCCAAGCTGTTCATGTTGAGAAAGCCAGCCATTAGTGATGGCAATCATTATTATTTTCAGCCTGGGGCTAATTCCCCACCTCTTACGTTAACCGAGAATTACTCAGCCAGCACTGTTAAAAAAAAAACCAAAATACATTTCCCTTCACTCTTACTCCACCTATACACTGCAGGAGAAGAACTGCCTTATCGCTTTGGAGCAGCTGTATCCCATGGCGAAAAGAGGTTTCCTCAACGGTCGTGTGAAATTTAGAGCTTGTTTCCCAGTGACTAACATACTGTTTATTCATCGCTGTCTCTCTTAAACTTAAATATTTCTACGACAGCTTGTGCTTCGAATGAGGCACTTCTGCTCCTCGCCAGTGTTCCCTGAGCTGATGGACTCTCTTTACCCGAAGGTAGGGCCGGTTCTTCTCCATCGATACGTGCAGCCTTGGGTCTTGGTACTGGACCATAAACTGGGTTTGCTGTTCCTGGTGAGAACAGAAAATTTCACTCCTTGGAACACACCGAGCTTTTAGCGCCACTGCTTTTCTGTCTCTGCAAGGTAAATTTATTAGAAAGAGGAACGTCAGACTGGGAACTCCTTATCCTGAAGCCACATAGGCTGGAGTTTTTCCAAGAGGACAATGTTCCTGTCCAACAGCTGAGTTGAGAGACCCTCATTCCAGGGAGTCAAGGAGAGATTAAACTCGGCACTTACCAGCAAAGCTTCGCTCTGTAGGCATTGACACTAGCGCTTGAGCAACGTCAGATGAAAGCCGGTGATAAGATGAAGGTGGAGTAGAAGAAAGTGCAGGATCACCCAAATCAAAAGCTGGAATCTGCAGGGGTTCCCAGCCTTGGGTCCCCGGCTGTTCTTGGATGAAAACTCCTAGAAGCTTTCATGACCGGCTGTGCTAGCCAGGAGTTCTGGGAGTTGTAGTTCAAGAACATCCAGGGACCCAAGGTTGGGAACCAGTATTCTAAGGCCTCATTAAGAGCCCTGTATCCAGTTCTGGACACCTCACTTTAAGAAGGATGTTGACAAACTGGAGCAAGTTCAGAGGAGGGCAACAAGGATGATGATCAGGGGACTTGAAACCAAGCCCTAGGAGGAAAGACGGGCAGAACTGGCCAGGTTTAGCCTTGGGAGAACAAGACAGAGGAGAGAGAGGAGAGCCCTCTTCAGATACTTGAAAGGTATTTGTACAGAAGGATCCGTTCTTGATCATCCCAGAGTGCAGGAGATGTAATAATGGACTCAAGGTGCAGGAAACGAGATTTCAGCTGAGTATCAGGGGGAAAAAACTTCTCAACTGTTAGAGCAGTACGACAATGAAACAATGACCTCAGAGGGAAGAGGTGTGTGATTCAACGCTGGAGGCGTTCAAGAGAAAACTGGACCACCGTCTGTCAGATCTGCTCTGATTTGGGTTCCTGCCTTGAGTCGGGGGTTGGACTCGATGGCCTTAGAGCCTCTTTCCAACTCCATTATACTATGATTCTATGATTTCTTGGCTGCAAAGTGACGAAAAATGTCAAACAAGATACTTGGAGCTTAGAAAAGGTGTTTTTCCGGGATGAGACATCTCAGATACCTTAAACAGAATAGCTAGCGGTCACGTTGACTAGGAGGATTCTGGGCATCGTCATGCCTTTTATGAAACTCTAGTGGTCGAGCCCATGGATCTATTAATTCAGAATAAAGAGAGAAGGGCTACAGGCATAAGGTCTTATCTTCAACAGATCCAGGTATCCTCTCAGAAATATATATTTATAGCAAAAAAATAAATAAATGTGGGTTTTGGCATGTAATGCTGTACACAAGGGTTTTGCCTAAATAAAAAGTTTTTGTGCAAAAAACCTCTCCCCTGTATTTTTCACACAGAAGAGTCCTGAAATGGAGAAAGTGCAGTAAAATTATTATAACCTTGACCAGCAGGCGGAAAAAAACAAAAACCCTTTGAAACAGGTATTTTTGTCTTTTATCCGGCATTCTGCTTTCCAAAGCGCTTAACTGGATGCCTCTGCAGAGCCCCCCGGAAGAGCAGAAAGCAAACTTGTCTGCTCCTGTTGCTGCTCCATAGCATCTGATATTTTGTGGGTTACTGCCACTGAACATGGAAGTTCCACATAGCTTTTACACTCACTGAGGGTCCCTCTGAGTATCTCTGTAATGCAAATCATTGTTGCCACATGCTGCTTTTGACCCAAGAATGCAGCTCAATATACATGAACTCACTCACCATGTTTATCCTCATAGCAACCCTTCAAGGTAGTTTACGGATTGGCCCGTGGTCATCCATAAAGCCCTGTAGCCAAGTGGAGATCTGAAATAGGTTCCTCTCAGCAGTGGTGGAAACGTAAATCCAGAAGTGCAGGGGGTTATCTTGAGAGTCTCCATAGGGTCCACCTCAAGAGAATTCAAAAATGCTGGTGTATCAACAAAGGAACAGGTCTTTTGTAAGGCTAACAGATCTTTGCTGCCCATTCAAGACCAAACTTTGCATAACAACAGAGGTAGCCAATCTGTTAGTCTTTGGGGGAGAAATTAATCTACTGGCCTTGGATGGATGGTAGCTTTGAACTGGGTCATGAGCAGAGTTTCATCCGCAGTACTGCAGTCTAACTACAGCCACGAGGCGCAGGAGAACTCCCAGACTCCCCCAACCCGCATGACAACTGGGGGTGGGGGATACGCTTCATTACATCTCTCCAGTTTAAAAGGACCCAAACACATCATCATCACCTCCTCGCCCTTTGCGGCAGCTTTTTTAAAAAAACATGGGACCCAGAGAGTATAGATTTTAATCTCAACAACACTCAGAAAAACACAACCGATCCCAGCTCTGGGAACAAACACATGGCGTTTGTATAGATTTTTTTTTTTTTTGGAGACCTAAAGAAAATAGAATTTAGAAGGAAAAAGCTGTGCTGGAGTCTGAGATTTGCACCACAAAGAAACAACTCAGACAATGGCACTCTTCCACCTGCTAATAGGCAGAAATATATATATATATATCAGAACCATTGTCAGAGTAACTGGAAAATATACATCTAAGATGCTAAAGCAGCATTACATAATTCCAAGAGGTCATAAGCAGAGATGCGACCCAGGTTGTAAAGATATACGTGCAGAAGTTCTAGAATAAAATTGATTATGTGTCTTAGTAAAAGCTAGGCTCAGACGGGAAGGCAGACATGACGGAAGAGAGTTCTGCTTACCTCTCACTTTTTCTTAAACGAACTCTGTGAGGGAGATGGGATGTTTCTTACAGGTCAAGGCTATGTTTCGGTAGCACCATAATGCAAATTCCTGGAACCTCAGCTTTCACATAAACGTTTCACATGGGAATCCTGTTGTCATTTGAATTTTTGGCCCCTGATCTTTGTGAAACTCTTCCTGAGGATCCCCCATTAATCTTGGCCATGGCGTGTAGTAACGTGGACTTTAAACCGCTTTTGTCCACCCTGTTTCTCCCTCTCCTTCCCAGAAAGGTTCAAAGGCAGGCTTTCCAATCTGGAAATCTTTTCGTCATTTGGTGCCGGCGTTGTCCCGGCGGGGGCCAGGAGCTGAAAATTGGCCCTTGGATTTCCAGATCTTCCTGCCTTTTTTGGGGGGGATTTTCAGGACTACAAATGCCATTCTTCTCCATTGTTGTCTTGACTCTCATTCCATCAGATAAACATCTCTCTTTCCGGGCTCACTTGCACAATGTCCAGAAGAACGCCAACAGGGATTCTGAACTTGGAAAGCCAGCGCAACTTCATCCATCACTAGATTTTGCAAGGCAGTCAACCCTGAGTCTCCTTTTTTCGATAGGAGCGTCATGGCGCCCTTCTTAAACTGCAGAACGGCAGTCAAGACCCTGTTCATAACCCGCATTCGATCCAACAGGCTCAGGTAGCTAGCTCGAGGTTCGCTCAACCTTCCATTCTTCTGAGGTTGGTAAACTGAATACCCAGCTTGTTGGAGGGGAGGCACAATGCATAATTAAATTATAAACCACCCAGTGAGTGCTTTAAGCACTATGGGGTGGCATATAAGCAATAGGTTTGGCTTTTTTTTTTTTTTTTTTTTGCTTTAATCACTTCAAGGGCTGCGAGAAATATTGAGATTTCATGTTCAGCAGCATGTGCCACAAGAGCTATGTAACCCCACCTCCCAGTCTGTGAAAATGTGGGTTTCGACCAGCAATGATTTTGGTAAACCGTTTGGGGCCCAAAGTGGTTGGAAACTGGATCGAAGGCAGGTGCCTTCCCCCATAACTTTGGGGAGTGAGGGGCCCTCCTGTTCGGTCCAAGCAATGCTGCTGGTTTGCATTCAAGACTCAGAGGACTGGAGGCGGCAAGTTGAGAAGCAAAGAGTCCGTCACTTGCCTTGGAACGCATGGAGAAGTGCTATTCTGTGCAGAAACGGGAGACTTTGTTTTTACCCTGCTTCTTGGAGACATGGGAAACTCAGACCCCATGAACCTGGCAAATAGGTTGCCTCATCAAACCCACCCATTCCCCTTTTTGAAGGGAGGTGTCTTTTCATTTTGTTTGGGACTGGGGAACGTGCGAAAGAGGTCCGATCTTGCTCATTCACTTTTTAAAGAACATTTTCACACCCACAACTTCCCAGAGATGCACATTTATAAACACCTCCCTCCCAGGCTTCTTAGAAGCCTCCTCCAGGAAGAACACCAACGTTGAACGTCAACTTGGAGAGCCGAGCCAACTTCACCCCTCGCTGGTTTTTACAAGGGGCTCCGATGCGCGCAAGCCAGAAGGTTCCCCTTTAAAATCCCAGCTGGCTTTCACAGCCAACCTCCTTCCCGGGATTATTTATAGAGTTATTGGAAATCCGAAGCCGTTTGTTCCATGAAAACATCGGAAGAGTCACATAGGAAGTAAGGAGAGACCAAGGGACTGGCACGGCATCCACGCATCCCTAACCGCAGAGCAGTTTGTGTGTGTGTGTGTGTGTGTGTGTGTGTGTGTGTGTTTGTGTGTGTGTGTGTGTGTGTGTGTGTGTGTGTGTGTGTGTGTGTGTGTGTGTGTGTGTGTGTGTGTGAGAGAGAGAGAGAGAGAGAGAGAGAGAATACTCTTTTGTTCAAAACCCGGTTGGGTGCATTTTCAGATCTCCAGATATCCTTGACACCCATTTCCGTTTACAGAAAGAGGTCACCGAGTACCATAAAGCAAGCAGGTTCTTTATTTGCTTCCCCAGCTTTTCAAGGAAGATGGCATTGTTATGGGCTGGATGGCTTTCTGCAGAATGCAGGGTTCGGGTCAGGCCGGGTTGCTCTCAAGCTGTAAACACGTCTCACCTCTCGTGAACATGAAGAGAGGGCCTGACTTCCAAAGCTTTGCTTCCTGGGGTACGTTGGGGCAAAGTGTCTGAGAAAGAGAGGAGACTTGGGGAGGAAGAGGAAGGAGAGAGGAAAGCCACTTTGGAGGGATGGATAGGTTGCATCTAAAGAAGCACACAAGTCCAGGACTAGGGGTGGGCGCGAATCAAGTCATCCTGTGGCAACACAGGTGCCCTGTAGACACTTCCCCACCCTCCTGGGCTGGTTGGCCCACTCACCATGTGTCACACGCCGCCAGGGTCCTCTTTCTCCGGCGGCCCTCCAGTACAGCCCGGAGGTCGGTCAGCCCTTCCTCGCCCCCTCTGGCAGCCGGACACTCCATGGTTGCACGGGGAGGCAGGGCAGAGGGAAATCCCTGTCCTGCCTTCTTGTCAGCGTGGTCAGTTGCCAGAGGAGGCAGGGAAGGGCAGGTCGCACTTCTGGCTGGACTGGAGGGCCGCCGGAGAAGGAAGACGCACAACGCCATGTGAGTGGGCCAACCCGCCAGGGGTGGGAGACAGGTCCCTGTGGTCCCTGGGGTGCTGTGCAGTGCACTTCGTACAGACATGATGACTTGATCTGTGCCCATCTCGATCCAAAATGGTTAAATCCTAGTGGATGTGAGGTCTTTATTTCATGCCTGCTGCCCTTACGAACTGAAAAACCATTTCAAAGGGACAGACTTGTTTTCTGCCCAATGTTTCCTGTTGTGTTTTCATGGCTCAGTAGGGCAATAAATGAAACATTACTGCAGTGAGAGTAAGACTCTTTTCATAGAACCATGGAATCGGAAAGGGCTTATGAGGCCATCCAGTCCAACCCCCTGCTCAAGGCAGGAACCCAAATCGAAGCAGATCTAAAAGAGGGGTGTTCAGTTTTCTCTTGAGTGCCTCCAGTGTGGGAGCGCTCATCACCTCCCAAAGTCAGGTTTCTATTGTTGTACTACTCTAACGGTTAGGAAGTAGAGATGGGCATGAACCGGGGAAATGGTGGCTTGTGATGGTTATTTGATATTCATGAACCAACTTTCCAATGCAACAAACTTTTTCATAGTTGACGCAATTTGAGACTTCTGGAAGTGGTCACCCCACTGGCTAAAAAGTCCTTTCCTAGGGAGACCTGCTTTGGATGGCTCTAATTTTGTTATAGGTCCACATAGTCAACGGTCTTCATAGTCAAAGCTTTGTTTTTTTTTCCCAGTCGGGATGTATGGAAGTGAGAGCTGGACCATAAAGAAGGCTGAACGCCAAAGAATTGATGCTTTTGAATTGTGGTGCTGGAAGAGACTCTTGAGAGTCCCCTGGACTGCAAGGAGAACAAACCTATCTGTTCTGAAGGAAATCAACCCTGAGTGCTCCCTGGAAGGACAGATCCTGAAGCTGAGGCTCCAATACTTTGGCCATCTGATGAAAAGAGAGAAGACTCCCTGGAAAAGACCCTGATGCTGGGAAAGTGTAAAGGCAAGAGGAGAAGGGGATGACAGAGGATGAGATGGCTGGACAGGGTCACCGAAGCGATCAACATGACTTTGACCCAACTCCGGGAGGCCGTGGAAGACAGGAGGGCCTGGCGTGCTCTGGTCTATGGAGTCATGAAGAGTCGGACACGACTTAACGACTAAACAACAAACAAACTTGGATATCCCAAAGGCAGTCTTCACCAGACTTGGAGAAGGCGGTAAGGAGAGTCAGCGAGAGATGGGCTACCAGTATGTCCAGAAATGCTGAATTATATAAGCCAAGAAGTGTACAAATGGCCAATGCTGATCATAGTTCGGTAATTTGGTTTGTTCTGGGCAGGTGCATCTCACCAAAGCGCCTCCAAACAAGCTATGAAATGGGGGTTAGGGTTGCTTCTCCATCTTTACAGTCATAGCAACTGCAAGCTCTCCTTCTGCCTCCCTGCATGAACCAGCTTTGGAAACTAAAGACACCATTCATTTCCCAAGCTGGCAGGGAATACCACGAGCGAGAAGGATGTTGGCTTTGTTGTAGATCAGATGAATATGAGCCAACAGTGTGATGTGACTGCAAAAAAGGCCCATGCTATTTTACGCTGCATTCACAGAAATATAAATTCTGAGATGTACTAGTTCCCCTCCGTTTAGCACTGGTTAGGTCCCATCTAGAGTATGGTGTCCAGTTCTGGACATCACCCTTTAAGAAGGATGTTGACAAACTGGAGCAAGTCCAGAGGAGGGCAACAAGGATGATCAGGGGACTGGAAACCAAGCCCTAAAAGAGCTGGGGCATGTTTAGCCTTGAGAAAAGAAGACGGTGCGGAGATAGGAGAACACTCTTCAAATACTTGAAAGGTAGTTCTACAGAAAAGGGGCAGGATCTGTTCTTGATCATCTCAGAGTGCAGGAGACGTAACAATGGGCTCAAGGTACAGGAAACCATATTTTGGCTGAACATCAAGGGATAGCCCAGCTGCGGCCCTACCTGGATGTGGGGGCGCTCACCATCTTAGTACACGCGCTCGTAATCTCAAGATTAGACCACTGTAATGCGCTCTACGTGGGGCTTCCTTTGAGGTTGCTGCGGAAATTACAGGTGGTGCAGAATGCGGCGGCCAGATTACTCAGTGGAGTGAAAAAATTCCAACATATTTCGCCCACTCTGGCCGCATTGCACTGGCTGCCCATCAGGTTCCGCATCGACTTCAAAGTGTTAACGCTTACGTATAAAGCCCTAAACGGTTTAGGGCCTCGATACCTGGCGGAACGCCTACTCCCACCAAGTTCTACCCGGGTCACATGGGCGAGCCAGGAGGTGAGGCTGAGGAGCTTAACGCCGAGGGAGGCCCGAAAAGAGAAAACAAGAAATAGGGCCTTCTCGGCGGTGGCTCCTCGCCTGTGGAATAATTTACCTCCTGGTATTCGAGGAGCTCCCTCGCTGGGCACCTTTAAGAATCTATTAAAGACCTGGATGTTTCGGCAGGCCTTCTCACCAGATTACTTTTGATTTTCTTTTCTCCTTTATTGTTTCTTTACTCTAATTGTTTTGTAATTTGTTGTTTTATTTTATTGTATTTTATCTTTGTTGTTGGCCGCCTAGAGTAGTCCACCGTGACTAGATAGGCGGGATATAAATTAAATAAAATAAAAATAAAAATAAAAAAAAAACTTCCTAACTGTTAGAGCAGTATGACAATGGAACCCATGATCTCAGAGGGAGGTGGTGAGCATTCAAGAGAAAAGTGGACAACCAGCTGTCAGATCTGCTTTGGCTTGGATTGCTGCCTTGAGCAAGGGGTTGCAGTCCATGGTCTTATAGGCCCCTTCCAACTCCATTATTCTGTGATTCTAAGCATTTCTTCTTAATTGTGATTTCTAGGCAACTTTCCCTGCAACATAAGTAAAGGCCAATCACCATGATTTTCTACCGAAGATCTACCTTTTCAGTCCGCATGGATATTGTTTGAAACGGATTGCTGAGTTTTTGATTTATTATCCCCAAACATGGGCCAAGGTCAATGTTTCCTTTCCTTAACAGCTAGCTGGGATTTGTAACATGCCTCGGAATAATATTCCATTTGGACCACATCAGAGAGATGGCTGTAAATTAGGCAAACGTCGGGAAGAGGGGGGGGGAACCCCAGGCTGCAGTGCTGGTGATGGTGGTGGCTTTGAGATTGTGATGTGAGTCACCGGCCAGTAGTTATCAAGGGCGGAACATCAAGGCCTTGAGTGGCCAGCCCCGGCCAGTCTCATGCAAAACAGCTGCTTTCTGGCCTTTCATGATGAACGCAGAAAGAATGGAATTCTCTTAGTTCCCAGGCCTGCGTGTGTTCCCAGCTGGCATCTCTCAGCTGAGCGGCTGTTCATACCATTCAAAAACTGGAGCATCTTTGTCTTGCGTAGTGTTTGTTCTTTAAAATAGTAGTGGAGGAAGGTTTGGTGAAATGCATTTGGACTGGGTTTTGAAGTCTTGGACAAGCGCTTTCTAAGGACATGTATCGATCAACCGGTAGCTCACTATTAGGTCTCTGGTGAAGATTCTCAGACATCTAGGTGAGGTTATCTGGAAGTTGAGTCATGGTGACTGGACTTCAGGGACGTGGTGGCGCTGCGGGTTAAACTGCAGAAGCCTCTGGGCTGCAAGGTCAGACGACCAGCTGTCATAAGATCGAATCCACGCGACGGAGTGAACTCCCTTCGCTTGTCCCGGCTCCTGCCAACATAGCCGTTCGAAAGCACGTAAATGTAAGTAGATAAATAGGTACCACCATGGTGGGAAGGTCACGGCGTTCCATGTCTAGTCGCGTTGGCCACATGACCACGGAAACTGTCTTCGAACTAACGCTGGCTCTATGGCTTGGAGACAGGGATGAGTACCGCTCCCTAGAGTCGGACACGACTGGACTAAATGTCAAGGGGAACCTTTACCTTTTAACTGGACTTCATTCTTATTAGGTTGAAACATTTCACGACTCATCCGAGAAGCTTCTTCAGTCTGAGGAGAGTTGGTAGGAAACCCCTGATATCTCCTTCATGTTGGTTTCACTTCCCTCTGGTCTGAACAGGCTCATTAGAGGGATAAGGGACTGGGGGTGAGGGATAATCCCACCTCTGCAGTCCTTCACCACCTATGGTCATGGTAAATATAATCTGTTCACATCACTTTTTTTGATGTAGTACATGATGCATGTTCATTTCTGTGTTTCTGTGTTCTTCGATCCGATTCTTCTAAGTCGTTTTGAGTGTAATCTATTATTCCAGCTGGATATCTAATTACTGGAACTGCCCATGTGTTTATGGTTATGATTGTATTTCCACCGTTTAATTCTGATTTTAAGATTTTCTGCAGTTTTTTTTTATGTATTCCCTTTCTGTCAGTTCTTTCATGTGGACAATATTATCTGCTTCTAGTATTCCAAAGTATTTATAATTTTCATCACTTGATTGTGATTTTCTAATATTGCCATTTTTTAACTCTATTCAATCTAGTTTTTGGATCTTGTCACCATGTATAGACAGAGCTGCACATATGTCAATTCCAAAACTCATTTGGATATCTTCATTAAATATTTGCACTGTGTTTAGCATTGATTCTGTCTCCATGGAATATTTTGCATATAGTTTTAGGTCATCCATGTGTAAGAGATTATTGATTTTTCCTGCTTGTTCTGAAATATGGTAGCCCAATCCAGTTTTATTTAAAATTACTGACATGGGGATTTGTGAGACGTTAAACAGTAGTGGTGACAAAGAATCCCCTCAAAATATTCCTCTTCTGATGCTATATTATTATTATTATTATTATTATTATTATTATTATTATTATTATTATTATTATTATTATTATTATTATTATTATTATTATTGTTGTTGTTGTTGTTGTTGTTGTAGTAGTAGTAGTAGTAGTAGTAGTAGTAGTAGTAGTAGTAGTAGTAGTATTCTCTAAGGCTTTCAGGGCCAGGATCTGATGGTTGTTGTAGGTTTTTTGGGGTGTATGGCTGTGTTCTTAAGGTTTTTCTTCTTAACATCTCGCCAGTCTCTATGGCCGGCATCTTCAGAGGACAGGCATCAGAACTCTGTCTGTGCTCTGGTGCAGTTTGTGGGATAGTTGAGTATTTATAGCTGTGGGATCAGCTTTTTGTCCTTTTCAGGAGATTGGGTGATTAGGGTGATCAGCGTGTTTTTTTGTTGTTGTGAGTTTATTGTTGTGATAAGGGGGAGAGATGATCTGTCACTGTGAGTGATTGATGTCGTTAGCTGGTCTTTTGTGTGCCGTGATCACCGGTCCTTGTGGCTGGGTTGAGTTCGTTGAACATGGCCAAACAGCCTGAAAAACCTACAACAACCATTCTTATTCTTATTCTTCTTATCATCATCATCATCATCATCATCATCATCATCATCATCATCATCATCATCATCATCATCATCATCATCATCATCAAATATATGGTGAGTCAGACTCGAGAATAGTTTCTCAAAGCATCTTTGCGACTTGTAGCTGTTGCTCCATGGTGTCATCGGAACAAGGGGGTGACTCCACATGACCTGCCCCTTCTTGACCACCGGACTGGGAGGTAGTTACCAGAGGTTTTCATGGCACATGAGCAAAACGTCATCTTAGATCATGCTTGCCGAGTTTATGGTAAAGTGCATCAGGACAGAATGTTTTCTTGGCCTGGCAAAAACTCTGCGGTCTGGCTTGAGCGATCAAAGGAGGTTGGGATGCTTGATTGGGGGATTAGCTTGCAACAAAAAAAGAGACCACGAACCATATTCTTCTCTGCTCAAAGGCCCGCGCTATTTACATTTCCACTTAAGTTGGCTGTTTCTTTTAAGATCCCAGGAATTATAAATACAGACGGCTCATTAAGAAGCAAAAAAAAAAAAAAAAAAAAAAAAAAAAAAAGGAACTCAATGGGGAATATCAGAGTGAGCGCAAGCCATGGATTGCCTTATGAGTCCATCACCCGTTCTGGATCATCACCGTTCCTCATGCTGGACTATCGGCCCAGCTCATCTACCTTTGCAAACAGACAGCATTTGGAATCTGTGAAGACTGGAGGAACTATTCCTGCTGAGCTAAAGGTTAGAAGGTTGACGAAGCGAGGAGAGAATTGGTAGGACCAGAGGAAGAGCCAGGGAGTGGCCTGAGGCTTTACAGACTTGGCTTGGCTTTTTCAACACTCCGTTGCACTTCTAGATCAGTGTTGGTTGTGCACGATTAAACATGCATTGAGACAAGAGAAATGTAACCCCCTGGCAGAGCATTGCCCACATCCTGGGGCGGCGATCTTTAATTTCCTTTAGAGTGATTTCCTTTGACGTTTGGGGGGGGGGCATCTTTGTAGAAATGCTGGCCAACTGGAGGAACATTCTTCTGTGACCCTGCCTAGATTATCTTTACCAGGCCGAGGATGGGCAGGAAATAGTTTTGGACCTGGCGCTTGGCCTCTGATGATTTGCCGCAGATTCTTCGAGGGTAGTTAGAAATTAGAGGGCTGTAAGGAGCAAAAAGAGCTTTAGCAGAAGAGCTTGGAGTTAATTCTAGTGTGGAGGGCCAGGGAGTTTCACAAAAGCCTTTTCTGGCTTGGATCAAAATCTGAGCCAGCGAATAATTCCCAGTTTTCCCCTCTTCTACCCATTTTCCATATCATCTCTTCTCCCAAAAAGCCATTCTGCATGCCTGCTAACATCTTTGAGCACATCTCATTGGATGTAATGATACTGCTACAGCTCTAAATACAGAATGGCCCAGAAATCACATCCATCCATCCATCCATCCATCCATCCATCCATCCATCCATCCATCCATCCATCCATCCATCCATCCATCCATCCATCCATCCATCCATCCATCCATCCATCCATCCATATGTATGGTAAGCTGTAATTACTTCTTGCATTATTTTCACATGATGGAATGTCCCCATTATTTTCACCCATAGGATGGATGTAAACGCTGAACAATGAAGAAAGCTGACAAGAAAAAAAAAATAGATTCACTTGAAATGTGGTGCCAGAGGAGAGCTTTGTGAATACCCCTGGACGGCCAGAAAAATAAAGAAGCGGGTCCTACGTTTTTTGAGTTGCAGCCTCCCTTTATAACAGCCTAGTAACCAGTGACCCTTCACTATATTTGCATAAAAATGCATTTTAATAGGGTGAAGCCATCCCTTCTCCAAAAGCAGAGACTTCTTTTCCCCCCAAAGGGTCTGTTTCTCTTAAGTTCAAACTAACATTAAAACCTGCGCCAAAAGATCAAGAAAATTTTTTTAACAACACATATAAGGTGACCCATAGCTCCCTGTCTGAAAACACTTTGTGACCCCTTTGGAGGTCACGGTCCCAGTGTTGGGAAACACTACTCTAGAGGAAGCCAGCAGCTTGAGTCTGCAGGAGCTGAGCAGGGCTGTTGAGGACGAGACATTTTTGAGAGCACTCAATCCACCATTTGAGGGGGCCACGAATCAGAAAAATGGTGATTGATTTCGATTTGTGATTCGTCAAAGTTGACGAATCACAAATTACAAATTTATGATTTTTTCCCCTGATGAACTGATGAATCAATCTGTCAATTTATTTTTTAGTTTTAAATCCCATAAAATGCCCCCCTCCCAAACCTAGATACATCAAATTCACAGAGACTCTTTCAAACCTTGCAAGTTTGGTGAAGTTTGGGGTTTCGGACATCCGAGTGATACACCCACAAAGAGCCTTACCCCAGGAAAGTTCCCCCCAGGCACCTAGAGACACCAAAATTCCAGAGACAGTTTCAATGGCTTTCTTCTTCAATCCATCCAAATTTGGTGAAGATTGGATTTCAGACATCCAAGTTAAACACCCACAAAGTGGGTCCCCCCCAAGGAAAGCAGCCTTTAGCAGCTGCCTTGGGGAAACCCAGTCTTCACCAAACAAAATTGGAGAGGAGAGTTGTAGGAAGCTTCTCCGTAATTTTGCTGTCTCTAGGTTCCTGGGGGCAATTTTCTTGGGGGTGTGTGCTCTTGGTGGCTGTATAACTTGAACATCTGAAATGCAATCTTCACCAAACATGGAGGGATTGTAGAGGAGAGTCAGAGGAAACCTCCATGCCATTTTGGTGTCTCTAGGAGACTTGGATGCCATTTAAAAGCTGAAAAAATATGAATCAAAAATAACATCCATTGATTCGTATTCATTGCGGGCATCGAATTGTACACATACGAATCTACGAATTTGTGATTTTTGAATAAATGCGGTGATTTGGTTTTTTTAAATTCATACCTATCTCAAGTCAAGTGCGACTTGACAGCACATAACAACAACATTGCAATGCATTTTCCATTGCTCTCCCTGGGTGCCAGAACTGCTCATGAACAGCTCTGTGAACCAGCCTGATCCTGCTTAGAATCAAATGAGATCCGACGAGTTCAATATGATATTGTGTTGACTAGAGGGAGAAGCCTTCTCCTGGGTGAGCTTCTTCATCCGTCCAGCCCTGTCTTGTCTTCTCTCACTGACAAAGTTGTGATTTTTAGAATAAAGACCCAGCCTTCTCTTGGAGACCTTCAGCTTGTGGCGATATCTCCTGAGCACTAACGGGGCCTCCTCCTTTCCATTATCAGACAACATCAAAGCGTTCAGGATGGCTGGTTGACCACCCAGAGCCCAGAGCTTGCGCTGAGAAGCGTTCAACCACGTGTGCTTTTCCTGAAAGCTGAAGGATGCTCAAGTGCAAACAGGCAGTCTGCGAGAATGAGGCTGGGTTCCCCACAAGGTTTTTTAAAATTATTTTCATTTTTTGTGGCTTCTCTTTCTCCCTCTCTCTCTCAGTGCAGCCCACAAGCCAGAAACAGAGTCCCCGAAGGACTGAAACCACAAGGATAAAGTTACTCGCGAGGAAAAGTTTCCAAAACAGAGTAGAAAAATTACAATTATATAAAAGAGAGGGAGAGAAAAATGCAGGCCCAAGCACAAAGCGAGGCCATGCTGTGTTCTAGTGGCTCCCACCCTATAATTATGTCAAAGATACTGGATGCTACGGGGATATTTTCAAAATAAGCAAATCCTCTACGATTTTTTCCCTCAGAAGTCCCAGCGCTCGCAGAGAGAAGGCTGAGGGGGGGTCAACCGGTCCATGCCAAGACAGGGTAATTTCTCCCTCATCCCACTCTTATTATTGCTTGTGGACTAGAAACTTCGCCAGAACAGTTTCATGCACTGTGAGGAGAATACTTGAGGCTTTCAGTGAAAACTGCTCGGATTTAAACAACTGAAATGAATGTTTATTTTTAAGCAGTTCGCTTTCTCGGAGAAGAAGCCCTGAGGAGAAGGGAAACATCGCCAGTGAACGCTCTGGTTTTTTCAGAGTCTGACATAACCTGGCATTCTGAAGCTTGGAGATTAGGCTCAGAATTTAGCACCCGTGTTTGGTTGGACAACATGTCCCAGAATTCCCCGGCCAGCCTGGCCAAGAAGTCAGCAATGCTCTTGCAACAAGCCCGTGTTTATCTCACTACGTTTTCCTTCTTCGTTGTTTTTTGACCTTTCTGTTGGCCTGGCTCTCCTCTCTTGGCATAGGTGATGCCAGATGGTTGCTCAAGGGGAACATTTGAGGTCCACAAATGATATTTCCATGTCGACGTTTTTGCACTCCTGCATGCTGCCTTTAGCTGGTTTGGCTGGGGGAGGGACCTTTCTGGGCAGGGGTGACTGTCCATCGATCCAGCCCTAACCAATCATTCTTTCTTTGTCTCTGAACTCAAAGAGAGCCCCGCCTTTCTGCTCAGTGCCTTTTCCCTCTCTTGAGTCACCATAAATTGAGGGCCACCAGCTGTGGCCAGCCAGGATTTCTGGGAGTTGCAGTCCAAGAAAATCTGGGGACCCCAGATAGGGAGCCACCAGACTAGAAAATGGTAGATTCTCCTTCACGGAAGCGGTAGATCCCCTGCTTTAGCACAAGGTCGGACTCAGTGACCTTTGAGTTCTCTGGCAATTATAAACTTCTACCATTCAATGATAGGAAATGCATTTCCCAGACACGTTGAATTCTGGAGGGCCCGGCCAAGACACCAAGCTTCCCTTGACCTCCCGCCTATTTGGTGCAGACATGCAGCCAAGGACAACAAAATCTAGGCACCAAACACAGTAAGTGGACGCACTGCTGTGTGTCGCCACGAATAGTCTTTTCCTTGCCTGCCCCCTCAAGGCACCTTCGTTCTCCATCTCTTTCCTTGGCCTTCACATTTTAAGGAAGGAAGACACACACACACAAACACACACAGAGACAGACATGTCAGTGGGCAGCTGCTTCCTATCGCCAGGGTTGGCACAGTGGTGGCCTCATCCTTTCCATCAGGTCCTTTCCATCAGGTCCTTCAACCCGTTCAGGTTTATAGGGAGGGTCAATGGGAGCCCTGGACTCTGTTGACCGGCTGGTCCTTTGCTCTTTGCAGAGAGCAAGCCAAGGGAATGGCAAAGTGAGCTGATCTGGCATGCAAGGGCCACAGAGGGACACAAGCATGCGGGGCAGTGCATTTTAAGGCTGGCCATCCCATCATCAGGGCATCCAGAGGGGAGAAACAGGCTGGAAATGTGTGTTTCTTGTAGTAGGTTTTGGACATCAAGGGGTTGCTTGGGTGCCTGTTGAAATTAAACTTTGAACAATGGAAATCCAAAGGCTGGCTGTAAAAGTCTGTATTTTTTTTTAACCTCCTTGACAACTCAACCGGCTTTCCACTGCTTAGGATTGAACGTCAATTGAGCGTCATTGGGCCTCCGTTGGACTAAATGCACTTCACTCCGAAGACTTTGCAGGGAATATGATGCAGATTAAGCTGGACGTCTGGACGGACGAGACTTTTAGCGCTCAACAAGCTGCCAGCTTGTTTCTCTCACTGTCTATGTGCCTCACATTGTGGTTGTCTTGGAAAAGCAGCCGATCTGAGACGGGCTGCGTTCTTCAGCCTCCAGACGCAGCATTGTTCCAACATGCTGTAATTTCACCGTTCCACTGCTTCTCTTCACCTTGCTTTTCATGTCTCTCGAACCCTAGTTTAATCAAGGGCAACTTCACATTGAGAGAGCAGCTTCACAATTGGAGGGTGATAAAACATTATCCCTCCCAGAGCTGGGGATGTTAGGTTTAAAAATTAATTGGTTAAATATTAGAAATTAGCTTGTAAATCAGAAAAAAACCCACACTTAACTGGTTCAATTAGCATTATTAGCACTTGAATCCACACATTAGTTTCTGTCAGCTGGCATTACCCTCCCGTTTCTCAAGGGAGAAGAATACATGCCTCCCTTTACAAATAAAGTTTATAATACAATAACAAGTAATTATTTTATTGATTGATTGATTGATTGATTGATTGATTGATTGATTGATTGATTGATTGATTTGATTTGATTTGTATCCCGCCTATCTGGACCACTGGACCACTCTATATGGTGTCAAGTAAATTGTGATCTATGATTTCAGGTTTCCTAGATATAAATGATAAAGCTGTTGCCCTTCCCTTCTTCTGGGAATACTCTGGGTTTATGCAGCTTACCCAAGGTTATACAGGCTGGCTCTTCTTTCTGGGGGCACAGTGGGGAATTGAACCCCGAACCTCCGGCTCTGCAAACCCAAGTCACTCAGCATAAGGCTTAGAATAGGATTAGTTTAATCTTAAGAAAATGACTGAAATAAAAGTAAAATAGCCAGTCGTGTGACTTAATCCGGTTAGAATGCAGAATACTTCTCAGGTTTTTGGGGAATTATCATCTGTGACCATCACAAGCGCCAGTGCTGGAAACGATTGTTTTCTGAATAGTCAGTTGATTGCTGGATAGCTCAGTGGTTTAGGCATCTGGTTGTGGAGCCAAAGGTTGGGAGTTCGATTCCTCCGCTGGGCCTCCTTGATGGGAGATGGACTCTACGATCCATCAGGTCCTTCCAGCTCTGCAGTTCTAAGAGGATGGTAAGATGATGATCATTCCCTCTCAGCGTTTTGAGCACAGCACTATACAGTAATACGTTTTGCCTAAAAGTAGAGGGTTCATTAGAACTCCCCATGGACAGGTTTCCTATCTGATTCCAGAACAGCTACGGAGTGTTTTCCCGTTCCACCCAAATCAACGTCGCTGCCCCACAAATGAAAAAGAAACACACACACACACACGTTGGGTTGATTTTCATGGTCCTGCCCCGATGGTGTCTGTAGCAGGAAAGGAAGCCCCATCCCATTATTTATAACTGTGTGCCATCAATTCAGTTTAGATTTCTGGCAACCCCATGGAGTGCTCATGGTGTTGATGATGAAGATGAGGCTTGCCAGGTCTCAGAGAATGAGCTGCTGTGCCAGGAAATGGCTGGGCTCCCCTGAATCTCCAGGCCAGGCAAACAAATGTCAGGAGCAGTGGTGGAATGAGTCTCGTTTATTGTTACAGGGTGGTCATAATGTTTGGGTACACAACTCCAACCCTCTCTGAATGGCACCGGGGCTCACTGGCTTCCGGCATGCGTTGGGGACATACTGTATTTTTTGCACCATAAGACTCACTTTTTCCCCACAAAACAGGGGGGTGGAAAGTCTGTGCATCTTATGGAGCGAAGAAAACAGATTATATTTTCCTGTTTTCTTCTCCTAAAAAATCGGTGCGTCTTATGGAAAGGTGCGTCTTATGGAGCGAAAAATACGGTAATATATTTAGGAAGTCGTATAGGGGACCAACGGTACCTCTCCCCCTCCTTCATGCCTGCAGCAGACACATTACGTTTCCACTGTTGAAGAGGCTCCTGCCTCTTGTGACATCACAAGGTCCCACACCATGACCGCACAGAGACCCATCCCAGGGCATTGGGCCCCAGATTTTATAATGAGGGGATGGGGAAGATGCTCCCATGAAAGCCCCTGACAAACAAAACAACACTTCAAAGCCATTCCGGAAAATTCTTTTATTGGTTTTGGAAAAGAAGCTAAGCAGGTATCCTCAGCGGAGACAATGGCCTGGTTCAGCTCCAGCAGGACACCTGCCTTCTGGTCCCTCGCTTCCTCCTGGGGCAGAGGAAGTTTCGGGCCCTGCAAGAGAAAAAAATACCAACTAAGGGGCGAACTCGTCCATGGCTGTCAACCAGCTTCAACCCAGGCGTATCCGCCGACCAGTGTTCTGGCAACTTCATCCCAAAGTTCTGCCTGCCAACATCCACTGGCTTCCACCAGGAATATCCACACGTTCATCTCTTCCACTCCACTTCTGAAGACAGCCTCCACCAGCTCCCAAATGCTTGGGTCACACACACGCCCAGGCGACATCCCCATGGAACACCAGCCAGCCCATCCACACACACATTCATTCCACCAGCCATTCACACACCCACACACAGGCTTCTATCCACCGATATCCACCAAACTTCGGCCAGCTGATTTCAGGAGGCTAACATCCACCAGCTTCATCCGCCAACCTCTGCTGGCCTCCGCCTTGCGGCATCAGCCAGTTTCCACCGGCAGATGCCACCAGCTTCTGTCAGCCAACATCCTCCGACTTTCCCCTGGTCCATCACCGACATCAGCCAGCTTCAAGCCACAGATCTCCACCAGCCTCGAGCTGTTAACTCGCAAGCCCACTTAGCAAGTTCAGAACTTGCCTTGGGCAGAAGGGCTGGGCCCCCTGCAGTCCCTGCCACTCTCTCTGCTCGACTGCCCTCTGGCCACTGACCTCCCTTCTGGTCTCCTGCCCTGCGCAGCAGAAAGGTGGGGCCCCTGTGAGGTCACAAAGACCCAGGAGGATGGGGTTGGGTTCCGAAGGCAGCAGCACCCTTGGGATTGGCTGTCCTGAAGATGATGTCAACAGTCCCTCTTATGTGATTTACCCACAGAAGCTTGCATTTTATATGATTTTTAAATACAGTGGTGCCTTGCTTGACGAGGATAATCCGTTCCAGCAAAATCGCTGTAGAACAAAATCGTCGTCAAGCGAAAGTAAAAAACACATTGAAACACATTAAAAACCGGTTAATGCATTCCAATGGGCGAAATACCTCATCTTCCAGTGAAGATCCTCCATAGGGCGGCCATTTTCCAGTGCCTGTAGAGTGAAAAAGCAGTCCTGAAAACAGTGGGGAGCCATTTTGCACAGCGGGTGGCCATTTTGAAACTGGACGATCAGCTGTTTTCTGATCGGCGTAAAGCGAAAAATCATCAAGTGATTTTTTCCTATTAAAACATTTTGCGATTGCTATAGCGATTGCAAAATACTCATCGTTAAGCAATTTCCTCATCTAACAAGGTAATTGTCAAGCGGGGCACCACTGTATATATTTTTATGAGTGACCTATAAATGTATCACCTGCCACCAATCCTTCTGATTGTTAAATCTCCCCATGTTGACCTTCTGACAGGATTCTAGGCTGGCGCTCCAAAAAGTTATCTTCCAGCATCTGCACGAAAAGGAACTTTCCTAAGCTCTGAGCAAGGGGGGGAAAATGTAATAATTGAATAAGGATGAGCACAGTAACACAATGCAGCCTTTGACCCTTTTGGGGGTCTCTCGCTCTCTGCCTCTTTTTGGACATTTTTTTCTTGTCCTTGCCATGAAAAAGATAATATAAGGAGCCAATTAAAAAAAAAAACTAAGTGTTTGAAACACATACCAGTATTTTAACACCAGCCCTGCACTATCAAACATGCAGCTGTGTTTCAAAATGCCCCCAGCCTTTGGAACTCCCTCCCACTGGAAGCCAGACTTGCCCCATCTTTGCTGTCCTTTCATAAACAGGCAAAGACCTTCTTCTTCAGTCAAGCTTTACCTTATGGACTGGCTGCCTGGGTTGGGATTTTGAATGGACTGTTGTGACTTATTGCTTTGAACGTGTTTTTGATGTTGATTTTGTTTACTGTTTTTAGAGGGTTATTTGTTCCTGCAAACTCCTGCTATGTTTTGTTGTGGTGGTTCAGTTGAGGGCCTAACTGGGACCAGGCTGTAAGTGCTGAAGGGAATCAGCGAATCTACAGAATAAAATCAATAGAAATTGCAGATACACAACAGTGCCATTCCTTGCTGAACCACTGTCTGGTTCTAGAAACTATGATAATGTAGTCCGCACTCCTGCTTTGCAGATTCTTTACCAGCAAAATTCACTATGCCACAGTGATAGTTACATTACATTTGCTATGAACTTTTTGGAAAACTGGATGCCTCTAAGGCTCACATCTTTGTCACTATATAGTAGGACTCTCTATGCATAGGCATATCTGCACGACAACCTTTTCTTTTGCAAGGCTGCCCAAACGCAGAAACCTGCTTCCCTGTCTAAAACACCATTGCAAAAAGACTTTTGCCACTATCATCCCATTGTTTGTTGGCTTCTTTTGAGAGATGTCGCCCGACCCACAGGAAGAGCGGCTGTCGGTAGACCATCTCACCGCAGACCCTCTAGCAGGAGAGAGAATTTCAGTGTGTGTTTTTGCCAAGCCAGCTCCCTCTGCGTAGGCTCTACAGGCACATCAACCAGAGGATGCTGGAAAAAAAAGACACGAATGAGCTGGAAAAGAGGGAAAGTCTTACACTGGCAGATGAAGCTCTTTGCAGTATGAAAGACAATCATACAGCAGTCATGAGGTCCATTACAGGGAAACCTAAACCACGTCTGCTTTGGGGGAATCTCATTTTAAAAACAGAGTATCCTCAGAGAATTTACAGAGAAGGAATCAAGACCTCTTCAGTTGTTCAAAAGATCTGTGGAAGTCCTGTATTCTTTTCTAGGTGACATTCCGGGGATCTTTATTTCCAAGAGAACATTTGATGGTGTTCCAATTTTATTTTGGCTCTCTGAGTCTATTTTTCTTCCATTGTCCAGCCCGGACTCATCTGTCCCATTTTTTTAAGCTTTGGGGAGTGCTGATGTTTTACAAGAAAGGGACAGCAACGTCTGTTATTACTCCAGGCTCGGATCTGTTGAGTGCCAACTCTTATCAGGCTCGGGGGCAATCCACAGTTTTGACTGACCGTTTTTATAAATAAATGTTTTCCTGTTTGTTTCCCAGAGCTGATAAACGAGCATGAGCACAGTACATGGGAATCTCCATGAAAGCAGAACAAGGTTTTGATGGTCAAATATGGGCTGCAATATTTATTTCGGTTTCCTTCTTGATAATCCTGATGAGCCGTTGCAGTGTTTCGTTACAGGGCAAGCAAGATTGGCTTTGAATATTTCTGGTGGTGTTTTGTCACGCAAGAAAAAAAAATGAGACTAGGTAAAAGTTGGAACGGAAAGGAATAGAAGAGGATGCAATGTGGACTTCTTAGTTAAAAATTGATGCCCAAACCGGCGGAACGTGCTGGACAAACATCCGGACCACATTTTCGACCTCAAACCCAATGGATATGACTATTTCATTAGCCCTTCGTTGCCCCCAACCTGCCCAAATAAAACACAAGGGCCCAGAATGGCAACGTACGAGTAAGATAAACCCAACCCAATTCACAGCACATGTGTGACTTGATGAGATGGGGGAAAAAGCAAATCATCGGCAAGACCAACCTCCCACTGCCCATTCCAGACAGAAAATCGATATTGTGAAAAACAGCCCCAAATGGAGGCGTCCGAGGAAGACCAGCCCAACGAAATTCACCAGATCCATCTGACTAAAGGGGATGGATAGAAAACATTCACAAGATCCACATTCCAGAACCTGTGCTGGGTAGAAAATTAATCTTGTGAAAAACGGCCTTGAACGGCCTCTTCCGAGTTGGCCAGCGCCTGTCCCCGAATGATCGCTGGCAAACAGAGCTTGAAAATCTACATGGTTCGTTTGCCAGTGGGAGAGTCACACCTTGGCCTTTTTGCTCTGCCATAGAGTCTGATTACTTTGCCTGTCAGTCATATGCCCAATATTTTTCCACTGTTGCTGAAAAGTCTGCCCTCCAGAGCATGGGATCCTAGAATGATGGAGTTGGAAGGGGCCTCTGAGGCCATCCAGTCCCACCCCCTGCTCGAGGCAGGAATCCAGATCCAACCGAGTCAAGTCACTGGAGGAAATTAAGTCCAACTTTGCTAGCAAGTCTTGTGACTTGAATTCCCATCCCTGCTAGGGGATGATGGGACAGGTCATTTCAAAAAAAGTCACTTCCCATGCTCTGGTGAGAGGCTAACCGCAGTGAGCTTGGTGGGTTTTGCTTCCAAGTGAATGTACGAACAAGGAGAGGGAGGGGGAAAGGCAAGCGGGTGGCAGAACGGTTTAATGTGCGGCCAAATAAAGTTGGATCCAGCGGAAGTGGGGGTTACTTGCTTGGCCGCTTTCTGTTTCCACCTCGCCTGTTCCAAACCTTTCGAGTGAAGATTAACCGGACCGGAGGAGCTGTGGTTAAAGGAAGACAGAATGGGCACCAAACCGTGCCAACTGACCCACCCCCCCAAAAAATACCCCAAACGCCGGATGCAATCTGCTCTGCGGGCTAATGCTTGACTACGTTGGGGTGGGTGGGAGTTAACCATCTTTGAAAGGCCTTTGGTCCATGCTCTTCCTGAGTAAAGTCCGGGATTGTTCAAGCAGAGTCACGGGTCAAGGAGGCTGCTTGGGGGGAGGGGGAACAAAAATGGTGAACTCAGCAGGCTGCTCAGCATCCGGTCCAGTCCGTTCAGGCTGTGCAGAATCCAGGTGGACTTTCTCCTCCTGCTGACACGTTCGGGGAATGGAAGCATAGTTTTTAAGCAACGTCCCACAGAGGCCAGGTAGCCAAAGAGCAACTGGGGCACCCTAGTGGGGGTGAGGGGAAGATAAGATGGCCCCAAGTACTCCGAATTTCGTGTGATATAACGACTTGCTCCGCCCAAGCAGCAACGAGGGAGTGTGTGTTATGTATGCAAAGAGTCTGGTTCAATTCCAGGCACCTCCATATAGTTCTGGGAAGATTTGCATCTGGGGTGGGTTCAAACTATACATTACCAGATATGCTGGCAAGTCTTCGGGTCTGAGTGCGAATCTTCGGGCCGGAGCCTGAGTCCAAAACCTCGAGTCGATGGACCAGTCCCCCGATTCGGACGAACGGGTCAGAGTCGTGATTCGAATCCAATCTTGGGGGGGGGGGAGGAAACCGAGTTGCTTCCAACTCAAGTTGTAGGTTGTGAGACCCAGTTAGCAAGTCTTCATCCCTGTACATTACACATAGCACGTCTTTAGAAGTGATTGTGTCCAAGGGCTGAAAGACAGCTGATTGTCACGGCAGGAACTTTTTCTGATGTCCCGTCATTTTCCAAATGAGGTTTTCTGTCTTCTGCTGCATCACTGAGGTTTGTGGGCAAATCTGATTGCTCAGTTAGGCAGGTCTGCCCGAAGGACATCTCTGGGACTTCAGCTTCTGAGGGTGTGCTATGTATAATGTGTAACTTGACCCCTCTAAAACCCCAAGTGGTCCATGAAAGCCAATCTGTCAGGGATGCTCTAGCATCCCTACCTGGGTGGGAGTTGGATTAGATGAACCTTTCTATGATTCTGCGATCACTACCGGGTGGAAGCTGAAGGTCTCCCGCTTCCATCTGGCTGGCTAGCCTTCGTTTGAGGACCAGGTTGAGGTTGAGACTCTTCTGTTTCTTCCGGGGCTTTGAAAACGGACTTCCTTGGAAGCCAATGCCAAAAAAATCGCTCTTTCTGGCAGCTGAAGTAGCTTCTCCGAGCCCTTGATTCTTTATTTCTACCACCAAAGGCACAAGAGTTTAATTGGGGCCATGAAGAGCCATTGGTTTTGCAAAAGACCTGCTCTCCATTTGTGGATAGGGGCTAATCCAGCTATTGTGTCTTTGGATCGCTCCTTATGGCGGTCGGTGCCCCAAACAGCCCTCTGAGAGGATCCTTCCCACATTCTTTCTGAAGGCAGCTGCCATATTGAAGGGCAACATTCAAAAGGAGCTGGATGGTCAAGGCCGGCCTCTTTTAAGGTTGCATTTCTCCCGTTCAGGAAGGACAACACTTCAATAAGTTACTTTTTTGGATTACGACTTCTAGAGTCCCACACCCATCATGGCGGGGGGCCTCTTTCATGTTTGACCCCCTCAAACAATGTGCCCTGTTTTCTTAGGTTGCAAGATATTTCTACTAATAACTCTTCTCCCTACTAACTGGGTTGTTGGTTGTTGCTTTTTTTTGCAGGGGTCTTTTTCAAAATTACACCGCACCATAGGCTTTGTGCCCGTTGCTATAGAAAAAAAAAGAGACTATAGCCATTTTAAACCCATTTGATGGCAAATTTCTATTAAATCCTGCAGACAGAGGAGAGGAGATCTCTCCGGTACGACGAACCAGACAGTTTTACAGTCTATTCTGTGTTCAAATAGGTTACTCACAAGTTCTGGAAAATTCAATTTTCTTCCAAGAATAGAGACATTTTCCCAGCAGCTTTTCTAATTCTACTATTTTTTCGGGTTGTTCCCGCCCCCCCCCCCGGCCTCAGATTGCAGTAGTCAAAAGGACCAATTCTCCAGCTCCAGAAGTAACACCCTAGCTTTCCAAGTTACACAGAACTCTTCATGGGCTATAATGATAATGAGGCTTTTGTTATCACCCGGAAACTTGCATGTTCTGAGACTCTCCGAGATGAGTTGTATGAAAGACGCTGTGTTGCCGGTTTCGCAAGAGATTATGGCCAGCCAGAAAAGGCAGCCGTGTAATGGGAACCATAAGGTTGACTGATTCACTCTGGCCCCTTCCACTTCTCAGGGGAGGATGATGAATGAAACACGTCCACTTTTGATAAGATCATCACATTGACAGAGGATTTGGGGGGGGGGAGTCCAAGGGAAGCCAAGGGGCTGTGTGGGGTCGGCATTTATAGGGGAAAATTGGATTAATTGATTGATTTAAAATACTTAGAAACAGAGAATCACAGTGTAATGAACTTGGAAGGGCCTCTAAGGCCATTGAATCCAACCCAATGCTCAAGGCAGGAATACAAACCAAAGGAGATCAGACAGATGGCAGATTTGACAGACAGGGACCTCCACTTGGAAAGAGGCTCAGTTGTTTTTTTTTAACATGTGTAGGATGTGGGTGGATGATTAGCTTTCTAGCTGGGTCGTCTTCTAATTACCTGTACCAGCCAGCATAGACTTCTGATAAGGTCATTTAAAAATTAAACAAAGTTTCTGAAACTCCAAAAGAGGATCAGGCAGGTGGGAAAGAATTATCTTTTGCATCTCAGAATGGCATGATTAATTTTACCAGCCTATGGAGAAGGCTAGAAACGATGTTAAAAATCTCACTTTGCTCTTCTCTTGCAAATTAAGCTGGCAGTTTGCTAGCTGCTGGCATTATGTGAACTAAAACAGAAGACAAAGAAAATTAGAAGGTTTTTAAAGAAACCTGACAGTGGCAAGCCCTGGGTCTTAGCCAGTGAAGCAGTGGTAAATTGGAAAGTTCAGGTACTCATACAATTCCCCCAGCCAGCTTCCCTCCGTAAGAAGAATCCGAAATGCACAAAATTAGATGGTCTTTATCCATAAATGAAGAGCAGGTCTTTTGTAAAGCCTATGGCTCTCAATTGCCCATTTAGGATCAAATCATCCTCCAAGACCTGCTATTACAACATGAATAGCTTAAACAATACACTGTTTCTGGGGAAATCCTTTTCTCACACAGCTATTGTGAGGATTGTAACTAAGCTCAGAAACCACAGGGAAGGAAGGACAGGGCATGAAGGATAATGTCATTATACTTGTTGCTCAGAAAGTCTTGACGCACTCATCCTGAGAACCCTGAATCAATTACAGCATGGGTCTCCATGTTTCACTGTCTTGAAGCAGGGCATTCTTAAAAGCAAAAGGCGTTCTGTTTCTTCCAACATCCGTAGGCCTCGTATGGCTAATGAATATGCTTTTGTTGTGTAAGTGTCTCTAGTTACATGGGGGGGGGGAGCATTTTATAGGATTTGGAACTGAAAAAGTGAATTGACAAAACTATTCATCAATTCATCATAAAAAGCATAAATTTGTGATTCGTCAATTTGGGTGAAGCATAAAAACAAATCATTATTTTTCTGATTCGTGTCCATCTCTACCAGAGATTCTCGACACAGGAACTGTATATCAAGACATTTATGGGCTTTCTAGCTGCTTCAAAGCTGGTTTAGCTAAAGAGATGAAATTGTTCGATTTTAAATGGAGCATCCCTTTAAAGGATTACGTGGTCCAGCATTTCCTGGCCTTTACCACTTTTGCCTACAAGAGTGCACAGCAAATATGCCATATTTTTTGTCACTCCTTGAGATGTTTTAAACTGGGGGCAGTCCTCCCTCCCAAAAAAAACCAGAAGTGGCGTCTGGATCATCTTGTCAGATTTCACAACATCAGGTGTAAACTCATGAAACTTATGTTTTTCCAGTTTTCCGTTCTGGTAGACCAGTCTCAGCAGTATCAAAGGAGAAAGTTTGGCTTGTGTACGTGAAATCCGGGATCCCCTCTCTATCAGCTTATATTAGTCTGCTCTGGCTCAAGATGAAGGAGTTTGCACATGTAATGTACAATGTCTGTGAACCAGAAAGCCAGACGTAAGGAGAATGTAATGAGCAGGGGGTTGCTAAGTACATGCCCTTCCGCTCCTTATGCCATTTGGAACAAAAAAGGGAGTAGCAATCCAGGGTCAAGCCCAAATGTATGATACTCAGACAATGTCCTCAGAGCATGATAAGTTTTATGACACTCCATGGTAGTTCGAGACTGTGATGGTTTGACACAGCTGACATTTATCCCTGAAGGAGTTGATTTCAGTTTGAGATCAGATAACCAAGTCCGTCGCGTCAATATTCATCTGAGTATCTGGTATAAGCTGCTCCCTTGTAGCTGCAGGTGCTAACGCTTAACTCAACTCAAAGCCATCCGCAAGCCATTACAACAATGGATTAAAAAAAAAAAAAACCCTGCAGGCACAAATACTTAAAAATGCATGAAACTTATACACAAGTTGCAGACAGCAGACTTTAAGTCATGTTTCATAAAAGTTTCAAAGCGCCAGAGCGCGGATATACCACAGACATATTTTTTAAGGATCAAAAGGAGAAGGAGAATAGTTTAATTTCATTCTATCACTGGTGAGTCCCGCCAGCTTGGAAAAACTTGGCATGTGCCATGTGGGATAGTAATAAGGCCATTAGGGATGTTATCCGTAAGCTTGGCTGTCAAGGCCGATTGCTTTTTTCTGCCTCTCTAGATGCTGCGAGGGAGAGGAACAGTTTTCCCATCCCTGTTCGTGGACTGACATATTACTCAGTTAGCTGGGTTTTATGTGAATTCTTGGCAATTTATCCGGATTCTCTTTGTGCCCATTTCTATAATCATGTGCCCCAGAAGTACTTTGTCTTTGTCATCCGGGACTGCTGCTCCGTGACATTATGAGACTGTATTTATGTAACTCTGTAAAGCCCTTCATCTGATTTCTGGGTTTGAGCCTTGACATCTCAGGAGACAGAATGCTGGGGAGCTGTTGATGCTGCTTTCAGGTATGGGGCTCGGTGGCCCCTGGCATCTCTGAAAGGTGGGGTGAGGTTGGACACGGACGCTTTTCGAGAGAATTCTCAGCCAAGAGAAAAAGTAAACCCATCCCTGGCTTTTAGAAAATGTTCCAGCCTCGTTCTGAAAGTGGATGAAAATGTCCTGAACAAGGGCAAGGTTGATTCAGAAAGCAGTAAAAAATAGATGCCTCTAAATCCAGTTTTTGCAACTCCCGATACAAACAATCGGAGCCGCAGGGACTTGAAAGCTGGAATGTAAATCTTCGTGGTGGATTCTATTTTTTAAAAAAGTTGCAAACAGCTTAAAGGTACCAAAATACTTCCCCGCTGTGTACTTTGAGGGAGAACGTGTCACAAAGGTGTAGTTGGTTATTTTTAAATATTTGTGCAATTAAAAGCCAAGAAATTTGCCAAGCGCTGTGGAAGTCGGAGGGAACCAATTTACGACGTGAATGTTTGCAAAAAGGAGCACCGAGCAGAAATAGATGGATGCTCCATTTCTGCTTTCAGGTAACTCCACCTGATTGGCTATACAGCATTAGTACATCTTTCAGGGTGTCTGTCCATCCCTAGTTGGTTGGGATTATCCCCCCCCCTCCCAGGAAGAAGATAATCAAACCAGGCCTTGGGGAAATGATGGCAGTCAACGTACATTAAGCAAAAAGGAAGCAAGCTGGACTTGGGAACGCATTTCACAAATATGGCAGGAGAAATGGGCAGATATTCAGCCCAGCCTTCTGGAGAAAGTGCTGTGTCTCCATTAAACACGACTTGGAGGCCAGTGGGCGGGAGGCATAAGGGGCTACTAGTTTAAATTAATTTAAGGGCTATTATGTCAGACAAAGAAGATGGAAAGCTAGCACACTTAGGTTTGCATCTTCACTCTTCCTTCTCCATGTCTTGGTGTTCATTCCCTCCTTCAGTTACAACTGGATGTTGTTCATTTAAGCTGGGAGTTCGATTCCCCCCACGGGGCCTCCTGGGAGAAGAGCCAGCTTGGGTGTCCTCAGGCAAGCTGCACCGTCTCCAGGTGCCTCCAGAAGAAGGGGACGGCCAAACGCTTCTGAATGGTACCTGGGAAACCTTGCGCAATGCTGCCATTGAACACCTAGGTCATTGAACACGGTGGGACCAGTTACCTTGGGAGTGGTGAGTGCTCCAGTTCTGGAGGCATTCAAGAAAAAAAAAACTTAGATCATCCCCTGGCAGATATCCTTTGATGGTATTCCTGCCTTGAGCAGGGGGTTGAACTTGATGACCCTTGTAGGCCCCCTTCCAACTTCACTTTTCTATGATCCTATGATTTGTGTTGTTTTTCTAGCCACTCAAGGAGGGGTTTAAAAATCTAAGGATGATGAACGCCTCTATGGTATTTGTGATGTCAAGCAAGCACGTCTATACCGCTTCTGTCCTCAGAGTCCTGAGGTCTTAGATTTTTTGTTGTTGCGGGAGATCTCTAGTCCTCTGGATGTCCTGCCCACTCTTATGCCATTTTGAAGTGGAAACACATGCACATGGGACACGCTTAGGAAGCAGAGTTGTCAGGTCCCAGGTTACGGCCCTGAAATACAGGTTCTGGGATCCCTTGAGCATGTTTCGGCCTTTGGGTCAGAAATCTCTGTGATCAATGCCCAGACTTTAAAGCCACCTCATATCCCAAAATCAGGCCCTCTCGTCTTTCACCATTGCTCTTTTTGAGATTCGTAGAGCAGTTCCGTGAGAATTCCACTGCTGTTCTGAGACAGGATGCTGACAAATTGGAACAAGTTCAGTGGAGGGCAAAAAGGATGATGAGGGGGTTGGAAACCAAGCCCTAGGAGGAAAGACTGAAAAGAACTGGGCATCTTTTGCCTTGAGAAAAGAATACTGAGGGGAGATAGGATAGCACTTTTCAAATACAGTGGTGCCTTGCTTAACGAGCGCACCGTACAACGATGAAATCGCATAGCGATCCCTTTTTTGGGATCGCTAATGCGATCGCTCAACGTTTTTTAGATAGAGCAAAATTTGCTTGCGAAGATCGGTAAGCGTTTCGCTTACCGATCTTTGCAAAACGAAGCCCCGACGATCAGCTGTTCAGCGGCCAAAATGGCCGCCGGAAGCCCGGAAATGGCCCAAAATGGCAGCGCGCAGCATTTTTGCGCCCTCGTTAAGTGAGGGGAGGGCGCGAAAATGGCTGCCGGCCATTAAGAAGCATCGCTGAACGGTGAGTATTCGGCCCATTTGGAACGCATTAAACCATGTTTAATGTGTTCCAATGGAATTCCCTGCCCCGTTCAACGATGCTTCAGCATAGTGAAGGTTAATCCGGAACGGATTAACCTCACTATGCGAGGCACCACTGTATCTGAAAGGCAGTCATCCAGAGGGAGGGGACAGGATCTGTTCTCGATTATCCCAGAGTGCCGGACACACAATTATGGATTCAAGCTGTAGAAAACCAGGGTTAGGCTGGATATCAGGAAAAACTTCCTAACTGTTAGAGCAGTGTGACAATGGAACCAATAACCTCAGTGGTTCAATGCTGGAGGCATTCAAGAGAAATTTAGACAAACACCTGACTGATATCGTTTGATTTGGATTCCAGCCTTGCACTGGAGGTTGGACTTGATGACCTTATAGGCCCCTTCATGATTCTGTGGACCATAGGGTCTTCCAGGAGAACCTTGAAAATGTTGCCTTCCTGAAGGACTCCGATTGTCCCCATAATTTCAGCCAAGAGGAAAATGTGATACAAATTTGTTGATTTTTTCCCCTCTTTTGAAGGGAGCCAAAAAAATGTTGGAGAACATGAGCTGTGTTTTCGTTCTGTCCATGCTGGTGTTCTCACTGGCTTTTCTCTAAAGTGAAATTCGAAGCAAATGTTGGAGGTTCTTCCTTCTCCCCAGGCTAAACATCTGGAGAATTTCAAGCCAGCGCAACAGAGCCCTCGTAAAAGCAACACAAATTCTCAGGTGCTTGTGCGTTCGTTCACGGACAGGTTTTCAGCAAAAAGAAGACTTTCTGCTTTTCTAGAAAGAAAAGACCACCTGAACTGTCTGGGGAAACAGACTGCGCCCAGCTTTGAGATGGAGAAAAAAGAAAGCAACTCTTTACGCGTCTGCGGCTTCAAGATGTCACCGGACTGGCACCGAAGTTGGAAAAGTTAGATTTTTTAAATTTTATTTTTGGACTCCATCTCTGAAAATGTTACAACCCACAGGGCTGGGAGGCCATCTGGCTAGGAGATTCGGAGAAAGGTAGTCCAAAAACAGACTGTTCTGGTTTGAAAAGGGGCTTAGACTGAGTGGTAAAGGGTTAGGGTCATCCATGGCAAATCGCCATATTGGCTACGAAAAACTGCATCGAGGAGCGTAGTCAGGACCAGTCTAAGATAAGCAGAGGCAAAGTCCAATATGGGGGCAACCCTCCATTCCGTCAACGGACATTAGCTGTATGGCAGCTGAACTTTACTTCAATATGGGCCATGGGACAGGGGTCTCCCCTCCCTCCCCCGAATTTGGACGAATCTGGAATGTGACTGGCCTCAGACAAATGGGCGAAAAGGGATCGGACTGAAAGTATTTCTCTGTTATTTATTTGTTTAAAATATTTTTTACCCCACCTTTCTGCTTAAAAAGGACCCCAGGTGGCTTACGTCCTTAAAAGACAACATTCAAAAGTCAAAACCAGTACGTATACAAATATGAACAAGGATCAGTCAAATACGACACTAACATGGTAAACGGCTCAATGGCAAAAAGGTGTTCAATGCAGTAAAGCAGAATAGTTTCTTGGCACTATGGAAATTGAATGAATGAATGAATGAATGAATGAATGAATGAATGAATGAAAAATCCACTCAGACAGCCAGTGGTTCAGGGGGAACCTGGCTGAAGAGAAGGACAGTTTTTTGGCTGGCTTCCAGTGGGAGGGAGTTCCACAGTTTGGGGGCAGCCAGTTTGTTTACCTGTTGTTCTTCTGATTGTTCAAGTAATCTCTTGTGTTGTGTGCTAATAATAGTCTGCTTTGCTGCTATCAACAGGCCAGAAAATAATAGGGAATTATTCTCTAGTTCCCTCCAGTGTCCAATTCTGATACTGCACTATATAAAAATAAAAAACACTATGGAATACTTGTCTTCCTACTTAAGTTTGATAAAACAAATGCATACTGTTTGCAAAATCTCTCTTAAAATGCCTATAAAATACCTTAAAATGGCTTTTAGAAGTAACTTTGGAAAGTAACTAGAAAATGTGACTTGTTACCTTAAAAATAACTTTGTAACAACCTTTATTGGAATTACTCATGACATTATCTGCTACCCTGAAAGTATTTATTTATTTATTTATTTATTTATTTATTTATTTATTTATTTATTTATTTCCTTCCTTCCTTCCTTCCTTCCTTCCTTCCTTCCTTCCTTCCTTCCTTCCTTCCTTCCTTCCTTCCTTACTTACTTACTTACTTACTTACTTACTTACTTAACTGCTCCATTAATGCATGCACTATTTTGGGTGGTTTACCCACAAATAAAAACATACAAACCTCAAAAAAACCCTTATAACAAAAATACATTCAAAAACAACGTAGTGATACAAGAGACTATCATTCTATCCAGAACATTCAGTTAAAGAGTTCTAGATAACTATGCTACTTGTAACTAGTTACTTCCAGTTTTTTTTTCTCCTCCTGAGGGCAGCAAGCTAGTTTAGAAGGTGGACAAGGAACTCCAAGTAGTCCAAGGAGTTCACAACAAATAGCGGAGGTGGTATGCTTACAAAGGCCCCATTATCTTCCATCTGGGCTAGTGGCCATAGTCTGCCAAAAGACAGAGCTGGCCTAGGTCTATAGTTTGTGCTTATTGGGTTCCCACTGGCATCTGTTTGGCCACTGTGGGGAACTGAGTTTGATAAGATGTTGTTTTGCTCTGATCCAGCCATGCTTGGATCCTTAGATAGTTCAGGGTACTTGTGCATTTTTAAGAACACATCATCATGGGCTCAAGCTAAAGGAAGCCAGGTTTAGGCTGAATATCAGGAAAAACTTCTCAACTGTTAGAGCAGTACAACAACAAAACCCATGGTCATAGGAGGCGGTGAGCACTTTGACGCTGGAGGCATTCAGGAGGAAAATGGAGGACCCTCGGTCAGATCTCCTTGGCTTTGGATTCTTGAATTGAGCAGGGGGTTGGACTCGATGGCCTTAGAGGCCCCCTCCAACTCCATGATTCTAAAGAGTTTGTGATTCTAAGTCTCACAATGAAGAACCTGTGGCTACCGAGATGTTGCTAGAACACAACCCTCCCCAGCCCAAGCCAGGACTACAACTCCCAAAATCCCTACATCAACCAGTTTGCAGTCCCAGCTAGGGAACATGGGAAGTGTAGTCCATCAGCCATGGCTTCTGTTGTTGTTGTTGTTTAGTTGTTAAGTCGTGTCCGACTCTCCGTGACCCCATGAACCAGAACACTCCAGGCCTTCCTGTTTTCCACTGCCTCCCAGAGTTGGGTCAAAGTCATCTTGGTCACTTGGGTCCATCCATCTCGTCCTCTGTCGTCCCCTTCTCCTCTTGCCTTCACACTTTCCCAACATCAGGGTCTTTTCCAGGGAGTCTTCTCTTCTCCTGAGATGGCCAAAGTATTGGAGCCTCAGCTTCAGGATCTGTCCTTCCAGGGAGCACTCAGGGTTGATTTCCTTCAGAATGGATTAGGTTGGTTCTCCTTGTAGTCATGTGAGGGAAAGTGTTTACCTTTTTCTCTGGAGAAGCTGGTCAGCCCAAGCTGAAGGAAGAGGAACCCCATCCCCGATTTGCCTGGGCCAAGCTCATAAATGGCTCGCTGTGGAGCATGTACTGCGACGTGTCAAGTTACCGTGGTTTCTGGCTGAACAACCTGCGAACAGCTGTGTCAGTTCAGGACACTCAAAATCCTGGCCAGGTTGCATCCCCGTTTCGAAGGGCGGACACTCTGTTTTTTCCAAGCCCCCAAAACCCAATGTTTTCCCATTCGCTTTTTAAAAAAATGAAATAAAAATAAAAATGGGTAATTAACAAGGCCTTTCAGAGGTGTCATAGCAAAACAGTCAAGGACTTTCCTTGGAATGGACCGCCGAATGGCATAAAACTAAGAAAGAAGGAAAGTGCTGACTATATTTTCCTGGAAGTGACGTGAGATGGTGTGTTTTCTGGATCCCAAAGCACAAGCACAGCCAGATTTTTTGGGGGGCGGGCGGGGGGGAATATATGAATTTTTTCCACTATGTTCCTCAATCCCTTAGAGGATTCTAGGAGTTATACCTGAAAGTAAGGAAGCCAAAGGGTGAAATCAGCAGTCCCATTTAGAAATGGCGGTTTGTCCTGGTTTGTCAAGGTTGACGAACCACGAACCACAAATTTCCTGCCGTGAACTACCAAACCACAAATCAGTTCATCGATTCGTTGGTTTTTTTTCTTCAAAGCTATTTATTTATTATTTATTTATTTATTTCATTTCTATCCCGCCTATCTGGCCAAATTCGACCACTCTAGGCGGCTTACAATCCACAATAGTAAATATTAAAACCATTACAAGTACACAAAAATTGAGATCATAGGAGTACAAAAGAAAAGATCGTCAGGAATTAACTGTTGGAATTAGCTGTAGGGAAGGCCTGCTTATACATAAATGTTTTTAGTTGTTTTTTAAAAGTACCCAGCGAGGGGGCCGCACGTATCTCAGGAGGCAAGTTGTTCCATAGGTGAGGAGCCACCGCCGAGAAGGCCCGATTTCTGGTCTTTACCTTCCGGGCCTCTCTCGGCGTCAGGCTCCTCAGCCTTACCTCCTGGCTTGCGCGGGTGACACGGGTAGATCTTGGTGGGAGAAGGCGTTCCGCCAGATATTGAGGTCCTAAACCGTTTAGGGCTTTATAAGTAAGCATCAGTACTTTGAAGTCGATGCGGAATCGGATGGGCAGCCAATGCAATGCGGCCAGAGTGGGGGAGATATGTTGGTATCTTCTCACTCCACTGAGTAGCCTGGCCGCAGCATTCTGCACCACCTGAAGTTTCCGCAGCAGCCTCAAAGGTAGCCCCACGTAGAGCGCATTACAGTGGTCTAATCTTGAGATTACAAGCGCATGTACCAAAGTAGTGAGGGCCCCCACGTCAAGGTAGGGTCGCAGCTGGGCAATCCGCCTAAGATGGAAAAATGCGGTACGGACCACAGACGCCACCTGGTTTTCCATAGTGAGCGCCGGGTCCAGATGGATACCCAAGCTGCGAACCCCATCTCTGACAGGCAGGGTCACGCCCCCAAAAATGAGGGAATTACCCAAATCCCCAGCTGTGGGAGCGCCCACCCTCAGTACCTCCGTCTTGTCCGGGTTCAGCCTCAGCCCGTTCTCCTGCATCCATTCCCGTACAGTCTCCAGGCAACGCTGGAGGGACAGAACGGCATCTCCTGCAGTTGGAAAAAAGGAGATGTAGAGCTGCGTGTCATCAGCATATTGGTGGCACCGAGCTCCACACCCCCTGATGACCCTCCCCAGCGGCCTCATGTAGATGTTAAACAGCATTGGGGAGATGATCGACCCCTGTGGAACCCCACAATTGAGGCTCCACGGGGTCGAGACACTCTCCCCAAGCTGGACTCTCTGGGGTCGGTCCTCCAAGAAGGAACGGAGCCAGGCAAATGCCCGGCCGCCTATTCCTAACTCGGTGAGCCTCCCCAGGAGGATACCGTGGTCAATGGTATCGAAGGCCGCTGAGATGTCAAGGAGGACCAGCAGAGACATTTTGCCCCTGTCGGCCTCCCTCAACAGGTCATCGCACAGGGCGACCAATGCCGTTTCTGTTCCATGGCGCGGCCTGAATCCCGACTGGAATGGATCCAGGGCATCTGTTTCATCCAGGAACGCCTGAAGCTGATCGGCCACCACCCTCTCAACTACCTTGCTTAAGAAAGAAACATTGGCGACGGGCCTATAATTGCCAATTTCGTCCGCCGCCAAGCTCGGTTTCTTTCTTATGGGCCTAATGAGTGTGTCCTTGAGGGCAGAGGGAAATCTGCCCTCAAGGAAAGACCCATTAATTATTACAGTGGCCCATTCCGTTGTTGAGGACCTGGCTGCCTTGATTAGCCAGGCCGGGCAAGGGTCTAAAGAGGAGGTGGTGGCACGACAGCGGTCAAGCGTCCTGGCCACAGTATCGGGCGAAACGGGCTGAAAAGAATCAAAGGTCACCGGACAAGACGGAGCGCTGGACATCTCAGCTCGACTCACTGTGTTCAAAAAAGGGGAGAGGTCCCGGCGGATGGCCTCCACTTTAGATTTAAAAAATGCTGCAAATTGGTCCGGTGTAAAGCTAGGGGGAGGCCTATCTCCCGGGCCAACTCCGGATAGGTCACGTACTATACGGAATAATTCCGCCTGCTGATTGGACGCCTCGCTTATCCGGTTAGCGAGGTATGTTCGATTGGCAGCCTTTACCTTGGCCTGGTAAAGGTTAGTAGCGACCTTAACAGCTATACGATTAAAAACCGTCGGGTCCTTTCTCCATTTGCGCTCTAGCCGTCTCCTGACCCGCTTCGACGTCCGGAGGTCCTGGGTAAACCAGGGCGCCGGGCGATCTCTGCGGCGGAGAGGGCGTTTAGGTGCGATCATGTCTACGGCACTAGTCGCGGCAGTGGACCAAGCCTCGACCAGAGCCTCGACAGGAGCGCCAGCCAGGTCAGCCGTAATCCCTCTCATGGCATCCTGGAATCCAGTCGGATCCAGTAGCCTTCGAGGGCGGACCATGACAATAGGTCCGGGCTCCCTGCGAGGGGGGAGAGCCATCTTGGTGGTACATCTTATTAGGTGGTGATCCGACCATGACAAGGGTACCGACTCAAGGTCAGTCACCATCGGACCACTCTCGCTCCCATTGGTAGAAAAGACCAGGTCTAGTGTATGGCCGCCCACGTGTGTAGGGCCGTGTGTAGGGCCGTATCTCTTTTTTTAAAAAGGTGACCCCCCCCAACAGCTTGCCCCTTCTCACTACCCTCCTCACCTCCTTATCTTGACTGCTGTCACTGCCAAGGGAGGGAGCGGAAAGGGTGGGGGGCAGACTGTGGGGAGATGAGGAGCTATAAGGGGTGTTGCCCACCTGTGAGCTCACCGATCAGCTGTTTGGGAGGCCCATAGGCACAATGGAAGCCCCACCCCAATGTGGGATGAATAAAACTTGCGAAATATTTCTCCCTTCATATTCATCGGGGTCTCTGGTATTGACAAATGTGAAAGTTTGGATATTAAACAAATCAGCAATTTTAAACGAATATCACAATTCATTTTTTTTTATTCATCCCCATCTCTAGTCACATTATTTGGGATTAGAAAAAACATTACAGGTGTGTTTGGTGAGGAGACGGGAGAGGGCCTTCTCTGTGGCTGCTCCCAGACTCTGGAACTCCCTCCCACTGGAAGGCAGCCTGCCCCCCCCATCTTTGCAATCTGTCCTTCCACAAGCAGGTGAAGACTCTTCTCATCAGGCAGGCTTTCCCTCAGTGGCTGGCTGCCTGAGTGCGGCTTTTAAATGGATTGTGATGCTTTGAAAGTATTTCTGATGTTCCTTTTGTTTACCATTTTTCGTGTAGTATTTGCCTGATTCTTTTTAAATATTTTCCTATGTAACCATTTTAAACATTGCTTCTAACAATGTAAGCCATCTTGTGTGATGTTTCTTTGTTCCTTTATAGTATCTGTATACTTACTGTTTTCACCTTTAAATATTGTCTTTTAATGCTGTAAGCTGCCTTGGGTGCTCCTTAAGGAGAAAGGTGGGGTAAAAATTGATTGATTGATTGATTGATTGATTGATCAATCGATCGATCGGTCGGTCGGTCGGTCGGTCGGTCGGTCGGTCGGTCGGTCGATCGATCAATCAATCAATCAATCAATCAATCAATCAATCAATCAATAATCTGTTCCTGCATTCAGTCCTGCCACCTTAGATTTTAGACCACAGGGACCTTTCCTCTGGAGCTCGGCCTGTCTGAAGCAGGGTGGATTATAATGCCCATGATCCCCAACCTATGGGACCAATGGGAGAGAAACGGATGAAATGGGTTTGTTTTGCATCTTAATGCAGACATCCCTAATTTTGCACTTTGGGGCAAATATACAAACTCAGGATTCCTTTGAATGCTGTATTTTGAATTTTGCTGTGCATTTTTTTTTTTTTTTTTTTTTTTTTTTTTGCAAAAAGTGTTTGGTAAGGAAAATATTGTAGGAAGGTATGCTAAAAAAATACATGAGCAACAGTAGCATTCTGTCGGGCAAAGCTCTTGCAAATATGCATGAGGTAACATTACATTCGAAATCAGATGTGTGATGCGCAGCATTCTCTCTAATTTCCTAAGTGGAAATCCTGTCTTGCATGTGCAAAATTCCAGCTGCCACTTGAACCCAGTGAGCAGCAACCTTAACTGTGGGTGCCCGGCACGAATACAGTGTCGCGCAGCTGTGCAGCTTAGAGAAAATGTTGATTATGGTCCATGTGCAGAAAACTTTTTCCCCCAAGCACTCAAGGTCTGATATGAATCTGACATAAGACCAGAAAAAGGAGAAACGGAAAGAGGAATATATATATATATTTTCAATACATCTTTCTAGTCAAAAACATTTGATCAATGCTGGCTTGGAGAATACTGGACTTCCAGATGTGAGGGAGGCAGAGAAAGGCACAAGACACCAACAGCGTTCTAAAAACAGGGCCTGTGTGTTCAATGATGGGATGGTTACCAGCCTCTGTGCCTTCTATTTTTTAAAAAAAACATCAATAGTCTGCTTTCTCCATTCGCCTTGTTCCTCGCAAGATTCCCTCGGTGGTTTCTTTTCATGTCCGAGGTGTTTATTAGACTTTGGAGCCCTGACAAGCCGAACGGGACAACAGAGCCTCTTGGACCAAAGGGAGGGGGGGTCTGTTTAGACAAGGGTTTGGGGTTATGCCCAAAACCTACGGCATCATGTTTACCTGCTGGCTAAAAGGGCCAGCTGTGGAAAGAGACACCCAAATTGCAACCTCCATTTTTAACTCGCTTCCCCCGTGTCCCCATGGTGTCGGGTCTCCGCTGTTTGTACAGGTGGGGTTGTGGGAAAAGACGTCGGTTTGATCACATACTTCAGCTGGAACGACATCACGGTGATGGCACTCGTTTCTGCTCGGGCCGGCTAATTTTCTGGGTTTGGCAATGAATCCCCGATGATGACTTGTCCAAAATAATACAGAGGAGAGGCAGGATCTGTTCTTGATCATCCCAGAGTGCAGGACACATTAATAACAGGCTCAAGCGACAGGAAGCCGGATTTCAGCTGAATATCAGGGGAGAAAACTTCTCAACTGTTAGAGCAGTGCAACAACAGAACCCATGACCTCAAGGGGAGGTGGTGAGCGCTCCAACGCTGGAGGCATGCAAGAGAAAATTGGTCCATCATTTGGCGGATCAGCTTCGACTTGGATTCCTGCCTGGAGCAGATGGCCTTGTTAGACCCCTTCCAACTCCATCATTCTAGGATTCTATGAATTTTTAACTCCTTCTCTTTGGCTAAGTCAGGACCCAATGCATATCACAACCACAAAAAAGTCACTGATCTCCCATGGGACCGGCCACGTTGGGCCCAGGTGAGATAGCCCATCAGTCTTCTTTTCAAAGTCTGATTGAAAGATAAAGAACTGTTAAAGGCCCTGAAAGTGGTCCATCTACAGGGAATAAAGCACAGGCAGCAAACACTGGAGGAAACACAAGTCAATCTTTGGCCCTCAACTAAGATGAATTGCAATATGAGAAAACAAAAACTGATTATGCACCTGTACAGGTAAGTTAACATAGGGCTTCATGCCTGGAGATGGGGGAAAGTGCTCAGTGGTTTGGGCATCTGGCTGCAGAGACAGAGGCTGGGAGTTTGATTCTCCTTGTCAGGAGCTGGACTCCATGACCCACAGGGTCCCTTCTAGTTCTGCATGATGATGATGATGATGATGATGATGATGATGATGATGATGATGATGATGATGATGATGATGAAGGTGCCCCAAAGCTGCTTGTGTCTGTGTGCAGCAGTGCCCCATGTGGCAAACAAGTGAACAGCACCTGATGGTGGTCTCTGTGCTCGGATGTGCTCCACCTATTGAATCTTTTGGACAGGACTTCCTGATGCTCTTGAGTCTTGCTAGACATCTCTTGTGGTCTTTCTCCCTTCCTTGATGGTTCTTTGCTTCTGACAATGAATGTATCCTTGAGAAGTCTCGTCCTCACGGCTGCCTTGCTCCATAGTTCTGGCCATCGACGTGTGGCTTTGAGTTCCTGAAATGTGGCAATCAATTCATTGGGTTGCCTAGCCCGGCACGGTCAACTTGGCTGGCAAGTGCTCTTCACGGACCCAAGTGGGATGATTTCCCCATCTGCAGACCTCTCGTTTTGAGACAGAAAGTCCTGGAGAACACCAGTTTATGTATTGGGCCTCTCGAAGATTGACTACTGCAATGCTCTCTATGTGGGGCTACCCTTGAAGATGCTGCAGAAGCTGCAACAGGTGCGAAATGCAGTGGCCAGGCTGGTTGCAGGGTTTCGAGATAGGCCCTCGGTCCTGGTTCGTTTGTACTGCTTGGCTATTTGATTCCATGCCACATCCAAAGGGGTTAAAGTTGACATACAAAGCCCTGAATGGTTTGGGACGGATCCACAGCCCTTACCACTTGAACGTCCCAAGCTTTGATGCTGCGGGTGGCTATCCAGAGAGAGGCCAGAAAGTCTGAGTCTAGAAACTGGGACTTCTCAGTGGTGGCCACCTCTTTGCGGGATGCCTTACCAGTGGAGGTACGCCAGGCTTCTTCCCTCGCAATATTCAGAAAGCGTATAAAACCCCCTGCTTTTTAGAGAAGCATTTCAGAATATCCTCCCCTTTTGACTATTGATATTTGCATTACACCTTATTGATTGTGTTTTTGAGTTTGTCGTCACCATTCATGGGTTCTTTATATTTTTTTAAATATATATTATTGTGGGGTACAGGGTTTATGTTTTTGCATTATGTTGGAAACCATCCAGAGTAGTAGCAGTCTAGTAAAGTTTCAGAGCAGACGCTGAGACTGTAAGTGCCATGTCACGAGAAGAAGGGGTGGTCTACTACAGGGAACCTGAAACTGTTCTGCTCTATGATTCCCTTGCATTTCCGTTGTGCAGCTAGAGGAATTGAACCGCAATTCAAAACTCGGCAATGCTGAATAGGGACGGGGAGCTTGCCGAAGCCCCGTTGGATGAATCAGCCTGGATTTTTCTAACCTTCAGGGGTCTTCTTGAAGGTTCAACCCCCCTCTCCTTTTTGACCACCCCGCCTTCTCTGTCTGTAGCCACAGAATGAGGATTACGCCTATCCTGGGAGAGCAGAAGCGGTCCAGAAGTTCGTTTAAACCGTTTGGATGCCATGACTATTTCTGGAACATTTGACAGACATGCGAGGTTAGGGCTGTGGTCGCCTAAGGTCCAAATATTAGATTTCCCCCGAGGCCCTTTGAATCGGGCTGTGTGGTTTGTGGGAAGAACGGATGGGAGAAGCAGGCTATGTTTACACACCGCCCCTTTGACTCCCTCGACATGAAGATGGCACAACGCAAATCAGACAAAAATATACACAAACACACAAGCGGTGTCATTTGGGTAAGCTGTTCCCTTGTGCCACCAAGAACGGGTTTCATTTTTTCGGACAGCGAAACAGGAACAGCTTGCTGCGGTTTTCTGTCCATTGGTCTGATTTAATGAAATCGATTTTTCTTTTGCCGAGAGGACCGTGGAATTCCCTAAATGGAGAAACAACCCATAAGGCAAGAAATAGCTGTTTTGTTTTATTTCACCTGGTTCTGTTTGACTTGTCTTTCCTAGCTCGGGGGGGGGGAGTTTGAGTGGAACGCTCTTGATTCTACGATTCCACTCTTTGGGACAGGGGACATTTTAACATCCAGCGGATTGGGAGTTCGATTCTCCAACGTGCCACCCATGAGAAGAGCCAGCCTGGGTGGCCTTGGGCAAGCTGGAAGCTGGACAGGAGTCCCAGAGCGCCCCCAGTGGAAGGGAATGGATAATGCACTTCTGAGTCTTCTCTACTTGGAAAACCCTGGAAAAGGTTGCCGTAACTCCGAATTGATTTGATGGCACATTATGATTATGATTATATCACCAGACTTGATGGCCCATAATTTATGATCATGGTTATATCACAGGATCTCAGGGTCATTTACCCAGCAGTATAAAGCAACTTTAAGGCACACAACGTTGAAAGCAATTTAAAATCAAGCCCTTTTAAATGCAAACGTGAAACTTCAAAACCATTCCACGAAAACCTGCCCGGGCCACGATCCTCAACCCCAAAGGCTCTCGTAATAAAGAAGCGTGTCTTGATTCGGTGCCAAAATGGTGCCAATGTCAGCACCTGTCGAGTGTCCAAGGGGAGGGCGTTCCGTGGTCAGGGTGCTCTGGCCAAAAAAGCCTCCCCACCCACCCCATTCGTCCCTCCCCAGCACATCTTGGCAATTGCTTAATTGATTAATTGGCCTGATTAAGTACGTATTGAAAGATCATCAGGAGAGGCCTTTCTCTTAGTCCCACCACCTTCACAGACGTGTCTGATGGGGATCCGGGAGAGGGCCTTCTCTGGGGCTGCTTCTTTAGACTGTGGAACTCCCTCCCACTGGAGGCCAGCCTGGCCTTTCTCATTCTTATTTAAAGGAGTCAGATCTGGTGCTCTTAAGACTGCGGAACTCCCTCCCACTGGAGGCCCAGCTGGCCCCATCTTGACTGGCCTTCCGCAAGCAGGCCAAGAAGACCTTTCTCTTCAAACAAGCTTTCTCTCAATGACAGGCTGCTAAATGTTTTTTTTTTAAAATGGATGGTTGTGCTTTGCTGCACTGAATGTCTTAACGGTGTGGCTTACGCTTTTTAGCGTGATACTTGTTTTGAACATTTGCATACCCCCTGTTGTTAGCTTTGATGTTGTCTTTTAATAATCTAAGCTGTTCTAGGTCCTTCTTCAGGAACAAGACATAGTAAAAATGTTTTAAATAAAATAAAAAATAATTTCTCCATGTGCAAAATTATGGCTAGTTGCAGCTCTGTGGTGGGGTGAAGGACGTTGCAATAGCCCAGTTTGACCTGCAGTACCGACAACCTTCTTTTCTGCATTTTTTTCTTTTGTCTTTTAAATTTTCTCCCGCAAAATCTGCTCGTCTCAGCCCCGTTTTCCCGGCGGAGACCAGATTCCTGAAAGGAAATCTACAGTCGGATCCCGATTCCTCCTGACCTCTTGCCAGAGGACAAGCCATCGCTGTCTGTCCCCCCCCCTCCCCACTTCGACGGTGAGTGACGTCTTTTTTAATTTCCTGTAATCTAATTAAGAAAGGAATCTGTATTCGTTAACAGCTTTAATGGCTCTGTCGTCCTTTATGCAACTGGGGCCGTCTGGAGTCAATGAAAAGTCTGTAGCTCCTCTGTGGGATTCCGAAATAACCTGTCTTGAAGACGGCATGGCCACATATTACTAAATAAACAGCCGAGGCTACCCCTGGCTTCCCAGGCAACCTTCAGCTCCAGCCCTGCTTATGAAAGATGGGTTTATACTGAGGTCAAATGATACAGTATGAATTTTTTGGAGGGAGGGAGAAAAGGGGACCTAATGAGCTCTCTGTGCTAAGGACAGCCTGTGCTGTTTCATGAAGAGCTCTTGATTATGCATTGATGATATATTTATAAATGGGACCCAAAGCATTCAAAGCTCCTATTTTATGCCCCAGGAGTTTGGAATTCTTGTCTGCCACTGAGCCGGAGCGCCGGACAGCTTCCATAAAGGAGCGAGCCCCGTGTGCTGCAGAGTGTGCCCCTACGTTCATTTGCTCATTTCCAGAAATTATTATGACACTACCAGCTCATACTCTTAAGGGGACCAATTCAGAGAGCATTGACTGGTCTGTCTTCCTCCTTATGCTCAAACATGTTATAGACTAGAAAAAGGGCTTAGCATGTTTTTAGAAGGGGTGCTCCTTCACATGGGTGAAATGCATCTGTTTGTCACAGTGCTTGGTTCCCCCCCCCCTCTTTTTTCATATATATTTTGTATCTATTTTTTCTGGCTGCCTTGCACTGGTTACCTGTTCATTTTCGTGCCAGCTTCCAATGGGTGGTGCTAACTTATAAGGCCCTAAATGGTTTGGGACCTCAATACCTGAAAGAACACCTGTTGCAGTACAGTCTTCCCAGGCTGGGCGGTTGAGAGTTTTGACCCTGAGAGAGGCCCAAAAAGAAAAGACTAGAAATTGGGCCTTCTCAGCTCCTCAAGTCTAGAACAACCTCCCGCCCAGAATCCGCCTGGCCGTTTCCCTGGGAATTTTCAAGCAATTGTTAAAAATATGGTGTGTTTTTTTTTTCAACAAGCCTTTCTGGACATAACATCCTATTGCAGTGGCGGTCTTATATTATCAATCCTGCCACCTTGCTTTTATATCATTTTAATTATTAGTACTTAAATTTTGTTGGCGAGTTGGTGTTTAATTTTGATTTTAGAATTATTATGTTTATTGCTTTGAATTCTTCTTTGATGTCCTGCTTATTTAATATTGTACACTGTCCAGAGTGGCCTTGGCAGCTGGCTGTGTGTTGCAGAAGTTAAATTGAATGAATGAATGAATGAATGAATGAATGAATGAAGGAAGGAAGGAAGGAAGGAAGGAAGGAAGGAAGGAACGAACGAACGAACGAACGAACGAACGAACGAACGAATGAACAAACGAATGAATGAATGAATAATCCAATTTCTATACAACAGATGCACAATTAGCATTTTAAAAAGCCATTTAAATAGCATTAAGGGTGCAGCTTATTCAAGTGATGATGGACCTCTTTCTGTTCCCCGAGATCTTTCCTTGTCCTCCGTTTAAATCAGGACTGGCCTGCTCTTCAAACGGAGGACACCTTCAAAATGTGTTCTCGGGCAGCTGCCCAAAAGGAAAACCAGCCTTCTCTAGAAAAGAATGCCTGGACACCTCCTTTCAGCCAGTTCTGAGCTTCCCTTCTCAGCTCCTTAATATTCAACGCTAGCCATATTTTCTCTCGAGAAAGCTTTCCCGTCATCTTCAGTATTTGAACACGACATTTTGCAGCTTGCTTTGGCATCCAGAGAAGAGGAGGAACCAGCAGCTGGCTCCGGGGTTTCTTCAGCATCAGTGCTACAGCCAAAACCAGACTGTGTGCTTGGGCTGTGCCCAAGATTCCCTCGAGCCAAAATATCAGAGAAAAACAGAGCAAAGAAGTATTTTTATTTATTTATTTTGGAAGGACAGATCCTGAAACTGAGGCTCCAATCCTTTGGCCATCTCTTGAGAAGAGAAGACTCCCTGGAAAAGACCCTGATGTTGGGAAAGTGTGAAGGCAGGAGGTGAAGGGGACGACAGAGGATGAGATGGTTGGACAGTGTCATCGAAGCGACCAACATGAATTTGACCCAACTCCAGGAGGCCGTGGAAGACAGGAGGGCCTGGCATGCTCCGGTCCATGGGGTCATGAAGAGTCGGACACAACTTGATGACTAATCAACAGTTTATTTAAGATATTTCACCCCGCCTTTCTCTTAAAAAAAAGGATTCATAATTAAAACCACAAAATGAAAAACTACAAATAATAAAGGATTCAAATGTTGCTATAGGCCATCTGGTTGTCTCCGACGTATGGCGACCCTATGAATCAGCGATCTTCAAAACATCCAGTTCTGGATCCATCGGCCTCTGGAGGCAGACCATGTTAGCCATTTTCTTGACATCTAAATGGAGAGAGGGGTTACATAGCCAATTCTCAAAGGCAAGACCAGAGTGGGAGAAGTTGTCCCTTCTGTGACCTTTTTGTGAGCCTCCCAGAGATATTTGGCTGTCCCTTGTCAGAAACATAGCCGTGGGTCAGAGTTGTGTATGTGTCTCTCTCTCTCGCTGTGTGTTTTTAATAGGATCCAGCACTAGCTGGATGATGTTCTTCTTTCTTTCTAAACATGGTTTCAGATACACAAGAACTGCTCCGTAGGTAACATTCAATTCCCTTCCGTGAGTGCTTTGTAAATGTTCTTCCTTTACCGCCACACACAGTAAGAGAAAAAGAGGGAGGGAAAATGAAATTACAGAAACCATGGCTAACTATTGTTTTGCGCCCTGGGACACTGGAAACAGCTGACAAAGGGAAGGATTGTTTTTCTGACTAAAAGCTGGCTCCCCCCCCCCTTGTTATTCAAATCGTGCTCCGTGTTTATCATTCCTGAAATCTTTTGGCATTTGAGGGTGCAGAGATAGTCTTTGTTTGGACGCTTTTCCGTCTTCATCTTTTATGGAGAAGGGGAAGGTTTTGTTTGTTTTTAAAGGATGCGCCTTTTAATTTTAATCATGCTTCCAAGGTACTGCTGAGGACCCGGTCACATTACTAAAAAAAGACCCTATTCAAATCGGGTGCATGAGTCGGTTTTGAATTGATGTTTAAAAGGCTGAATATACAATGAACATGAAAATGCGGATTAATTTGAAAGGGAATCATGTCTGTTTTGAGTAACTGTGAGTTTTTCCCCCCATTTTTTTTTACTCTGCCAGAAGTCAGTTTCTTATAACTTAGAAGTGGAATCCATTCATTTAAATCGATCCCCCCCATGTGAACGCCTCTGTCCGGGTTAATGTTTAAGTAGTCCTCCTGCTGGCTGGCTCTCAGTGCCACTTGGCCCTTCTGTTGTTGTGTTTAAAACAGGGGGTGCAGGAGATGATCGGCCACCCAGCAGCCTGCAGGAGACCCCCACCACTCCGTCGCTCGCTCACCCAGATCTTTTGGTCCCCGGGTGACAGGACGGATAACGCAAAATCAACCCAAGGAGGGGTCTCTTCCCTGAGCTGGCATGCAGACCCTAGAACCGGTTGGAGAGAGAGAGTGCATGCATCTAGCGAGTCTGGGGGTAAAAACACCTCACTATCTCTCAGGTAAGATCTTTTTTAAAAGGCTTCTTCATTCTTCTTGCACTCAAGAATGAGATGCCAATGTGTGACCTGTCCACTCAAAGCCAATGCGGCAACCTTCCTTCCATAACTACATACGCACAATCCTCGGAGTTTAATAATATTTCCGCTCACGTTTGCATCAAGCTAAATGAGGGAAGGAATGAAAAAAAAGGAGGCCTTAGGTTTTACTGTGGGAACCACAGTAGGATTTCACACTTGGTATTGACTTAAGAGACCTTGATTGATATTCAGTCCTTTTAGGTAGGTTTCTAACACCTATATATGCCATCTCAGAAATCATGACCAAGTGTGAAATCCTGCATGGATTCTCATAGTTTGCCAGAGCTATGCCCTTGTGACATCGGAGACTGCTAATTGCAAGTATCCACAGCTTGTTACCTGTTACGCTACTTACACATTGATCATGGTGTCCATTATCTGTATCCCTTCCTGGCCACGGGGCTATGTATAAGTATGTCAGTCATTTCATCTCACTCTTATGTCTGAGGAAGTGGACTTGATCCACAGAAGCTGACGTTAAAACATAGGGGTTAGGCTTTAAGGTACCACATGAAGTTTTTGTCTCTTCCGTTTTTTTGTGGGTTTTTTGTTTTGCTTCTGTTCTGTTTGTTTGGACTGAGAGGCCTTAAAATGCTTTTTAAATGAACATTTCATACTCAGTTTAAATTGGGGGTGTGTGTTCCAATTTACCTCTGAATTTCCCTGGCACAGTTGATAGATTGAAAAAGGCCTTGGAGGACCACATATGGAACCATGATCCTGTGTCCATTTCTGGCATACAGGTTCTTCATTGCTAAACTCTCCAGTATTGCTTTGTACGCATGTTGGAGCACGGGGGGAAATCACCTGGTGCTCAGCTTTTTATTTTGCATGCTCACGTGCTGCTTTGAGCGAGGAGAACTTGCTGCCCTCCATTAGAGAATACAGCTCGACTTGTGTTTCTTTCCAAATACCCACTCAGGGGTATTGGACGGCTGTGCGAAATCTCAGTCTCTCCAAAACGCTGGCTGTCAGCAAAAAATAAATATGTCTGGAATGCATTTAGATCATGCCACATTGGGGCATGGATTCATTTGGGAAAATGAAAAGAGTGGGAGGGGGGAGGCAGGGAGGGAGGGCGGAGAAGACGAAGGGGAGGGAGAAGACCGGGGAAATAGTAGTGCGCTCCACACAATGCCAACCCATTTGCTCAAAAGGCACGTGCGGGCTTAGAATGTTTTAATTGAATCCAGCCGGTGCTATTTATATATGTACTGCTCCTCGTGTCATTCTTTCTTTTCCTTTTTAAGTGAATGTGACAGGAGGGGAGAGAAGCCAGAGGAGCCTAAATAAAGAAGGAAGCCCCCCTCCCCTTTCGGCACATGAACCACAGAAAAGGAACATGGTACGAATTCTCTTTTGTTTGAACGATGAATCAGGAGGAACGGGTGAGAAAGGCCGATAAGGATTGACCAAAATGCTTCAAATCCTCTATCTTCAGCCAGAAAGGACTTGTGGGTTTCTTAAACAATGGGATGCGGTAGAAACTAAAATGGAAAGCTCACCCACCCTGGCCCAGGAAGGTTGGATATCTGACCTTGGAAGGTCTGGACTTGAACCGCTCCATCTTTGTGCTGAATTAAAGTTGCCAGCTTTTCTTCCGCACTGGAGAGATTCCACATCTTGAACACCTCCAGAGCAACTGGGTAACCACATAGCTCATTCCATGATGGGAACTGGTCTACCTATTGAATTTGGTGAAAAGGGTCGACTACATGCTCTCTGGAAGGACAGATCCTGAGGCTGAGGCTCCAATCCTTTGGCCATCTCATGAGAAGAGGAGATTCCCTGGAAAAGACCCTGATGTTGGGAAAGTGTGAAGGCAAGAGGAGAAGGGGACGACAGAGGATGAGGTGGTTGGACAGGGTCATCGAAGCGACCAACATGAATCTGACCCAACTCCGGGAGGCAGTGGAAGACAGGAGACACACTCTGGTTCACGGGGTCATGAAGAGTCGGACATGACTTAACGACTAAACAACAACAACATGCCCCATTGGCTTGAACGTCAAGCCACAAACCAAATCTAGGCTAGCCGTGTTTTTCAAGGGTGAATCGTAGAATGGAACAAAGAGCCTGAAGCGCTCACGTGGTGGGGGAGCAAACCACCACTGCCTGACAGGCCCCTCATGTGAAACCCAGCCTTTGATGAGGCTAAAAATGTCTACATGGGAAAGTTGTTCATGTTGAAGAACAGGAAAAGAGGAATAAAAAAGAAGTAGTAGGTCAGAAGAAAGACACTGAGCTGGCACCAGGGGAGAAGGAGATTGGCACCTTCCTTTCCCAATGAAGGCCAAAACTTCTCCTACGTGTTCCTATTGCTGAGACACTGGGGGGGGGGGGAGGGTCTTTGAAGATCCCTGGGCTGTACATTCACTGTCAGCTAGGCTCCATGGCATTTGGCCGAGCTGCCATGAGGATTTGCACTGGAGTCATGTGCATAGCTTGAGTTTTGCTTTCTTCCCCTAACCTACCTTTTGGATAACAACAACAACGTTAAAATGGCAGAGTTGGAAGGGAACTTATGGATCACCAAATCCAGCCACTTGTGTGTTTAGCGGCACAGCCATTGCGCTTGTTCCCGTAAAAATTTTTTTTAACTGTTAAGTGATGTATCGGTATTCTCTTCTTCAGGAGTTTACCGCTGCATCACTTCCTTTTAACCTTCATTCTCGCTCCTCTCTTCCCTTGTCGATGTGGAAAAACAACGCCACCTGGTGACCTTTGAGAAACAAAGCGCCCTAAAACCGAACAACTGCTAAGGGAAACCTTGCGTTATAAAAAGTTTTCCAGGATTGCTTTCTAAAGCTTTTCATACGCATTTAGATGCTGTTTTAGGGATCTATGGGTATTTTTCCAAAATAAAACTTTTAAAAAAGCAAAATAAAATAAAACAGAGCAATTTTAGAGCAGTGGGCTCCTGAAACAGAAAGGAAAATGAGTCAATTACATGGGGGGGGGCGAGAGCCCATGTAGCCGACAAAACCTGTTCAAATTTCAAGAAATGTATTGGAAGAAAAGACAGTCGTGTGAACGGGCCCAGTGATTTATATACCAGTGACTATACATAAATATATATATCAGTGTAAATGAAGTAGGAAATTGAAACGATTCAAATGACTTGAGTGATTAGTTCCTCAAATGGGATCCTGTCCTAATCTGTAGATCTTTGGTATACGCTATGGGTCTCCCGCTGAAGTACAAACCAGGCCTAGCCCCTCTTATCCCCTGAGATAAGCCGAGATCAGAAGCTTTCAGGCTGACGGGAAGGGTGGTGGTATTAATTCAGCATTGTGCTTTCCTGCCTTCCTTCCTATACCTTTCCCCCCTGATGCATTCGCAAGCTCCCTTCAGATGATCTGACGGAGGTGTGCCGTTCTTTGCTCGTCAAGACCCAGAAGCAGCTTGCAAGCAGCTGCTGAAAGTTCTTGAATGACCTCTCCGTGTCAGAAATCGTTTTTCTGCTGGGGGGAAGCTTTCCTCACATCCGTGGAGGCTCTTTGAGCAATTAATGGTGCTTTGATGTGAATCACGTGATGCTTATTCACAAACTCGGTCTGGTCTTTTTCTAGTTGAGCACAAACGCATCTCCTTGCCTCAGTTAAAAGCCTTCCTACGCTCTGGCGAGGATAATATTTTGTACTCCGTTGCTACAGAAACCGCCCAACCAAGCCATCAGCGGAGGATCACGCAACCGGATCACCCATCACAAGATTGGAGGTCATAACAGTCTAACGAATCTAGGTGCGACAGCATTTCAGGATACCTAGTATGGCTCTAGTGATCTTCTCTCCAAAATGACCAGCGTTATACATAGAGCCAGAGAGAGGTCTGAAAAAGGCAATTACAGGTGGAATCGTTTTGCAAACTTGATATTTACTTTTGCAGAAGGTCTAGGCAAATTCAGATGGAAAAGTTATCCCAGGAAGGAATGGAAGAAAAATGTAATGTAAAGCAGTAAAATATGATCCTGATAGGAAGATAAAGGGTGTTCATTTTAAAAAGAAATACATTTTAAAGGGGGGGGGAGGGGAGAAACCTAAAAAATCAACATTCATTTACAACTATCCTCAAGTGAAAAAGCTAGCAAAGCATCTCCCGTCATGAACCTGTTTGGGTGTTAATCTCGGCCCCACCATCTTCACAGGTGTATTTGGTGGGGACACAGGAGAGGGCCTTCTCTGTGGTGGTTCCCAGCCTCTGGAACTCCCTCCCACTGGAGGCCAGCTGGGCCCCATCTTGGCTGTCCTTCCGCAAGCAGGCGATGACCCTTCTCTTGAGGCAGGCCTTCCCTAAGTGACTGACTGTCAGGAGAAAATAAATGGGGTAGATTTATTTTATTTATTTTATTTATTTATTCAATTTTTACCCCGCCCCCCTAGACAACGTCTACTCGGGGCGGCTTACAAAAATTAAAACACATTATGTTTCATTGCTTCTAGATCTGTTTTTCACATTGCTTTCCCCTAACATTTAAAATGTAATATGTATTTAATTCTTTTACTATAGGGCATCTGCATTGATATGGATTAAGGGGCGGATAACATTGGAAAATACAAGGCTCTTGAAATTAGAAGGATAGGATTTGAAATGGGGCTGGCACGCATTCTTATGGTATAACAGGACTGAGGATTTTAAACAATTTAACCACCATATTAAGGAAGGCACTTCTGTCGATGTGGAATAAAGTGAAAAACCAAATGTATTTCAGAATACCACACTGGGGCGATGCCAATTGAAGCATTTGCTCTACCATATCTGGGAGAAAACAAGAAAACAGCAAGATACAGTGAGGTTTTAAATCTTGATGGTTCCATCAAAACTCAACAAGAATTAGTAGATCAAGGCATCAAAATGGATTGGTGGGCACGAACACCATTATTATCAAGGTTTGCTAAAGATAACCAACAGGGCTTTTACTTAGAAAATACCCCCTTTGATTCAGAATTCTTCTAGAATCAGAGGGAAAAATGTATTTAGTTATTATATAATTTTCTGTTAGATTTTGAAACACAAGATGAAGTGGTAAAGGGCTGTATGATTAAATGGGCAGAGAATGTAGGACATAATATTCAAGAGGATCAATGGGAACGAATTTGGGAAACAAATATAAAATTAACTAAATCTGTTGTCTTTAAAGAGAATATATACAAAATGTTCTACAGATGGTACATGACCCCCACAATACTGGCTAAAATAAGCACCCAGATTTCAAATATATGTTGGAAATGTAGACAGAATAGCTGACTGATACAAAGTTATCTGTATGGCTGCAGAAGATACAGAATAAACGATAGATAAAGACAATCAGCTACATAACTACGATAACAATAGATCTGTCTGAATTTGATTTTTCCCCTCTCGCCCACTCTTTATATTTCTTTATGATATGCGGAACGATGACTAAAAAAGAATGTTTAGAATTACTGTGAAAAAGATTGATTTGTAATGTATCCGTTCAAATCCACCCCTCCGAGTGTGTCTTGGAAACAGGTGAAGAGTTGGAGAAGAGTAGAACTTCCATTTCATACTAGGATGACCATGCATCTTTCAGGGAACAGTCCTCTCTTTGAAGGTGGCCCAGAGGGTGTTGTTTCTTTTTCCCCTGAAGTTGCCTTCTGCTGGAAGGAAAGCCCCGTCATAAAGCCTGATTTAAATATTCAAAGTTCAAACGGTTATCATGGATGTAGAACATTGGTTCCCAACTCTGGGTCCCCAGAGGTTCTTGGACTACAACTCCCAGAAGCCTTCACCAGCCAGCTGTGCTAGCCAGGATTTCTGGGAGTTGTAGTCCGAGAACATCTGGGGACCCAAGGTGGGGAACCCCTGGCCGGGAAGAGGACCATCCTTAGCGAGACCTAGGGAAATGGATTGAACAGGTACACAGGTCATGCAGATATAAACTGCTCCACGTGGGTGAGGCTGTGATGGGTTTGAATGGGATCTCTTTCAACAATACTGGTAATTTCTAAATTTGCATCCGTACATAATAATTAGCCCCTGTCTCTAGCTTGTGGCTCACAGATGACATTCACTGTTCTATCAGGTTCCCCTATAATAAAAGGGGGGGGGAATACCTTGCATAGTAGGGGCCTACTTCTAAGTCACCAAAGGAACTAGAAACCCATATATTGAAAAATGGTTATATGCATGTACTGTAGATTTTTTTTACGTTGGCTTGGGCATGTCGTGCGAATGGCTGATGGTCAGATTCCGAAAGATCTCCTGGATGGAGAATGAGTGCAGGGAAATCGCCCCAGAGGGAGACCACAGCTGCGATCCAAGGGGATCTGCAAGCAGGATCTGAAGGCCTTAGGAATGGACCTCAACAGATGGGAAACCCTGACCTCTGAGCATTCAGCCTGGAGGCAGGCGGTGCATCATGGCCTCTCCCAATTTGAAGAGACCCTTGTCCAGCAGGCCGAGGCAAAGAGGCGGTTATAAAATGAGTAAAACCAGGGAGCTGGGCAGGGGACAGATTGGATTTGTCTTCAGTGTGGAAGAAATTGTCCCTCTCGAATTGGCCTTCTCAGCCACACTAGACCCTGTTCCAAGACCTCCATACAGAGCACATTACCATAGTTTCTCAAGACTGAAGGATACCTACAGATTTTTTACGCAGGGCAAATCGGATGGAGGAAGCTTCAGAGCCCAGATCTTTCGTTCGTGGTTAGCTTTTAAGGCAGTAGTTAATGACCTGGTTAGACCCGAATCCTCCGACTTAGGAAGGGTTTGCACTGTGCCCTAAAGTGAGATGGATCTGGCTGGGATCCATGGTCTTCTGTGGAGCCGATGGCCGGAGCAGGCGACCGTGTTTGTGCGCGTAGACAGACTTTACCTCCTCGTTCAGTATTGTTCTCTTGGCTCTAGCCAGGGTATTGCGTTACAGCTCTCAAAAGCCAGATCGGATTTCCTGGAACTCCATGGAACGTAAAAGGAAAAGAGATCTGGGTTGTCGGGAGGGGCTTTACTGTACATGCATGAGATCATGGGATAAGATTCTGCCCTGAGGTGCCAAGCCTGGCTGGAATTCTCCCCCCCCACTTCTTTTATAAAGGCAGAAGGAATGTCCAGACCACCAGTCTAACAATTCAGTCATCTGTCTATGATACACGCTAAGCAACAATGTTCGCCCAATGTTGGCCATGAGAACAGAACCTCCATGTTTAGTGGCAGTGTATCTTTAAATAACAGGTGCTAGGGATGTATAGGAAGTGGTGAGGGGGTCCCTCATAACTTACTTCTGAACAGTCAAGAAGCAACAAGGATGATCAGGGCACTGGAAACCAAGCCCTAGGAGGAAAGGCTGAAAGAACTGGGCCTGGAGAAGAGAAGATGGAGGGGAGCACTTTTTGAAGACTTGAAAGGGAGTCCTACAGAGGAAGGGCAGGATCTGTTCTCCATCATCCGAGAGTGCAAGACACACAACAATGGGCTCAAGTTACAGGAAGCCAGATTTCGGCTGAATATCAGGAAAAAGTTCCTAACTGTACGGAACCAGTCACCTCGCGGGGAGGTGGTGAGCGCTCCCAACGCTAGAAGCCTTCAAGAGAAAAATGGGACCACCCTCTGTCAGACTGGCTTTGATATGGATTCCAGGGGGTTGGACTGGATGGCCTTAGAGGCCCCTTCCCACTCCCTTATCCTATGATTCTGTGAATCCTGCCATGCTTTCCTGGGCACAAATCACTGGGTTTACTTTGAAATCTAGTGGATACCAGATCAGGTATGGAGCTCCTTATTCAGCCCGATGCAGTGACAGACAAAACCAAATGATCAAAACACCCAAATATTTTAGCTGAAAGGTCTTAACTTCAAGCTCTCAGGACGGTTATTTCAACTCTTTTTAAAAGAATAACTGTGTAAAACAAGTGTGGCTTCTGTATTTCCTAAATATGAAAGTTAGTGGACGAAGTACAAAATTCTAAAGTTCCCGTCCAGCTTCATTACTGGGTGAATCAAATAGGACTCATTTTTCATCAAAACTGCAGGGGTGTTTTTTTTTTAAAATCATCCCCTTGTATGTCAAACATATAGCTCCATGGACTGTGTCAAGCAGGGTGTGGAAAATATTTCCTGCAGTGGCTTTCACATCGATGTATTCTAAGTTTCTCTCGATGGAAAGTCATCTGGGTAAAGGATCTGGAACCTACTCTATAGTTGACAGGGAGGGCTGCCATGTGAACAGAGCCCTACAGTACAGGAATTAGATCTAACAGACTTGATCAATTTTATTTACAGTAGGACCCCTGTATCTGGGTGATGGGTTCCAAACCCCCCATGGATGCTGAAAACTGTGAATAATAGCAAACCCAACATAGCCTAGTAGAAGGGACCCAAGGCGGCTTATCGATAGGAGGGCAGATTTCAGTGGAACATCAGGAGAAACCTGCTGATGGGACAAGCAGTTTGAAAGCAGTGCAGGCGACTCTGTTGGTCACCCAGAGGTCTCCAAGTCGGGCTTGGGGTGGCCCTCTCTCGGAGGTGTTCCAGCCTCAGGCTAGAACGAGGTGGCCTTTCATTCGCAGGGGTCTTCAAACAGATGCAGGGCGCCATCCCGAAGTCCTCGCAAGGCTTAGAAAGGTGATTCCCTGGGCTGGAGCTCTCCAAATTCCTGAGCCAGCATGCCCGAGTCGTTGCTTTAGACCGCCATGTTCTTTGTGCTGGCCCACAACAGCTGTCCGAAGCGTTCCAGTTTTAAACTGGACCGCCGTCATCCTTGGGACGGGCCAGGAGCCTTTTCCTCAAGCCATACTCTTGTCCAGCCTCCCGCTCCGAAGCATCCGTAGATGGCCTGGTGGCTTCTTGACTTCATGCCGTCTGTCCCTCATGGTGGAAACGAGATCACGCTTGGCTGGGCCACGCTTGGCTGGATGCCCCTTCGGCAGAGGGTCATCTGAGCATCCCTTGGAAGGCCTCAGCCCATCTCTGCTACAGCTCAGCTTATCTCCTGGCAGGAATGGAGCAGGAGAAAAGCCCGGGATTCTGGTGAGACATGATGGGAAACTCAGATATTTAGCTTAAGATATCTGATGAAGGTCTGGCCTCCTCCCCCCCCCTTTGACACCGCTCAAGTTTCAGAACACTTATCTCTGTACATTGCTGTGTATAAAGCTGTGTATTGGGAGTCCCGAGATCTGCAGCGTGCTGAGATGCTTAGAATTCTGTGCCGGAGAGTTATTATTATTGCTTTGACTTATATGCCACCCCATCATGCCAGATCACTCTTGGGGGGGGTTTACAACTTAATTATGCAATGAACGCCTTGTCCTCTAGTGAGCTGGAGAGACATTTTACCAACCTTGGGAGGATGGATAGCTGAGTCACACGTGAGCCGGCGACCTCAACCTGTGGGAATCGAAGTCAGGTTGTGAGCAGACCTCTGTGCAGTCCAAGGTCTTGGACGTTCAAGGAAGCAATAGCAGGATAGCAGACGGACGAGTCCCCTGGTCTCTGTTTTCCCCGCCTGACTGACAGGCACTGCAGTTCTCTTTAAATTACAAAGATGATCTCAAATGTCACATCTGTACCCATGAATTAGTGCATGCTGTTTTATGCAGAGCGGTGTGCTTTACTGCTCTCCCTTTTGGGGGGTGGTGTAAATGGACACCCTACAGCCGAAAGATTTGAAAACAGGTTTCCTCACTTTAATCCCAAATCTGGTCCAGCCCACCACACCGGCTCTTCCTCTGAGCATGCCTCAAAATCATCATCATCTTAGAAAGAACGGCAGAGCTGGAAGGGGACCCTTTGGCTCATTGAATCCAACCACTATCAAGAAGACCCAGTGGAGGAATCGAACTCCGAACCACTGGCTTTACAGCCAGAAGCCTAAACCACTGAGCTATCCAGCAGTTCCTACACTGACTCAATAATACTCTTAGAATTTATGGGCTGGAAAGGACTCTTTGGCTCATCAAATCCAGCCCCTGTCAACGAGGCCCAGCGGGGAATCAAACTCCCAACCTCTGGCTTTGCAGCCAAAAAACTCAACCACTGAGCCATCCAGCCGTTTTCCAGACTTTCCATGAAAGAAGGGCTTTAAATGGAACGGCAATGGCCCAAATTCCTCCTTCTGTTCTTTTCTCTTGGACCTGAAAGTTCATCCTAGAGCATTATCAAAGAATCTGGTGGCTCCAGGGCTGAAATTGATATAGGGCAGCATACAGCTGGCTTGTGTTCATCCCCCCCCCGCCGACCTCTCCAAAGACAGAGACAAATTTGCCCCCCCGTCTAGGATCTGTACCTGATACCCCCACCGCCCAGCCTTCTTTCTATTTCGGCACTAATTCAGAACAATGTCCTCAGCGACCACTCCAAAATAGAAGGCCCAAATGTCTTCTCCTTTTATAGCAACGGTCCTATTGTGCGAGGCCTGGCATGCCTGCCCAGGGGAGGGTGGGCAGTGGATGAGCCTGTTGGGGAGGGGGGGGGGACGGAGGCCAAGTGCCACAATGTGTGACATTCGGGGACGGAGAGGTGGATAAAGACCTCGGCCAGGAGACCGTCCCGCGCTCTGCTCTGCCTCCCTTAGCCAGCCGCCGGCTTCACCCTCACCTCAGCGCCATGGCGCCCAAGAAGCCCGAGCCTAAGAAAGCTGAACCCAAGAAAGAAGAGCCAAAGGCCGCGCCCAAGCCTGCTCCTTCGACCGAGGCAGAACCCCGGAAAGAAGTGGCCTTCAACCCAGCTAATATCAAAGTAAGTGTCTTTGAGGGATCCTTCCCGGTAGAGGGTTGGGTTGGCCAAGGTGAAGCTGCTGGTGGTGGTGGTGGTGGTGGGGAGGACATCCTTGGGCTGTGCGTATAAGGTGAGTTTGCAAGAGATGGGTGGGTTCTTCAGACGGACCTGGAAAAGTAGAGCATCGGAACGAAGTGCTCCTTCACATGACCTTGAAGATTAGAGGATGCTGGAATCGTAGAATCCTAGAATAATGGAGTTGGAAGGACCTATAAGGCCATCGGGTCGAAACCTGCCCTGCTCAAGGCAGGAACCCAAGTCAAAGCAGATCTGACAGATGGCGGTCCAATTTTCTCCTTCAGCGTTGGAGTGCTCACCACCTCTCCCTGAGGTCATGGGTTCCGTTGTCGTACTGCTCTAACAGTTAGGAAGTTTTTCCCGATATTCAGCCTTCATCTGGTTTCCTGTCGATTGAGCCCATAATGACGTGTCCTGCCCTCTGGGATGATGGAGAACAGATCCTGTCCCTCCTCTGGAGGACAGCCTTTCACGGATTTGTGATCTCCTGTTTCTCCTCAGTCTTCTCTTCTCAAGGCTAAACATGCCTAGTTTCAGTCTTTCCTGATCTAGGAAGCTATCTTATCTTGAGTCAGACCATAGAAGTCCATCCAGCCTAGTCTAATATTAGTAACAGCTCTTGGGATCTTCAGGCAGGATTCTACCCGAGCCTTACCCACAGATCCCTGATGGTCACCCATCCAAGTCTTAACCTGGTCTGACCCTGCTTAACTTCTGAAATGAGGCCATGGAATGGTATGGAGCCAGGAGGACGCTTCATGGGTCCCATTGGTCGCTGAGAGCATCCACCAAAAGAGCAGGCTACCTGTTTTTCTGTCTCTCAAAGTCATCCTTGCGCACGGATGGACTTGACTGGCGCTAGAAGAGATGCGGAGACATTTTGCAGGCAAAGGTTTAGGCACATTTCGAGCACCTGCCCTCTGTTTTTCTTCATCTCAATCCCTTTTAGAGTTCAGATTAGTTGCCCTAAGATTTTGCCACATTTTACATGAACATCCCCTAAGAAGTTATACTGGTTTTTGACCTTCTTGTAAAGATTTCAGACAAGTCCTTGTAAGAGGAATGCATTGCCTAAAAATGAGGACACAGGCCTGCATGGAAAGTGTGCCTATGAATGTACTGTATGTTTGTAGATGCCTCTTTAGGGGAGAAATTACTATTGTATAAATCGAAAGATCTGTTTCCGTGTAGTAAGGAAGATATGAAGCAGGCCACCTCTGCACCCCCTCAGTTTGCAGTGCATTTGCTAACTGTGGAAAATCTCTGCATCCCTTTGATACAGCTTTTATCTTCACGCTTTCATGCAGTGCTTTAAACACAGGATGCTCAGCTTCATCTTGGGGGATTGGCCTTCCTCAAAGTAGAACATGATGAAGGTTGTAACCCTATGAACGTTGACTGAGCCATCCGTGAATTTTGGTCTCCAGGAAACTAAATAACAGCTGCACAAAAGACGGTCCCAAGTCTGTAGAAAAGATTTTATCAGATGTGCATGAAATCTGTATCTGTTTATCTGTAGAACATTAAATGGAAACAATTCGTTGGAGGAGATGCTGATTTGCTGGGCAAATGACGCATCTCCGTATTGCGGGTGGAGTCACCTGAGAAGAGGCATTTCGGGTTGAGATGGAAATGCTTCTTTCACGATTGGGACTTGTCGCACATAAGCACCC